>NC_133772.1:141520644-141553724 GCF_003597395.2 Chelonoidis abingdonii | reverse complement strand
GCTGATTCTACTTGATGATTGGGGAGGGTTTATGATTTTGACTATTGCTTTTTTGGCCTTTCTTTCTGGGAAGAGCTACTGCTCATACCTTGTGCTTATAGACTAAAAAAACAGAAATGGAACCATCGGAAATCGAGTCCACATCGTTCTTTCTGGATCTCTCAGGCCTAATCCTTTGGTTTGGATGATAAGGTTTGTTAAACTTGATTGTTATATGTTTTCATCAGATTTCATATGGTTTACCGAGGCAACTTTGCGTCAATATGGCGGGGATCACTGTATTTGTGGCTTATTTGTCCTTACAGTATTGATCTACGAGATCCCCCCCACTGAAAGGTAAGTACCTTTGGGTAACTGCGCTGTTACAGTGAGGGCAATTACTACGTGTTTAGGTTGAGCTTAGATGATGAGTGGTGGAAGCAGTCTTGTATATTTTTCTATCACGGTAGTCCATGAGTGTTGCTGTTTTTAAATCACCCAAGAAGGGGAGGGGGATGATTCCCCTCCCCTCGTGTTCTTTGCACCAGTGTACTCGTTGAAGTCTGGGTTATTCCTGATTTTACACCGTATGGGTCCCCTTGTACAACCTGTCCCTGCAGTGGTGCCATTCTTGAGATCCGATTCGGATTCACTGTCTTAGCACCAGTGGGCTCGTTTACGTTTGGAGAAGGTTGCTAAGAAATTAACATCCCATTTCTCTGAAGTGCACACTAGATCAGATTTGTTCTGGCCGGTAAATTCCCGCCCATACCTTTGCTCGGAGCTTGCACTCGATCGATTCCGCTTGGTTTGCGCCTGGCATCCCGTCAAATGTAGCTGCCATGGAGGGCGCAGTCCGCCGACTTGGCTCAAGCTCAGTGGTTATAAAGTTAGGCAGGATTTTTGAATTCCGTACCGATGGAGCTAGTGCGCTATTGGTGGTTGGTCCACGTCTATTATTTGTAGAGGACATTTGCCCTATTAGTTTTGGTGTGCAGGCGACTGACAGAATGGTGCTTTACGACCCTGGTGGAATATGACGAACCAGGTCATTCGTTGTGGTTTACGTCGACTCTCGGCCAGCTCTAGGTTTTTGCTGCCAGCAAAAAAAAAAAAACCTTCCGAGAGCATGCCAAGCAAACAACGACCACTGAATCTTGCCTGGAATTGTGCCAACCGTATGTGCGTGGTTTTCTGGTGCCTAAGCTGTCCTATATGGGATATTTGGACTAAGTAATCGACCTTGGTTTTCTGTGTCTCAAGCAGCAGCTTAAGATACTCCGATAACATGCTGCGGGGGGTGGATTAATGATCATGTATCACTTTCTACAGCTAGGTGTTCTTGAGGTCTAATATTGAGCACCACCACTTCAGACTTTCTCGCCCTCTCCTTTTCCTTACTCTACTGGTCTCTTGTGGGAGTACGACAAGTTGGTATCTAATTAGCGTAGATTAATTTTATAGAATTTTCCCATTCACTATTGCTACGTACGTATCATGTACGTGAACGTATGTGTTTTTGAAATTGTTGTCTTGTGGTTACTTTCTATTCGCGTGTTGATGCATTGGTCGAAGTACTTTTGGCTAGTTTGTTGTAGTTGTTTAATCCTCTAGTTAGTTATTTGTGTCTTTTCCTCTATGCTAGGAAAAAAAATAAAAAATTCGTATTTTTGTACATCACATTTTACTTGCAGGTATGACAATAAGGAAATAATGTGGGCTGGATGTTCTCTCACCCAGTTTACTAGAGCCCCTTTAGTTATGAGGGAGTTAACTGATTAATTGGCCCTGTGGAGGGATAGCCTTGTTTCGGAGGATTGTTACGCAAAGTTTTTTGCATATAGACAAGCAGTTTGAGCTGATTACTCTATACTCACTTGTCTTGTACTATTTTTTGTCTAATATGGTTTGAAACATACAAAGAAAAAAAAAAAAAAAAAAAAAAGAAAAAAAAAAAACATAGAAAAAAAAAAAAACAAAAAAAAAAAAAAAAACAAAAAAAAAAAAAAAAAAAAAAAAAAAATATAAAAAAAAAAATAAAAAAAAAAAAAAAAAAATAGACAATCATCAAAATTAAAAAAAAAAAAAAAAAAAAAAAAAAACAAAAAAAAAAAAAAAAAAGAAAAAAAAAAAAAAAAAAACAAAAAAAAATAAAAAAAAAAAAATAAAAAAAAAAAAAAAAAAAAAAAAAAAAAAAAAAATGTTCAATGTTTTATGAGTTTTGCTTTTTAAAAAGTCAAATTGATATTTTACGTGCGATAGTGTGAAGCTTAAAAGACCATTGACAATATATTTATTTTTAGGATTTTCTTGTTGAATTCAAATTTGACAGTCAGTGATTTTATTTTATGCAAAGCATTGTTACTTAACTGTTCATGACCTCTCATGTTCGTAAGGTCTTTGGAAGTAGCCGTGTCCATGATCAGAATGAACGTGATAAGCTGGTGGGAAGGCAGTAATGGACGACGTGAGAGATTCTCTGGTTCCCGGACCGGCTTTGTTTGCACATAGGTTAGATCTTGGAATTTTTTTTTTTTATTTTTTTTCAAGATCAACCATGAAATAGCAATTGGGGTTTAATTCTGACCGGTTAAGGTTTACTTACATGTTCACATATATGTTGTTTATGTATAACCTTAACACGTAGGCTCTAGTGATGAAGGGTTAACAGAAGGGATTTTTTCGTGGGCAGCCTAAGATGCTAGCGCTAGCCGGTCTTACTGCAGTTTGGCTAGGGGATGGACGTTGAATGGTGGGCACGTGTTTTGGGTGGCCAGGTTCGGGGGATGTAAGCCCCTTTGCCTCCAACCCGCTCAGAATTGGCCCTTGAGTAAGCTCTGGCTGGGATTAGGAGAGATGAGATAGTGTTGGGTTTTGTAGTAAGAGGGGTAGGGAATTAGGTCGATGGAGGGGCCACAGCATGGACCAAGAGTTAGGGAAGAACGAGTGATAAGCAGAAGAGTAGGGGGCAAAATGAGCATATGAGTAAGGTCGGAGTCGTGGGCCCTGAGGTAGATGGTTCTTGGTCCATTGATGATAGACAGTACAGGTCAAACCTTATCCCTTGGGTGATGGCTAGTAAACGTGTTCAAAAGTTGAACTTGTCACTTTAGAAGGAGAGGATTAGCAATGCCAACATTGTCTAGTGGTTAGACGATGGCGAGGTGGTTGAGGGTTTTCAAGTCTGCCACTAATTAGTATGCAGTCCTGTGGCTCGTGTCTTATGCAAATGAGCATTTATATTAACCCATTACTATTGGCTTTTGAGGTAATTAAGGTTTGTACGTATTGTTGAGGTTTTAAATCAAAATGCTGGCGTACAAGTTTGCTTTATATTAATGCTTTATTTATTGTATAGGCAATGCTGAAAAAATCATGATCTGAGCGTACTATATCAAATAACAATAAGCAATCCGACTGGGCGAATAGCATAATCGATATAGAGCTTTTGAAGTGCACGTATCCGAAAGGGGACTTTGGTCGTGTGCGCTGGTTTATTGCCTGATACTTTAGGTCATTGCCTGTATTTTTAAAGCCTTATAAGGGTATGTATCAACTTATTTCTTTTACACATTTTCCGTGTATTCCAAGCATTCGCTTAATTCCATTCACTCTTTTGAGCTATCTCGTTTTAAATTCTCAACAATGAGGTCATTGAGCTTAGCTCATGATCCTAAAACTTTTTGTCTTTTGATTAATGTTCTACGGGCATTCGGATTGTAGTTCACTTGCTTTTGGATGATGTAGTTTTCTGGCAAGGTTTCTGCCAGAAGTTCGGTTCGAGAGTCATTTAGTTTTAGCGTATGTAAAATTTCCTTAGAAACAAAGGACTTCGGTTGTTCATTATTTTTCTGTAACACACTGCGGGCAGAGAGGCCACAGTCTAAATGACTTTCCATGAGTTTGGTAATTTACACGTGAGTCACTATAGAGCGATTTATCATAATTGCTGATCCCTGATCTGCAGCAACGTGCAGTTCAGGAACTGGGGATGCAGTCTCTTCATACCCATTGCTCCACCATTCTGGGCATCAGGCTTGGGCAACCAGCAGATTCACAGTTTGGGCTGCTAATTTGCGGTTGCCAATGTCCAGAGATTTCTGAGCGCAGGGATTAAGAGCTAGGATGGCCAGCCTCACTCATTCTCTCCGCTTACTCTGCCACTGAGGAGAGGATGGCTAGACTGCTCGGCCTTACATTGGGATCTCCATTCTGGGTGCTACATATTCGGAAGCTTTGCACAAAGGTGGCCTCTGTAGGGCATTGGCCTTACAACCTTTCCCAAAATAACTTGCATGCCAGCCTACGCGCTCTCGCAGTCGATCAGTATTTTAACATTCACAGTTCGCACGGCTAGTTTGTCCTTGACCACTATGCTCTAATCGTAATGGTTTTAATAGTATTATGGCCGGAGTGAGGTTCTTGTACTTTTTCTGTGAAGACTGAACACATTCTAGTTTTTTAAACAGAAACTAGATCTCAGTTGCCCAACGCTCTCGTTAGTGAGACTACTGCTTGCCAGTGTCCGTCTTTTGGCTTTGTAGATGTGGAATCTACAACTGTAAGGCTTTACACTGATGCAGTGAAAGCATTTTTGCAGCATTTTGACAGAGTGTAGCGCAACGACCACTGATTCGCTATGTTTGGGTTAATGTACCAGTTCTTTTTTTGTGCCAGAAGGGAAAAGTGCTCGATAAGAGAATTTATCCTTCGCTTAATATTATTTCTGGGATTTATCACCAGTATTCGGCTTCAATTGATTTGTTATATTTTTATCGCTAGACATTCCTTGCGCTCGCTAGTAAATGAACGGTTATTACAGACAAATGCTGATTTTATTTCGCCGGCCAGAGGAAAAAGAACTTTTGGAGGTGAATTTTGTTTCTGCCCTTATTCCTTCCACGCGCGCGTTTTCGCCTGTAATATAGTGTATAGTAGTTCTTGCGTAGACATTAAAGACACATGGCATTCATCTAATCAGCCCGACATGCAGAAGATCACCGCTTGCCCTTTTTGGACGGAAGGTGCTGCATGCCCAGGCTGGAGTTTCTGAAATGTACTCAGGTTTCATTATCTTTTCTTATGGGATTACCCATTGTATATCACAAAAAAAAAAAAAAAAAATGTTGAAAGGAGGTACGGCGTTTGGTCAGTGGATATTATGGATGCGAAAGCGAAGAGAAAAGAAAGAGCAGTCGCAATGACCGCGGGTACGTGTGTCCGCAGTTGGAATAAACGGGGGGGCGCCCCTGGCCTGTGACAGGGGGTGTCAAGGGAGAGGCGGGGGCGGGGCCGTGGCTAGCTATGTTTTTAAAGTAGATACTACGCTTATAAGAGAAAAAAGTAATGGGCTGGGAATGAAGGGACGGTAAATGGGATAGGAAAGCTGGCTAAGATTCACATCGGGGCTAAGGACTCGAGTCCGAGCTGGGGCTAACAGTTGCTGATCACAGTCTCATGTCTAGCTGGCCAGCGCAGGGAGTCCAAGTGTGAACATTGATCAAGGGTATGATCTCGGGGGCCATTTTTTTTCCTTGTGTCCCGCCATATTTCTTAATGATCTGGAGGAATTGGCCCTCGTGGGACTCTGCACCCTCAGCAAGTTTGCAGATGACCCTAAACTGGGAGGAGTGGTAGATACGCTGGAGGGTAGGGATAGGATACAGAGGGACCTAGACAAATTAGATGGTTGAGCTAAAAGAAATCTGAAGTTCAACAAGAACAAGTACAGAGTCCTGCACTTAGGGAAGAAGAATCCTATGTACTGCTACAGACTAGGGACCAACTGGCTAGGCTGCAGTTCTGCAGAAAAGGACCTAGGGATTAGTGGATGAGAAGCTGGATATGAGTTAACAATGTGCCCTTCTTGCCAAGAAGGCAAGTGGAATTTTGGGCAGTATAAGTAGGGGCATTGCTACTTCCCATCATTCCTCTATATTCAGCATTGGTGAGGCCTCATCTGGAGTACTGGGTCCAGTTTTGGGCCCCACACTACAAGAAGGATGCAGAAAAATTGGAGGGAGTCCAGTGGAGGGTATCAAAAATGATTAGGGAGCTGGAGGAGATGCTGAGGGAACTGGGATTGTTTATTCTGCAGAGAGAAGAATGAGGGGGGATTTGATAGCTGCTTTCAACTACCTGAAAGGAGGTTCCAAAGAGGATGGATCTAGACTGTTCTCAGTGGTGGCAGATGACAGACCAAGGAGTAATGATCTCAAATTGCAGTGGGACAGGTTTAGCTTGGATATTAGGAAAAACTTTTTTCACTAGGAGGGTGGTGAAGCACTGGAATGGGTTCCCTAGGGAGGTGGTGGACTCTTCTTCGTTAGAGGTTTTTAAGGCTGTTTGACAAAGCCCTGGCTGGGATGATTTAGTTGGGAATTGGTCCTGCTCTGAGCAGGGGGTTGGACTAGATACCTCATTAGGTCCCTTCCAACCCTGATATTCTAAGAACAGAATCTGTCCCCAGCATGCTCCCTTCTGGCTGCCCTGTAGGTGGAGAGGCTGCAGGGTGAGCAGAAGCCCAGCAAGGTTGGAGAGCTGGCGAATCCAGTCCTAACTGCAGGAAACTCCTGCTGCATCATGCTGGAAAATGGCAGTGGTTGTAGGCTTCATGAAGCTCCAGCATGCCATTGGGGTGGCACAGCTGGGAAGCAGGCAGCTGCCTTGGAAAATAGGTCAGGGTGGCAGAGCCATTTTATGGTGCCCACCAGCAGCATGGACAGAGACCGTGGCAAAAGTGGGAGCACTGAAGACAGAGGATGACACAAGGAGGCGGGCACATACTTCATGTTGAATTTCTGTTGGAGGAGCACTTTAACTTTGCTTTAAACCTCTGGCCTGTGCTGAGCAAAGCAGGAGAAGGGAACAGAAGGAGTGTCTGTCCATAGTAACCTTCGTGTTACAGGCTGGCTGTAGCAGCCCAAAGTGTGTGTGAATTCTAAGCCCTCAGTGTTCGTTCCAAAACTGCTCTAATGTGTGACCAGTGCTCAGGAATCCATGTAATTAAGTATTGGACAGTAGCTAGTTATCCCCTGCTCCTCTCAGTCTGAGCACCAGATGCCCAGGAAAGGAACTCCTCAGAATGACAGAAGTATTTGATAACAAAGAAGACTGAGTAATTGCTAAAGAGAGCTTATGATCCAGTTATGTTCTGAGAGTGATAAGGGCTATTTGTTGCTGATGTTTTCTGTGGTGAATGAAAGATGTTTGTAGGTCATTAAGCAGTGCCAGTTGCCATGGCTGTCAGTAGTAATGTCTGGGTTAGGAATCCCTTTAGCTTATCAGTCAGGTAAACTGAGATACCATAAAAGAAATCCCACAAGTAGTTGGGGAAAATAAGAGATCAAAAAGAGTACAGAGTGAAATTAATTGGAGGGAAGGAGTTTGGGCAGTGATGAGCTGCCAAAATTTTAACTGGTTCCCTATAAAGTTCTGATTTAAGGGGCTTGGAGGGAGGGGCAGGGGGAGACATACTCATGGAGCCGGGGGCCTCTGCAGGGCCTGGGGCAAATTGCCCCACTTGCCTCGCCAGCAGCCCTAGAGCTTGCAGCCCCCTCCTCACTACCTTGCCCGCAGCTCAAAGCAGCAGGAGGACTCCAGAGCTCAGCTGAGCTGCCCAGCTGGTGCCAGCGGCTGGCCATGCCACAGATGGGGTGGGGGGGAAGCAGGGGAAGGGCTGGGGGAGCCTCAGCCTCCCCAGCTGGGAATTCTGGGAGCAACAGGATGGTCTGGCCCATGGGCTGGAGTTCTTTACCCACTCCCTGGCCCTTTAACAACTGGTTCTCCACGGAGGTCTAATTTTAGCAACCGGTTCGTGGGAACCGGCTCCAGCTCACCACTGGGTTTGGGAGTTAGAAAGCTGGCAGTGCTGTCTCCCAGTCACCAGACACATGGGAAGGGACCAGGCCCACCTCTCTACCCTTCACAAGGGGTGATAAAGGACCTTTCCCCTCTGTCTTCTGCGCAGTGCTGTATTCATCTCACTGATGCGCTTGGGTTAAATAATTCCACTGAGCTGGCTAGTCTGACATTGTGATTAAATCCAAAGGTGAAGAGAGGTGGTGGCTGCATGGGGAGGAGCTTGACTTGGGTGGGGAAGATAAGACACGGTCACTGGGAGGGTCGGGTGCTGTCCTAGGACTAACCTGGGACTGGCCTAGAAGGGAGTGAGGTGTGTGTCTCTGGGCAGAGCTCTGAACAATTCCCATCTTGCCCTCTTCTTGTGTCACAGCATATTGTGCAGCCTTGGCCATGCACAGAGCATCTCCTGCAGCTGCCAATGGGGATTGGGACACCTGGCTTTGCCACAGCTTTGGCTCGGGCTCTTTGTGCCACCACAGAGCCTGGAAAGCAGCAGGAGGAGGCTACTCTAAGCTTTGGCATTTGGTTTGAGCCAGAGAGAAGGACTCAGCTGGCTCCTTAATTCTTCTCAGTAACAAGTGTTCCCAGGAGAAATACTCCAGGACTAATTACTGTGAGAGGCCCTGCAGAATTAAACAGCCCAGTGGGGAGATGCTCCTCTAAGCCAGAACATCCCCTCCACTAGGGACAGCTGAAAGCCAATATGTTTTGCAGGAGCTCTGTATTGCAGCATGCAGACTCCTGCAGTGATAGCAGCACCACAGAGCAAGCACTCTTCAAAGATGCCCTTGGTGCTGCCTGTGGCTGATCACAGGCTGCTGTGGACCTGAGGAACACTGTCCAGTGAAGCTGGATTTCACTCAGTGAGAACAGCCTGATTTCTGGGAAGCTCTGAACTCCCAAATAAAGGCTTGGCCACTGCCTTCCTTAGGAAAAGGGGCAGCCGCTTTGAACTTTACAGGGTGCAGCAGACACTCATGGGTGGGGCTTGTACCTGATCCTCAGTTCATGTGGCAGCTCTGGCAGAAGGGCCATGCAACACCTGTGTGAGTGTGACAGATGGAGAGTCCCACATATGCAACTATCCCCCTGTCCCTGTGAGTGGAGACCAAGCTAAGCAGCGCATCTTCCAGAGCATGCTGCATGTGTGTGAGACAACAGAACCGGCAGGGCCTGATCAAAGCCCATTGAAGTCTATGTTCCCCCAAGCTTCTGTGGGCTTTGGCTGAGGCCTCAAATTGTGCAGAAGGCAAGAGCCACCGGCATGTGGGAGAGAGGAAAGCGGGGTGTTCTAGGGTTGAGTTAAACACAGTGACTGACCACAAACAGCAGAGGTGCAAGGGGCAGGGTCCCAGCAGGGGGCTAAAGCAGCTCCCAGCCAGGGCAGCATGCCCACGAAAGGAAGTAGAATGAGGTAGCCCCTAATTCCCATTTCTCAGCCAGTGGGCCCTGAACTGAGCAGCTATTGCTTCTAGCTGCTTGTACTACCATAATGCCTCGTGTGTATCAGTGCACGCTCCTCCCCTGCCCTGGCACCCTGCCCCTTGCTGCAGCAGTGGTGAAGCAACCGCTATTGTCCCTAGCGGTTCTGGCCCTTTAGACTCAGTGCGTGGTTGTCCCATGAATAGCTCCTGGGCTTCGTCTGTACTAACCTCCACGTGCCTGGCTGTCATTTCTTTGCACACTCTGCCTGCTGAGCATGTGCTTGTCCGTGACCCCAATGTCACAATGCAATAATAGTGAATGATTTGTCTACTGCTGTGAGCTGAGCTGCATCTTCCTTCCTGGGGAGTCACCCGCCCCTCTTGTCCCAGCATATTCCCCTTCTTTCACTTTCCCCGGAGGACCTGCACTTTTATTCTCCAGGGACCTCAGCCTACCAACCACTGCCTCTACCTGGCAACAGTGATCACTTTGACCCCTTTTAATCATAGTTTAGGCTATGTTTTTCAGGAGAGATGATTCTACAGGAGAGGACTCTCAGATCCTGTACTTAAGGTTTGTAATGACTCTGTTGCTGTTGGGTTCTTCGCTATAAAAAGGCTTCATTTGTAGCGAAGAACCCAAATTTGCTAATGTTGCACTTGAATCATTGGAGGCTAATCTGAATCTTAAACCAAAAAAAAAAAAATTCCCACGTGTGGTCACTCTTATTCAGCTGAATTTTAATTTTGTGCTTCTTCATGTTTGTATTAACAAGTGACCTAGATTTTGCTTAATGAATGAATAATACATTCTTTGCTAGCTGGAAGTACAGGTTTATTTCTGTCTTCCTGTTTTAATTCTTGAAAAAATGGGTTCGCCTTTATGTGGTATAGAGATTCATCTTTTTTTGGACTCCAGAAGGCAGAACAATTCATGCAAAAAATGATCTGATGAGCAAGAAACTAAAATGGCATTTTCAGCATGAATTTGTACCTGGAAGTCTCCTAGACTATCAATGATCCATACCAGGATGCCCAAAATACCTTTGCATGATGTTTAGGGCCTTGAGGCCCACTTTCACCTCATTTCTAGCAGCTGATTGCTTCAGTTGGGCATTAAATTACATATACACCAAGACATGCGTCTGACGTCATGAGTATTCACCACAACAAGCTCATGCTTCCACACGTCTGTTAGTCTATTAAGGGCACAGGACTTTCGTTGTTTATTTACAGATCCAGACTAACATGCTACCCTCTGATATGATCACCGTTTAAGGCCTTTTTACACTACCACAGTGATAGTGCCTAGCACAATGGGCTCCTGTATTAGTCGTAAACTGCCAGAGGGGGAGAACTTTTCCACGGGATTCATCAGGGCCTAGAAGGGCCAGGGAAGTCCCTCAGTGTAACCTTTCTGCCCTCTGAGATTGGCCAGACAAGGCCACGGGCCGGTCAGTTACTTCCAGGGTTTCCGTTTCGAATAACACAAGGCATAACCGGCTCGAGCCCCCCCCAGTGACCTGGGACATCATCACCACACCCCCTGGGCCCTCTGAAGGAGGCATACTTCCTCCTCTCGCAAGCACGGAGTCTGAGTTGTTAGCGAAATCTTTTAATAAAGGAAGACATCAATGCGGCATCCATTGGAGAAACACACAAACAGAGTTTATAACACAAACCATAACCACCCACCCCAAGGTACTTTGGCAATGGTCCTTTCCCCTTAGTTCTTAAAGTCCAAATCAAAGGATCCAACACACCAAATTGATCTTCTGGTTCCAATCCACCCACGAAGATTCAAGGTCTATTTTAGAGGTCCCTCCTTCCCCACGAGCCTGGGAAAGGGCGCACCTTACCGTGGTCTCATGGGGCCACACTTGCCCCTGCCTCTCCGTGAGGTTCTGCTTCCTGCCTTCTCAACGAACTTGCTCCGCCTTATACCGTTGCCCGCTCCACTCTGCTCCTACCTGGCTGTCCTCACAAAACTGCTCCGCTTCCACCAGCTGCCTCATGAGCTGCTCCAGTTGTCCCTGCAAACTGCTCGTCCACTCGCTCTGTGGGCATGTCTCCACACGGCCCCCAGCTTACTCCGCTCTGCCAGCCACTCCACTCCACCGCTGTCCTGTGGTCTGCTCCAGCCCATCCCCACTAAACTGCACTCACTCCGCCAGACGTACTGCTCGCTTTCCACCAGTATATAAGCTTCAGGCTCCCCCCGATAGTTAGCCACAGTCTCAGTGCTCCCACGCTCAGTAATTTCAGCTACTTTGTGATTTCAAGCTCTTAGTGATCTCAGCACTCGTAGGAGGAGCCTCTCTGTAGTGCACCATTAGCCCAAGATGAGTTCAGCTCAGCAACCTGAATCTAGGTCTTAAGGGAAATAAAAATTAACTCTGACATTCCACAGTGGAGAGAGGGGGGTGCAACTGTGCTTCTTAGTCACTCCACAAGGAGCCTGCACCACCAGGCACAAATACCTGTCCCCAACCTCTCTCCTTCACAGGGTTTTGGAACCCATGTCCTTGTCTAGCAAGTACCACCCAACTGAGGTTGAGTCATTTCTGTCACAAAGCAGTCCCACAGCTCGGCAGTCTGGGATGGGGTAGGCGTGCCTATGCAAATATTTGAGATTCGCATTCCAGACATTCTTTCCACACTTCCCATACTTCACCACCAGATGTCAGGGTACAGCTCATCCTGACTCTGCTTACATCTTCCCCCAGCCGAGAATTTGTCGTCCCGACAAATCACATTCCCTACTATACCAACTCACTGGTCCCCTCCAAAGGGCCTCAGATAGCCCACTTTAGCTTTCACAAACCTGTGTGCTAAATGTATTGGCTCCTCACTAATCACCCCAGGTGCATCATAAGTTAACCGTTTCACTGGTCTTATTACCCTGTCTCGCCTATTGAGAATCTCTGTTACTGGGGTAAGGGGGACATCCTCTTGAGGGATGGATGGGGAGGTTTCCTGTGAGTTCCCCTCGGATACTGGCATAGGCCCCTGCATTTCTAGTTCTAACAGTGGAGGGTCGAAGGTGCTCAGGTCATCTTCCATCTGTGTGTCACCACTGTCCAATAACCTGTGTATGTCATCACACGGGGGTCCCACCAGTGGCTCAGGAGTGTCAGGAATGGGCCTAAATACTTCTGCCATAGGGTTTAGGGCAGAAGAGGAGGTGCTCTCTTTTGATTCAGCTGATTGAGACTGGAATCTTGTCTTCATCCCAGGATACACCATGGTTGTGTCTTCCTCCTCAGACTCACTGTCAGATGTGCTGAGTAGGGGTAGGTTAGTTGCAGGAGGCTGGCTGTCCACGTTGGAAGGCGGCTTTGGTACAGCACCTTCGTTCTGCCCAGTTGCCCTCTTGTGACCCATCTCATAAGGGCTGCCTACCAATTCCCCCACAGGGAGCAAAGGTTTCTATGCACGGTTTTGGTCTGCCCTGGACCCTCTTCAGGTTTGATCTTGTAGACCGGCAGGTCTCCTAGCTTTTCCATTACCAAGTAAGGTATTGCCTTCCATCTGTCAGCTATCTTGTGTTTCCCAGCAACACCCAAATTTCGCAGCAGGACTCTGTCCCTGGCTGGAGCTCTTGCAGGCGCACCCTAGCATCATATCGCTGTTTGTTGCGGTCTGCGTTCTTCCGAGCTGCAGACGTAGCTAAGTGATAAGCATCCGCAGCTTTTCTCGTAGTTGGGATACATATTGCTGATGGGTTTCATAGCTATCGCCATCCTCTGATACTCCAAAGCACAGATCTATGGGGGTCTTGGTTCTCGCCCAAACATCAAGAGATATGGGGTGACTCCCGTAGCATCGTTCTTTGTGGCGTTGTAGGCGTGCACCAGAAATGCAACATGTTGGCTCCAGGTTGCCTTCTGCTCTGGCCGCAAAGTCCCTAACATATCTAATAGGTTCGGTTGACCTCTCTGGCTGAGGGTCACCTTGCGGGTGGTAAGGCGTTGTCCTCGACTTTTTAATACCTGCTATCCTCAGCACCTCCTTCAGAAGGTGACTCTCAAAGTCTCGTCCCTGATCTGAGTGTATCCGGGCTGGGAATCCATAAACTGAGAAATATTTTTCCCACAATACTCGAGCGACAGTGGTGGCCCTTTGATCACGTGTGGGATATGCCTGCGCATATCGCGTATAATGGTCAGTCACTACTAGGATGTTCCCAATATTCCTCTTGTCCACTTCTAAAGACAAGAAATCAATGCAAACCAGCTCCAGAGGTTTGTTGCTGGTGATGTTCTTCAGATATGCAGCCCTCGTGGGCAGAGTTTTCCTTTGAATACATCGCGCGCAGGTCTCACATTTCCTGCGAACATCTTCAGCCATCCGTGGCCAATAGAATCTACTGCGGATAAGTTCCAGGGTCCTCTCCATCCCTAAATGTCCAAAGTCATCATGCAGGGCCCTCATGGCCAGGGCTCTGTACTCTTTCGGCAGCACTAGCTGATTCCGTTGCTTTTGTAGAGGGTCTGTGGTTGTGCGGTGTAGCACTCCCTGAATCAGTTTTAGTTTGGTCCATTCTCTCAATAGTAGTTTGCCCTCTGGGGTAGGTGGGACAACCGCAGCTGGGCCTTGCCCCCCTTTTGGCAAGTAGTGTATCACGAATGTCAATATCTTGCAGCTGGGCTTCCTGCCAGTCAGCCGCATTGAGCATGGGCAAGGGAGATTGGTCCAAAGCAATATAGTTTACTGAAGCAGAAGGCACGCATTCAGGGGGTAGGCCCAAAGTTTCAGCAACACATCCATGAAGGCTCTCATGGGCCTCCGGCCCTCGGCGACTCACACTGCAAATAGCTCTCACTCCATCCGTGGGTATCACAGCAACTTCTGGTGCCTGTGGACGCCTGGACAATGCATCTGCATCTACATTGCTTCTCCCTGATCGGTACTGAATGCTGAAGTCATAGCTAGCCAAAGCGGCCACCCATCTTTGCCCTGTAGCATCCAGTTTAGCACTTGTTAACACATAAGTCAGTGGGTTGTTGTCTGTCCACACCTGGAACTGAGCCCCATACAAGTAGTCTCGAAATTTCTCAGTGATGGCCCATTTCAAGGCCAAGAACTCAGCCAGCTTGTGGGTGGGATAGCGGGTTTCACTATCAGACAGTCCTCGGCTGGCAAAAGCTACAGGTTTACGCTTGCCTTCCACCTCCTGGTACAGTACTGCCCCCAGACCCTCCAAACTGGCATCAGTATGCAGGATAAATGGCTTGCTTGGGTCAGCAAAGACTAGGACTGGGGCGTGAGTTAGGCAAGTAATGATTTCTCGAAAAGCCCTTTCACATCTCTCATCCCACCGTGGCCCAAAGGGTTCGAGGGGCCATAGTGTCTCTGCACGGAAGGCCTTTTATTCTTGGTCTTAGATTTGTCTTGCTGGACTGATATCCCCTGGTAAGATCATTGAGGGGTTTTACAATTGTAGCATAGTTTTTCACAAATCTGCGGTAGTAGCCACTAAACCCAAGGAAGGTCTTGAGTTCTCTGTAGTTGCTTGGACGTGGCCATGTAGTGAGTGCTTCTATTTTATCAGGATCAGTACTCACAGTACTCACCCCTCTTGGACACGATGTGGCCCACATACTTCACCGAGGTCCTGCAGAACTGGCATTTGTCAATTGAAAGCTTCAAACCATAATCCTCCAGCCTATCAAGCACTTTAAGAAGTCTTTCTTCATGCTCCTCCAAAGTTCTTCCAAACACAATCAAGTCATCCAAATAAACTAACACTTGCAGTAAATTCATGTCTCCCACAACTTTCTCCATAAGACGTTGAAATGTGGCAGGTGCTCCAGAAATCCCTTGGGGCATGCGTTCGAACTGATAAAATCCTAATGGGCAGATGAAGGCTGTCTTCTCCTTATCTTCTTCCCCAGGGGGATCTGGTAGTATCCACTCCGAAGATCCAACACAGAGAACCACTGATAGTTGTGCTCGTTACAATAGAGAGTCTGTTCCCCCCTCCCTAACACAAAACAATGAGGAAAACGATAACATGGGGACAATATTTATAGTCTTTATTCTCCACTGTCTGAAATGATTGTTTAAAAAAAATTTAAAAATAATAAAAAAAAAAAACAAATTCAATTGTACTGTCTCTCCCTCGTCTATATATGGTCCTGTTTCATTCAAGTACCGGTTACTACCCCTTTGTAACTTTGCTGCACTATGGATCATCTCCTTGCTGTGTTTATCTCCATCTCATATTTATAGGACCTTATGGAAATAAACCAAACCTTTTTTTGTGAAAAATGGAAAGTTTCTTTATAATCTAATTAATTTTTTTTCACCACAGGGGGCAGCCTGAGAGGAAAGCTTTATTTTAAAATGGTATTATTTAAAAGTGAATGTTTATTAAGCCAATATTAAAATAACCGAGATGAGAAATTTAGTGAAAAATATATTGTTTTTGTGTAAGCAGCACTGTGGGAGAAGAAGACCCTTTAAAACGAGAAAGGACATTTTAGGGGTGGCAAACATTATTTTTATTATTCTGTTTTCAGATAGTGGGTATTGTACCGCGGTATATCACGCTCAGTTGGCTGATTCTGGTTTGTGCAGAATGAAGCATGCCAGTAGCCGGCGGCGGTGGTCGGGAGTGCCACGCGCAGGGCGTATTCAGTATTCAGGACAAAGAGTTGTGCAATATCAGTCTGCGGTTCCCCTACGCAATGTTCACTGCGTCCCAGTCACACAGGTGTCACTAACTGGTTTTACCACTATGGCTCAAATGGTCCTTCATTGTACCCCCAATGTGTGCGCAGACGGACTAAGACGAAGGATAGGGTTAATTTCTCCCTTAAAATCCAAAACCAGTTCTTCACTTACATTCCTGAGTTTACGAGATGTGTTTGAACAATACCCTCTCGACGACTACGTGTTTGTTCCTTGGTATCTATTCACCTGGACATCTTGCGGCGTGGAAGAAAAGCACAAGCTATTTATGTAAACAACTAACCTTAAAACCTCTCTATAATCTTGTCTTAAACATAATCCCAGAGTTCGCGGACGACAAGTAGAGTATCCACCTGTTTGCTTGATATGTTCTTCACGTCAGCTGGCTGCATCCGCAGTTTTAAATCTCACCACACTTTCTATGCTGTTCGTGACATAGGACAGCACTTTGTTATCTGTATAGCCTTATCAGGATATATTACTCTGATGATTGATAGGAAAACAACTAGCTATTAGAAGGAAAGGAGATTAAAATTTCAATATAACCTGTGAACCCGTCGATTTTATCCAAGAGCTTCACCAGACAACCCCCCCTTCGTGCTTCTATTTCAAAAAACCCACTCTGTTTCTTTGGTGGATTTTCCATGTTCCGAATATGGTTAAACTTGAAACTCATTGGTTAGGTTTTGAGCCTTCTTTCACTAGTACCATTGCATTAATAGCATTAGAGTGTTGCCATCCTCATGGCTTAGATGTTTGCCCCACGCTCTAACCCCTTTGCCACTGTTAACATCATTTCACTTATCATATCTGTGCATAATGATTGCTCAGGACACTGGCGTATCATGTTTCCTATGGCACTGAAGGGAATGATTACTTAAACTACCATGTACTTTCGTGCGCTCTCCTTTGCTCTCACAGTTATCCTTCCAGGCAGTGATAGGGCAGCAAGCATGTTCCTCTTCTTCAGCAGAGTCCACCTGGACAGGTGCAGCATCCACTGTTGCACTATCTGAATGTGCCACAGGACCCTGTTCAGGTTGATACTGATTTTCCTGCTTATCTCTTTGGTCTTGTCTCAGAGCCACGTTTCTGAGCCTGTCTTACTGCAAACAATGTTACAATGTTCAGCTCTTTGCAGTGCTATTCGGTCCCCGCATACCTTTCTCACTTAGTGCGTCTCTACGGCCTAAGTTCTGATGACAGCAGTGTGATGTTAACGTTAGAACCAAAGGGCGGCCCATTCCCCAGTGCTATGTACACCAGTCCAGAGTGGGTTCATAAAATATGACTGTTTCTGTACCCAGTTGATAATGTTAAAATCAACTATACAGTGGGGGTCAGGCAATGCAGGTAAGCCAGCTCGACCCGAACGAAAGCAAGTAAATCGGCTCTCAACTTTGTACTTTCGCCTCCAATATGGACGGACATGCTCCAAGCTCTATTGAAACATGGCGGGCGTGTCATTAAGTGAACTGAATTCGCATAAGGTACAATCACCCGACCAACCATTTATCGGGCTGCAAGCGAGAAACTACTGACTTAACGGATTCTTGCTTCATGAACCTCCGTCATAGACACACACGTGCTGCATGCATAACGTCCGCACTCCTCCTCTGCTCACCACAGGCTAGGACAGGGCCAGGAGAATTCCCTCTATGTAACCTTCTCCCCTCTGAGTTGGCCAGCAACCAAGGGCCGCGGTCAGTATTACCCACGGGTTTTCCGTGTTCAATAAACAAGGAATACCGGCTCGAGCCCCACCCAGTGACCTGGGACCATCATACCCACACCCCCCTGGGCACCTCTAAGGAGCATACTTCCTCCTCTCGCAAGCACGGAGTCTGAGTTGTAGCGAAATCTTTTTAATAAAGAAGGACACATGCGGCATCCCATTGGAGAAACACCACAAAACAGAAGTTTTAACACAAACCATTACACCACCCCCCCAGGTACATTTGGCAATGTCCTTTTCCCCTTAGTCTTAGAAGTCCAATACTCAAAGGTCCAACACACCCAAATGTGTCTTCTGGTTCCAATCCACCACGAGAAGTCAAGACGTCTATCTGTAGAGGTCCTCCTCCCCACGAGCCTGGTGAAAGGGGCACCTTACGTGGTCAGGGCCACACTGCCCTGCCTCTCCAGTGAGGTTTCTGCTTCGCCTTCTTCAACGAACTGCTCCGCCTTAACCATTGCCGCTCACTCTGCTCCTACTGGCCGTCCTCACAAACTGCTCCGCTCCACCAGCTGCGCCTCATGACGCTGCTCCAGTTGTCCCATGCAAACTGCTCGGCTCCAACTCGCTCTGTGGGCTGCTTCCACACGGCCCCCAGCTTACTCCGCTCTGCCAGCACTCCACTCCACCAGCTTCCTGTGGTCTGCTCCAGCCCATCCCCACTAAACTGCCTCCACTCCGCCAGACGTCTGCTCTTTCCACACAGTATAAGCTTCAGGCTCCCCACTGTAGTTAGCCACAGTCTCAGTGCTCCCACGCTCAGTAATTTCAGCTACTTTGTGATTCGGAGCTCCTTAAGTGATCTCACGCACCTGTAGGGTGAGCCCCTTAGAGTGCCATTAGCCCCACAAGTTGAGTTCAGCTCAGCACCTGAATCTGGTCTTAAGGAGAATAAAAATATTAAACGCTGACATTCACATGGAGAGAGGAAGGGGTGCAACTGTGCTTCTAGCTCCACAAGAGACCTGCACCAATAAGCACAAACGACCTGTCCTCCAACCTCTCTCTCATTCACAGGGTTTTTTGGAATACCCATGTTCCCTGTTAGCAATTATCCACCCAACATAGGTTGATCATTTCTCGTCACATATAGCACCTCAACAGCTCTGCAGGTCTGGGATGGGTTAGGCTGTTGCCGTAGCAAAAATAATATGCAAATATTTGAGATTTCGCATTCCAGACATTCTTTCCACACTTCCCATACTTCACCACCAGATATCAGGGTACAGCTCATCCTGACTCTGCTTACATCTAGACACCTTTGTGTTGAGCCCAGGGACTCTACTCCAAAGGAGATTCAGGTGGTGGTCTCTGCCAGGCACGCACAGGAGAGACTGAGGTGCCACCCAGTTCCCTGCACTAGCAGGGAATTGGTTAGGCGAGACATGTCCACATGATCCCAGCAGGCAACCCATGCCCCATGCTGCAGATGAAGGTGACTGTGCCTCCTGCCACTGCGAAGGTCCCTGTCAATCTGACTTGGGGCAAAACTCCTTCCTGACCCCAGATCTGGTGATCAGTGAGATCCTGAGCATGGGAGCAGGACACACCAGCCGGGCACCTGAGAGAGGATTTTCTGTCCCAACATAGAGCCCTGGTGTCCCATCTCCAGCTGTGGACACCTCTGCTTCAGATGAAGGTAAAAAAACAAACTCCCCAAACTTGAGCTTGTGCTCTTTTACTCTTCCCAGATGGTTGAGTGGGCCCCAGAGGTATCTTTAGTATATTTTTATTAACATTGAAAACACTGGGGCAAGTCATTTATTTCCCTTAGTTTGTCTGACTGGCCTCCAGAAGGTCTCAGGGATGTGTGTGGAGCACAAACACCTTAAATGAAGGAATGAGGCCATTGAGTCTCATTCAAAATGTCCATTATCAGAATCAGTCTGACCAGCCATCTGCCCCTCTTCTGTGCTCTCAGCCAGTGGGATGTTCCACAACAGGAGTTCTCCTGTCAGCACAGAATCTCCTAGCAGACACAGGAGCTGAATTCCTAATTCAAACCCCAGACACTTGTTTTGCTCAGTCTGTTGCGAGCTGTGGTGCTCGGCTCTTTTGATAATTAAGCCACTTAGTAAGAGGTCAGTCTAAGTGTGGAGCTGGTGTTACTTACAAACACTTGAAAAGCGGAGCTCCGCTTCACTCTGTATGGCAACCCTCTAGGGCCTCCTCATTTTGCTGACACGTGCAGTATCTTGTCCTCTTGGGTGAGTCAGTCACATTCCACTGTCATTGCCTAGTGCTCTGGTAGGGTTTTTGCTGTATTTTATTTCACTCTGTTGCCTTCCATTTCCCACACTCTTAGAGCCAGTGGGAACTGCATTCCCAGTTTCTGGCATCAGAAATGCTTTCTCCATTCTCCAGTGCTTTGTTCTATGGAGCTGTACAAACAGTAAATATACACGTCACTGTTACCATTATTAACATTTAAATTATAGCAATGCCTGAAGGCCTCCACCAGGGCCCCACTGTACTAGACACTTAGTAAAGGACAGTCCCTGCCCCAAACAGGGCACAGTTTAAAAGATGAGAGATGGGGAAGATGGATAACTGTGTTAATAGGATGTTTTGGTGCAGACTGGCTGTATGTGCAGTTCAGCTGTAGAAGTAATTACAACTTGCCACCTTCCTAAATTGTGGTGAGGGAACAGATTTTTGTCCAACCCACCCCAGCAGGGATGTAGGCTGAAGCTGGAGTGAGGCTGAGGTTTGGATGACTAGTTACAAGGGTTTTCACTTTCCAAAAACCCCAAGAGTGACAATCACAAAAACCTTGTGTATGAGTTTAACTCCTCCCCAGAGAAGATGCATGTGACTAGCAGGATACAAGGGCACTACATAGTAAAAGTACTATGCGAGCAGAAATGTTCCCTTGTGCTTCCTCCTTATGATTAAATATCACATGCACCATGATTGGTTGCCCATTTCTCCTTAGCCTGGCCCTTTGTGGGTGGAATGGTGACAGTTTTCCTCACTAAGTTTTACCTCCACTATAGCTAGTCCCATGTGGCCATCAGAAATGGCTTTATAAAAAGCAGGGAACCAGAAGTGGCAGCTGTTCATTGCTGATGTAGAATGTGTTTTATACAAGCACCAAAATGTTCCTTTTAAAGTAGTACTAAGAAGCTCTTTATTTTTGTGGGTTTTTTATTACAACACCACTGAATCTTGCACATTTATTATTCACTGCTGGAAATAAAGGGTTCTGGGGGAGAGTGATAGGAGATGAGTAAAATTCAAAAGCAATAACTTAACAGAAATGAACAGCTGCTGATTTCTGCTTTTTCATACAGGCAAAGCTAGAAGTGGCATATTTGTGTGTTTAAAACCAATGTTACTGTGAGCTTCAGCCATATCAAAGCCTGGGAGGCCATTCACAGCTGAGGTAACACTTATGCTTATTGGATGTGTTAGATATCAGATTGGCTGGTTGGCAGAGACTTTGTATTTCTTCTGATTTATGAAGAACAAAATATATGTGCCCAAGCGGTGCTCCGAGCACAGGGGCAGGATAAAATGATACACTAAAACTGGTCTTTCCAAAGTCCAGAAAACGTGTCTCTGCCACAAAGCAAATTGTCCCCTCCCCCACACCTTCCCCTATCCCAGGGAAAGGCATGGGAGAATAGAGGTCCAATGACATATGTTTCTGGGTTCTTCAGCATTGTGGTTTCAAAGGAAAAATTTCTGGAGATCTCCAGATCTCTTTGAAGCTAGTAAGTATATCCAGTGTGGCATAGTAGATAGAGCACTGGCCTGCTGGGTGACCTTGGAAAAGTCACTTTGCTGCTCTTTGCCTCAGTTTCCCCAACTTAAAATAGGGATAATGATACTGCCCATCTTTGTAAAGTGTTTTGAAATCTGCCAATGAAAAGAGCCAGGTATTAACGGGCAATGCATATATGGCCTTAGGGTCTGGTCCATGCAGACAGATACGGGGACCCTGTAACAGGGCCTTATTTTTCAGTAAGCATCAGGATTTGCCATTTGAGGACAATGCTGACTTTAGTATTACCTCAGTCAGTATCTTCCTGGCAGATCAGTGAACACAGATACTCATCTTAACAGCGCTCAATAGCTGTTGACAAATAATAGTAGCAAGTATTCACCGTTTTATGGTCAATACACATTTGCACGTGCAGTTTACGTAGACTGTACCTGGATGCACACCCATGAAAACAAGTAAACCTCCTCTCAGAACGTGAGTTCAGTCTGAGAAGTCAGAGGCGCACACGCTTATCCCCAAAACTCAGGAGGAGCCATTCTGATGGTTACAAATTTCATTTCTTTTTGTTCTGGTAGCTTGTGGCTGTAGTGTTATGTCTAGCTCATTTGAGAGCAATGCAGGCACCTGCCAGATGTGCCCAAGGAAGGAGAGGGCTTTTGGTACAGACCACTATAGATTCCAACATCACTTCCCATATGGAGCTAAAATACTCTCACAGGAGAGAACTGGAAAAAGACAAGAGGGCAGCAGGTTAACAGTGCTCCCATTTCTGTCCATAAAACCATTGTCTGTCTGTCCCAGACTGGGAAGCCTGTCCTGACACCCTTCATGAAGATGTTCCATCCAACATCCTCCTTTGGTACAACTGCAAAGAGGACCTAGGAGAACTTGGTTCACCCTTCACAAGAAGAATGGAATTCTGTTTCTGGGTGTCTTAATGCATCAGTCACTGCTGGGATACGCTGCATGTGCACATCTGATTGGAGGGTAATATGTATGAGATGGAGGGTCTGTGTGGGGCTCGAGCTCGGTTAATGTTCCCTGATCCATGCTAGGAGAGGACTTTCTGCACATGCATCTCACCTCTGCCATAGGGATCTGTGCCCCTGGGAGTCCATGGGGCTAGGATCCTGAAGGAGGTGCTGCAGATCAGGCAGGCCCATGATGGGTAGGGACGGGAGGGAGGGATTTACCCCAGCACTGAACCCGCAGGGATCAGCAGCACCACCAGCAAAAACAAATCAGCGCCTGTGGTGGTGCCCATCTGGGACTGGATCCAAAGCCCATTGGCAGGAGTTCCATTGACTTCAGTCCGCTCTGGATCTACCTCTAAGCTATTCAAAGCTACACCAAACCCCAGAGTCTCTTATTTCTAAAGACCCAAGAGTGTTTCTTCCCCTTTACGGCCTATGAATGGGCTGTCACCTGAGAGCCTCCTCATGGCATGAAGATATTCTACTGGCAATTGGCCTCAGTTTCCCTCTTCTAGAGGTTTCTTAAACTCCACATCAGCTTTCTGGTCCAATAGCACCCCTTCTCCTAGGATTTCATTTATTGACAGAAAACAAAACTGAGGCCTGGGCTTTCTCTTCTCCCCCTACATCTGCTCTCTCTCACCCTCAGTCTTCTGGCTGCTAGGCCCAAACCCCTCTCCTTGGTCAAGGGTCTCCTGCAAGAGTCTCTACTTACTACAGCTCTTCTGTAGTCTCTCACAGCTTCTTCGACTTTTCTCTGCTGGAGCATTTCCCCCCAACCTTCTTCTTGCTCTGACAAGAATTACCATAACCCTTCTCTGTGCCTACAGCTGGCCCCAGGCCTCCTTCACCCTATGCAGATACTTGGCTGTTTCACCCATGAGGCAAGTCTTCTAATCTTCAACTGTTGAAGTAACTGAAATCTAGTTGAATCCACCTGAGCACATAGTGTGATTCCTATGACCTGGTGAAATGTGACATCCAAGCTGCCCACAGACCCCACAGTTAAGTGCTGCTTTTATGATAGCTTCTTCAGGTGCCTGTCTGAATAGCTAAAAGGAAAACCAGCTGCCTCAGCTTGCATGTGAAAGCCTCATTAGCCCAATAAACCCAACAACTTCTAGAATTTCAGGTGACTTTCTGCAGATTCCCACCATACTGGGGGCTGAGCTAACCAGGAAAATATCTTTAATGCTGCCAAAAAAGTGGAGCTGAAGGTCACAGTTGTGTGTAAATTCACAATTGCATAGTCCAGCAATTCTCAGCCTTTGCCATACCAGGACCCCATTCATCACTCTTTCTACTTCTGCTAATCTAACATTCAGAAAGGGAGTGTGATTGTGACGTCTTTTTGAACCTGCTCATGGCCACCCTGGGCATTTTCAGATTGGTGCTTTAAAATCTTTGCTGCAGGAGAAACTTTCAAAAGCATCTAAGTGAGTTAGGAACTTGGGTCTGACTTTCAATGGGACTTGGGCTCCTCAGAACCTATGCCAGTTTTGACTGAGTTCTGGGGGTTCACATAGGCACTTTTGAAAATTTCACCTTTGTATTTGGGTTTGCTGACTCTGGCCCAGTCCTGCAGACCCTGCTACATGTGCCCCATTGGGTCTACCTGCAGGGAGTTCATTGTGGGATTGGGCATGGGACACTCTTCTTAATGAGCATGCTCTTGTGGTGTGAAAAGCTACATGTTTGTCCTGAGCTGTAACACACAGGTCCCTGCCCTCAGGGATGCATTTTTCTCTTTCATTTCACAATACCTGTTTTGGTTTTTTGTTTGCTGGAGTAATCAGCATAGATATGCCCCTCATGGGCAAGTAGATAGGCAGATCTGGAAATACTCCCAAGATCTCCATAAGCAGGGCAAGAGGATATAAAATGCCAGTGTTACAGATTTCCCCCTTAATGTTCACAGCAGCTTGAAATTTAACACTCTGTTACCATTAATGAAAGTGACTTCCCTGATAGTCGCAGCCTCTAGTCCTTTGCAAGGATTGAGAAGGATCCAAGGGTGTGAAGCTGAGAGTATAAATTTAGAAAGCTCCATGAATAATTTCATCTGAGTTGGTTTTACTAATTCATAAAGATCTAGGTAAATGCTGCAGGAATCATAGAATATCAAGATTGGAAGGGACCTCAGGTCATCTAGTCCAACTCCCTGCTCAAAGCAGGACCAACCCCAACTAAAATCATCCCAGCCAGGGCTTTGTCAAGCTTGACTGTAAAAACCTCTAAGGAAGGAGATTCTACCACCTCCCTAGGTAACCCATTCCAGTGCTACACCACCCTTCTAGTGAAATAGTGTTTCCTAATATCCAACCTAAACCTCTCCCACTGCAACTTGAGACCATTGCTCCTTGTTCTGTCATCTGCCACCACTGAACAGTCTAGATCCATCCTCTTTGGAACCCCCCTTCAGGTAATTGAAAGCAGCTATCAAATTCCTCCCATTCTTCTCTTCTGCAGACTAAACAATCCCAGTTCCCTGAGCCTCTTCTCATAAGTCATGTGCTCCAGCCCCCTAATCATTTTGGTTGCCCTCCACTGGACTCTTTCCAATTTTTCCACATTCTTCTTGTAGTGTGAGGCCCAAAACTGGACACAATACTCCAGATGAGGCCTCACCAATGTCAAATAGAGGGGAATGATCACATCCCTCGATCTACTGGCAATGCCCCTACTTATACAGCACAAAATGTTGTTAGCCTCCTTGGCAACAAGGGCACACTGCTCACTCGCATGCAGCTTCTCATCCACTGTAACCCTATGTCCATTTCTGCAGAACTGCTGCCTAACCAGTCGGTCCCTAGTCTGTAACAGTGAATGGGATTCTTTCGTCCTAATAGGGGTGAGACCTGGCGGCCCGTGGAGCGTGATCGGTCTCCGAACCTGTGGACGCGGCCATGTAAACAACACTGGCTCAGACCACCAGGAGCACAAGTGTCGGGGCCTGAGTTTCAGACACTGATCAGAAATGTGATGTCACCTCGCACTCCTCAGCAGTTTGCAGTGGATGCTAACTGGAGGAGTGGTTAGAACTGGCTGTGGTAGTAGAGGTATGGATACAGAGGGAATCCCCTAGGGACACTCTCGGCAAACTCTGATGACGTCCTCACTCGACACGTCATGGCCCTCTCTCGGCGAATCCCATGCACTCTTCAGGCCGCGCTCACTGGGCCCTCCTCCTCCTCTCGGACTTCGCGCTCTCTCACCGTGGATGAGAAGCTCGCATCGCGCCCGTGCAGTGTCCCTTGTGCCAAGGAGGCTAACAACAGTTTTGTGCTGTCTACATAGGTTCTCTCTCTCAGTAAGATCGATGATGTGATTCCCCTCCTCTCCTTGGTATGCCTCTCTCGAGTATTGTGTCCAGTTTTCTCCGGCCTCACTCAGAACTCTCAATTGGAAAGGTTCCAGTGCTCACAAATGATTAGGGGCGAGTCACATACTCTCTCGACGAGCTCAGGGAACTCGGACTTGTCTAGTCTGCGAAGAACTCGCAGTTGGGGTATCTTGATAGCATGACTATCTCACAGTACTACCTCTGTACTTAGGAGCATTGCGCCTACAGAGATGAGCTGGATGCTTAGACAGTTACAACTAGTAGCGGAGAGCTAAGATGATTAGACACCGTATTCTATAGTTGCTGCTAAGATTGCAGTGGGAGAGGTTTATGGTTGGAATAGGAAACAACATCTATGACTATCGTGCACGTATAGAGTAGGTGGCGTTAGGCTGTTAAGCACCTGGAGATGGGTTCAACCCAGGTAGGTAAAAGGTAGAGAGTACATTCCTCCTCCTCTCCAGTTAGAGCTGTTGTTACAGTCTTCAGCTTGACAAAGCCCTAGGCTGGGAGATTTAGTATGGGGTATGGTCTGCTTTGAGAGGAGGTGACATAGATGACCTGAGTCCTTACTCTTTTGGAGTAGTTAATATGATCTACGAGTGCGCAGCTTCGCTACCTACACTCTCATATATGAACATCTTAGGGAGGAAGACCACTCAACTGCAGATAGTGTATATCTATTCATGAGTGTCTCTTCTAACATTTATTACTTCTGTCCTTCATTCAGTCGCGGTCATGTGGTATCACTGTCTCTAATCCTTGCTCATAAGGGTACTGAGAGGCTCTCACATGCAGGCAACCTGCTCATCGAATGGTGAAGCATGCTTCTCATAGTGAATGGAGGAAAGACTTGTTTGTGATACATGTCACAGCTAGCTGTCGATATAAAATTAAGCGCGAGAGAAAATTACTATGCTCACTACCACTGTGCAGCATATATAAATATCTCTTCATATGACCTGTTGGAACCGACTGACATATGGACGAACTATGGAGGGAGTCATGGAGAGTTTTACAACCATACTACGTCCTGATTCGTCCAATAAAACATGTGGTCTGCTGTCCTAACCTGGTGTAAGCCCTTACTCTGACGCCCCTTCAATGGAGAGATGTGGTGCCACATATCCATATGATTCCTCTGCATTACTTCAGCAGTAACAATGAGCCAGAGGAACACCATAGGATAACTTTGTGTTCAATCGCCTTACACAAGAAAATGAGAATTAATATGCTATCCTCTGAGGTGTGCCAAAGTGACATCTAGTCACTGCTGGACTTACGTGCTACAGCATGTTGCATCAGAGTCTATCAAGACATTAGCGTATGTGCACACCGTACAATGAGTCGTATAGATAGTATGGCGTCACTTGAAGTTGGAAGAGTTGCGCTCTCGCCAATCCTCAGCAGTGTAAATCTCCTCTCCAGGTCATGAATCCCCATGCATGAGGAAGCACATGACTTAAGGTGGCTTGCAGTGACTGGGCACATGTCCATGCATCACCTAACAACTATACAACATAGGTGAAGAGATTTTTTCTAATAAGCCCCTGGGGCGAGCTCGCATGGTTGACCCGCAGTAACTCTCGTCAAAGGGAGCTTGCATACGTGCTAATGTGGAGGCCACACCCACGTCCACTCATTAAAGTGCAGACACGCAAGTTTCGCTAGACTCACGGTGTGAGGGGTGAGCGTTTTGAAGTTTCTCACTGCTCGCCAGCAACGATATGTATTTACGGCTCGAGCGCAATCTAGTGGAGCTCATGCAGTGTTGCGCCAAGGGATGCCCAGTAAGAAACAAGAGTTCAAATAACCGACAGGGCCTCTCGTCAGGCTTGTGCCCAATACTCGGGACTGACATCCCTTTCTGAATACTCAAATGTCCCTAGTTTATGGCGAGAGAGTAGATATACGCATTGTGAGTGTATATACAGTTGCCGGTCTGACTTGTATCTGAAACCGGCTTGAGTAATGTCCCTGTGACTATGCCACAAAGACTTGTACTCGACATTCTACACACACGTAGTGACTCTTCATGCATACTATTTTAATATGAGCCACAGTGTAAATAGATATTTCCTGGTTCCAACCTTCAGTCCACGCCAGTCCTCATGAATGGGGCTGTTCACCTAGATTGCTCTTGGTGCGTGGGACGTCGTGCGCAGGGGATAAGTCACTTTGGAATGTCTAGAGGTAATGCTTGATGCTGTGGGTTTGAGTTGGTGGAGGTGGAGGGCGTTCAGATTCATGGGCCAGTGCGCTCGGAGCAGGGGGTGGTTGCTCGCTTCGCTCTTTCTCTAGAGCGGGGTGGTCGCGATTGCAAAGTCACGCTGGACGATACTCTGATCATATATAGTGCTGAGCTACGACTAGCTCTAAGTCGCTGTTAGCGGCGGTGAAGGTCTAGCGCGAGTTGGTTGATTGGACATGGAAACTATAACACCAGGAGTCACTGGGGAGGTCGAGCGAGTCTATCGTGGCTCAGTGCGGAGCTCTCAGGCTAGTACTTGTGGTGCGCGGTTATTCGTTTGAACAGGTTTGTGAGGATTTAGATATGACTTTGGCAGCTTTCGCGCATTCGTGGCTCGGTGGTGACGATGAGCAGCCGCAAGTATCTGGCAGTAGGGGTGAAGGGGAGGTGGGCCGTGGGGCGAGGCGTGGTGAGGCTCGCAGGACGTTAGGGGTGCCGGCGAAAGACGCGGGCGGCTCGTGCGGGTGGGGGTGGCAATGTGATCGGCTCAGAGTCGTTAGGTGGCTGTGTCAGAGTGCATAGTAGACAGAGCAGGGTCTGGGGCGATGGTGAGAGAAGAGGGGCGCAGTGACGGATATCAGCAAGAAGGTGCAGTACCGCATGTGGGTGGGCCGCGCGCGCGTGAGTGAGCATGTGTGGGCGCGCCGCGCGTCAGAGGCAGGGGCGCAAGCGGGGCGGCTGGCCGCGCGTCTCGACAAAAATGCCCAAATGACCCCCCGCACGACTCCATCAGAGAGGCCCCAAAAAGTAGGACCCAAAAAACCCCGTCCAGGCACCCTAACCCTAGGTCGCCACCCCCATGTCCAGGGGTCCCCTAAACACTAGATAGGGAACCAAACCTCATTTCTTGGCCCCTATCCCCAGGGCCGGACAAACCCCACTTTCGGGGCAAACTACCCAGGGGCCAAATCCCATTTCGGCTTCCTACCCAGGGTCCTGAAAAACCCATTTCCAGGCTAGAGCGTAGAAGGAGAGACCTGTCCCTGGCAGAGGAGAACCCGGACCAGCCGGGTAAGAGTGGGCCCTGAGCACGGGAAGGACCCCAGCAAAGGAAAACCCGGAGAAGGGCTATTCCACTCAAGAAGAGAAAGCCCGAGCCGCCAGCGGTGTCCCTCGGTGCCAAAACCCATTGCCAAACACCCTTATCTTTAGGAGCCTAAAACCCCATTTTCCAGGGGCCTCTAACCCCATGGTCATGTCAACACCATGTCCAAGGGGCCACAAAACCAGGGCCCAAACCCCATTTCAGACGGCCCTTAAGCAGCCAAAGTGGTAGGCGCTCGTCCCCCAATAACAACTGCTCGCCATTCCAAACGGAGTTTAGCTGACTGGTGAGTGGAAAAGGCCAATCATCTAAGCCCAGTCATTATCGACAAACATCTGTGACAACGCGACAGTCTCAATGAGTTTAAAACATCCTTTCCTAGTGGATCACTCTATATCCTCCATGACAAGTGTACGGGGAAGACGCTTGGCAAACCAGTAAGTGCCCTGCAACCACTATCTTGGTTATGGCTAAAGACAGCCTAGTTCAGCAAGCTGTTAAACAAAGTTCAGCTTGACCAAGGCGGGGGGAGGGATTTAGAGGCCACCGAAGGGCAGCTTGACCCCCGTCTCCCTGATAAGAATTGGTATTAAATTGGTGAATATCATGTCTTTGAGACAGAGCGGATGTCCTCAAGAATGTCTATTAAATCTCCAGCCTGCAAGTTCTGGAAAGCACACACGCTGGTTATTCAATATCAGAATACACCTCTTGAAACTGGCTTACTTCGACAAGGTTTGCTATAATTACTACTGTATAACATACGCGGGTACAAAAGCTTTTGGACGATAGATGGGACTCGTTTCGGGACTGGCCTCTCTCTCTGGATGGCATCTTTGTGTTCCAGCGGGCAGACGGGCTGCCGCTGGTATCACACGAAGCCACATTCAGCTGTGTGACCCAAAAACCTCTTTCCAAGGGCCCTAAACTAGGGCCCCAAACCCGTTTCCAGGGCCACCAAACCCAGGGTCCAAACACCAATTCCAGGTGCCCCCGAAACCGGTAATTCAATGGTTTGGGGGTGTTTTACTAACTTGTTGCGACATGTGTAAGTTGCTTGAGACTGGAAAGGTTAGCTTTATGAAAGGCACGTCCTTCTGTTGTCCTCTCGCTCTCTGTAACCAGCATACTAAACTCCGGCCTCAGACGCTCTTGTCCCCCTGTGTACTCTCTATTTCCTGACGCCTCCTCACACAGAGTGAAAGGTTACCAAGGCTTTGAGTTGAAAGACCTGGGTAACAACAGAACCCATCTGCAACTAAACAATTTATCCCTCATTAATCACCCAGTTTTCTGTTATAACATACTTCTGTTAAACACTTGCTACTCTCGCTCTCGCAGGATCTTTTACTGTGCATGATGTACCTGTTCCTGATTCACTTCCCTCTGACGCCCCCTGGCCTATGGAAGAACAAGTGATACTGGGCTAGATGGCACCTGCTACGTCATAACCAACACGTATTCCCAATTTCTACTGTTTTCTCGGGACACCTAGAGGAGTATATTTAGCAAAATTCAGGATAAAAAACAAGATAAGATTACAACATCTATTTACATTAGTGAGTTTGTTCTTCAACCACATTAGTGGACATTGAATGAAAGTCGGTGGGCTTGCACAGGATCAGAGCCTATTTGAATCTTACTGGTGGTCACCCAGGCATCTCAATAAGAGTAGGCAGGTGGGTGGCAGGTGTTGAGGTCTTCTGGGGGTGGTCTATCTTATTCATTTCACCAGGGGACCAATGGTTGCAGAGCTAACCGGTGGAAGGCAAGGGACCGAGAGCAGCTGCATTATAGCAAAGGAAGCACCGCTTAACTTCTTCAGAAGAATTCAGCTGAATTTGTGGGCACCACTGCAGTAAGAAAACTGGTCCCTCCAACTTTCTCTCACTTGGCTGGGAGTTGCCGAAGCCACGACTACCCTCAGTCACATCCCTGAGCAAGTTCTGGCTGACTTCGGTGTTTATTATATCTCAAATCCTCGCGCGGTTGCTCTCCAGTGCATATCAAAAACTCGGCAGTACAATATTCGTTTCCTTAATTAAGCCACTCTCTAAATCTGCGCATGCATCTGGCAGCTTTGAGTCCACTTTCTAGTGTTTAATTAACACCCCCCTTCCCACACCTCTTCCAGAATCATTAATTTTCCCCAATTGCCAGCACTATTTTTTCCAGCACAGAATGTCTTCAGACAGTAGATCATACGCTGCTTTTTGCGCCCATCAGGCTAGCTATGAATGACACTGGATTAGGAGCGGATGGGATGCTGATGACCGTGCTCTGACAACCTCGGCCACCCCTTTGTGAGATTCCCACGTCCAATCTACGTGCTTTCGGACGGTCATACATGAAGATGCAGCTGCCCATAAAAGATGCTCGAGGACGATGATAGGCGCAGGAGCCCAAGGTTGGAGAAGCGCTTATACGTCGGCCTACTCTTGGAAGCCTGAGGGCGCTCGCTGGATGACCGGTGCAACAATGTATGGAATAGTGGCGTCCGCGGTGATGGCCAAAGAACCCCAGCGAAACAAGGCTGGTACCAGGTAAGTCCATTGATTCCACAGGTGTGTGTTGGAGCAGGAGAGGCTGACAAGCTCCCCAGGTCACAGAAGAAATGGTGAGGCACTTGGGGGCTCGACAGAAAGGAGACGCTGGAAGGTGGATCATCATGATGAGGCCCAATGATGAAGAAGAAGCCACCAACAAGAAGTAGCACCATGAAGTGTGCAGACCCTGCCGCTCATGATGGCCATTGGGTAGATGCAGCGGGTAACAAATGGCACGTAGCGGTCCACAGACATAGCTGCCAAAGAGAAGGGAACTCAGAGACTGCCCAGGGAGAGGGTGAGAAGAAGGCCTGGGCTCGCAGCGGCGAAGGAGACTGTATCTATGAATCCTGCTGAGAGGTGAAATTAGCCAGCCAATCTTCGGGGACAGATGACGCTTGGTGAAATCAGATCTCAAGAAAGGAGAGTTTTGTGAGGAAGAAATGATAACATGGGGGTGGTGGAGTGTGCGGTGGTCAGGCCCAGGGTGATGACAATGTCACCACATTCCCGGCAAGCTCAGGAGGTAAATCTCGTCTGCACCAGGGAAGCAGCATGGAAACATATAGGTGATTGCAGGTGAGGGAACCCAGCAGACAATTCTGCTCACGGTCGCCTCTGGTGGATCAGCACGCATACCGTGTGTTGTCCCTCTTCAGAGACGGAAGACGAAAGCGCCAGTGACAGGAATTTGTGGCACGTGGGTGGGAAACGCGCTCACCTCACACCATTCGCTTTTTATATTCCTCATCAAGTACCAGTTATCATGTGAATAACTAATCCCATCAGCTGTACTAGATCTTTGAGATAGGTACACAATGGGTATGAGCGGACGAATATGGGCCACTGGAATGATATCTCTGTGGACTCAGTGCTTCCCACATCTAAACAAATTGCGGTAATGGTAATTTAATTCCAATGTGAGGTATGCGGAGGGTAAGGCAAATATGGACCAATGAGCGGTCCTTGTATACCACTTGACCCTGCCACCTGGATGCCGATTGATGCTTGCTGCTGTAGCTCCCAGCCTGGGGGAATGCTCACAACCAGCCTACAGTATGCAGGTCCCACCTGAGTGTCTGTGCTTAGACCCTCCCCTAGTCTACAAGCCCCACTGCAGCTTCCACCAAACCATTGGTTACACCGGCGAGGTGGACCCTAGGCGCTGAATTTTCCCAAAACACGTGCCCTCAAGTTGCTGCCCTATCCTGAGCCATTTGTGAAAAATAATAAGGTTCTGTGTTTTCCCACTGACAGCCACAAAAGCACATACAGCGGCTTTATTAACATAATGGGGTAAATGCAGCCTCTTCTATATTTAATACACCGCTTGAGTTGGTTTATAGTAACAGTGAAACAGTTCATCAACAAAGGGAAGATGGATTTTTATGTGGAGTTCAAGAATAAGGAGGGTAAAGTTAGATACAGCGCGTACCAGGAAATAAAAGTTAACCAGTGTCATCTAAAAACACACTCCTAAAAACTATGAATCTAGTA
>NC_133772.1:141446480-141520619 GCF_003597395.2 Chelonoidis abingdonii | reverse complement strand
CTCCAGGCCAATGGGGGCTGCGGGAAGGGCAGCCAGCACATCTCTCAGCTCACATAGCTTCCTGCAGTCCCCATTGGCTTAGAGTAGTGAACCATGGCCAAACTGCAGACTTGGCAGGTAAACTGGCCTGGATCCCCAGGGACTTTCCCTGAACAAGTGACGGACCAGTTTTGAGAAGCACTGCTCTAGATCATAATGAAGATATTGACCAAAACCGCCCCCAGGATTGACCCTTGGGGCACTCCGCTTGATACCAGCTGCTAGCTAGACAAGGAGCCATTGATCACTACCCGTTGAGCCCAATGATCTAGCTGGCTTTCTCTGGTTAAATGATTGGTTAAAATCTGCAGTTGAACTTTGATGGCACTAGTGATTGTCTGGATTTGTTTCTAACATTAAAAAGTGGTTCTTTTGTCACACATGTTCACGGATGGTCAAATTGTGCAAATTTGTTTGCACAAAGGTTTCCATGGGGGTAGTCTCCAAGAGGCCTTGCAACCTCATTCCCCTTTGTCTGTTTGAAGAGGTCTCAGTGGTCCAATCAGGATGCCAAACTAATACCATGTGGCTTAGGTGCCCAGTCATGTGCCAGGACTAGTAAATAGCATGTAAACAACCCAGAGGATGAAATATGTTCACAAAGTATTGGTTCAGAGATTGCAAATTTCCATCAAATTATAAATATCGGTCTATTCAGGGAAGATTCACAAAGAGGAGAAAAATGCAAAATACTTTATTTAAATCCCTTTCGCTTCAAACGGTTTGTTCATCTCTAGTTGTGTAGCATTTTGTGGCTTATTTTCTGTCCCTATTCACTACAAAAGTCCGTTGGAATTTCCTGTAGGCCTTGCCTACACTGGCAAAAACAGAACCTGTGGAAGGGTGAAATGAGTCACTTAAATTGGCTGAGTGCTGTGTCTACACTGCAGCTTCGCCCAATACCTCCTGCAGGGTAAAGTACAAACAGACTGCTGGGTTCTCCTGGGGCATGTGTCTGGGCAAGCGGGGCAGTTCACTTTAGAAGTGTAGTCACTTCAAACATAAGGACACACCTTGGGCATGCGGAGAAGCTTGTAATTCTGTGAACTGGGTAGAAGGATCCAATTATTAGAGCCCTGGTCCTTGCCTAGCTAGGCCAGTCTCTCTCAGTCCCTGCCCACGTCTATCAGTCTGTCTGGTTCTCAGCACCTAACCCGTTAGAGTTTCACCCACACCAGTCAGCATGTGCTAAAAACCATGATTGTTGCTGGGCATTCAGATTTACAAAATTCAGATTTCAACTGTTCTGCCACTTCACTTTCTCCTTTTCCCACCCTCTGCTGCACAGCATGGGGACACAGCTTCCTTTCCAACTCAGGCTTGGGGAAAGGAAGCTGCACCTTCTGATTTTAAATGCAAGAAGAGAACGAAGGGACTGAGGATGGCTCATCAGCCATATTTCACCTGTGTGCCTGTTCTGGGATCAGCCTTTGATCTTTTGTATTTGGGATCAGTCACCTTGTCTACATCATGGGAAGCTTCTGTGGCTTTTTTGATTTTTGCTCTTCTATGATTCCAATGTGAGACCAAGCCAGTTTGGGCTTGTCATGGTATAAAACCTCACTCTGAAACTTAAAGCCCAAAAGATGGGGTACCAGCATGAATCCCCCTAAGCTTAATTACCAGCTTAGATCTTGTAGTGCTGCCACCAACCAGGACTTGGAGTGCCTGGTACACTCTGGTCCCCCCCCAAAACCTTCCCTGGGGACCCTCAAGACCCAAACCCCTTGAGTCTCACAACAAAGGGAAATAAACCTTCCCCTCCCTCCTAGATCCTCCCCTCCCTGGGTACACCAGGAGATCACTGTGATTCAAACTCCTTGAATCTTAAAACAGGAATGTTACCTTCCCTGCCTCTTTTCCCCTCACCCAGAGGCAATACAGATTCAAGCTCTGTGAATCTAAAACAAAGAGGAAATTCACCTTCCTCCCCCCCCACCTCCCTTCTCCCACAAATTCCCTGGTGAGTACAGACTCGGTTCTTTTGAGCCTTAACAAGGGGAAAAAATCAATCAGGTCTTTAAAAAAGAAAAGCTTTTAATAAAATAAAAATTATATCTGTAAATCAAAATGGAATATTACAGGGTCTTTCAGCTTATAGACACTAGAGAGAATCCTCCCCCAGCATACATACAAATTAAAAATCTTTCCAGAAAACTACACATTAAAAACCTTCCAGCCAAATATACATTTGCAAATAAAGAAAACAATCAAAGACTAAACTGCCTTTCTACTTTGGTACTTACTAAATTTGAATAGAAGATTAGAGAGCTTGTAGGTACTCTACACTCAGAACCCAGAGAGAACAACAGACAGGGGAGACACACAAAACAAAGACTTCCCTCCACCGAGATTGGAAAGTATCTTGTCTCCTGATTGGTCCTCTGGTTAGGTGTTCCAGATTCAGGGTTTAACCCCTTACAGGTAAGAGAGATATTAACACTTAACTATCTGTTTATGATAGGGCTATTGAGATGTTGATGATCGTGTTATCACCTGGGATGTCCCTCAAACCTCCTTTACTTTTGCACATTAGTGCCTCTCTCCAGCATGTCTTGGGAAATGGCCCCAGTATTTGTGTTCCAGATGCAGCATGAAGCCCAGTCCCTAAAGTGAGTTCCAGTCTGCTCTCATTTTGCATTGGCAATCAGTTCTGGGCACTCAGGGTAGCTCTCTGAAGTCTATGTAGTTTTGGATACATCAAGGTATTTGAGAACTGTGCTCTGCCCTGTGCTGCTGGGGTTCTGAGAGGCTGGTACCCAGGAGTGGGGTGGTGTGAGCAGGCAGGCATAGCTGCCCAGTGCAGGCACCAGGAGAAGCACCCCAGGTCTCGAATGAGGCCATGACTTTATCCCAGGGTAACAGAAGACTGTACTCTGATGCAGCCAGGCCATGTTCTGGGAGTCAGATAATCCTTCCCACAGCCCAGCAGGATGTCTGTTAGCCTGTGTGTCCTGAACAGCAAACCCTGTTCTACACCCTTGATGTTACTGACCCTTAACGAGGGGTGCAGGAGGAAAGCCCAGATTTGTCATGACTGGCAGAGAAGCATTCAGAACATTCAGTCTTTGCCCCAGCATGTCCCTCACATCTCCTTGATTCTCCCTTTGGAGCTCCAGGATCTTGGGCAGAGGGGATACGTGGCCTTTGGCCAGGGGTGAAAGTAACTGAGGACACCTACCAGTATGGGGTAGGGCATGTCTCTGGGCCCTGGAAGGGGCAGGGCCTCCAGCAGAAGGGGTGGGGCTGGGTCTCAGCATCCCCCAGCCAGCTCTTGGCCCTCACTGCCCAGGGCTCCCATGTTAATTTAAAGGGCCTGGAGTTCTGGACACTGCTACTGCAGCAGTGGCATCTGGAGCCCGGGGCCCTTTTAAATCACCAGCCCCAGGGCAGCTGCTCCCTTTGCCCCCACCAGCCTGTCAGGGGCCGGGGGGGGCAAAAGGGGGAAGGGTTAAAGCACTGCAGGGTCCTTTGCTGCAACAGCGCTTTAACATTGCTGTGCCTCCACCCACCACCAATGGGGTGGGGCGCAGCAACATTAAAGCGCTGCTGTGGCAAAGGACTGCCCTCAAAGTGCTGCCATGGCAGCACTTTAATGTTGCTTCCCCCCGTCAGTGGCCCTGCAGGGCCCTCGACAGGGGAGGCAAAAGGGGCAGGGACATTAAAGGGCTGCCACTGCAGCGCTTAAATGTGGGCTGGGTATGGGCCTGTGCAGGTTCTTACCGGTACGGATAATGGCCCGAACCAACTCACTTTCACCCCAGCTCCACTCTAGGGCAGGGCATCTACCTCTGAGGTGTGAAAAACAGGATGTCCGGGATAATCCTGAGCCCCAACACCAGTCAGCTGACAGCATCTACCACACACCCTGATGGATCTCCCAGCACAGCCACTGCACAAATGGGACAAGCCTGGGAAAACTTAGTTAGAAGTTTTTAAGGTCAGGCTTGAGAAAGCCCTGGCTGGGATGATTTAGTTGGGAATTGGTCCTGCTTTGAGCAGGGGGTTAGACTAGATACCTCCTGAGGTCCCTTCCAACCCTGATATTCTATGAATCTGGACAGGCGGCTACCCTAAATTGACACTGTGTACTGCAGGGCATGCCTGATCTCCTAAGCACTGATGGCGATACAAAGATGATGATGCTGGCGGAGAGAGATGGTGTTGGAGAAGTTCTTTTGGGTGTGTCTTTAGGTTTCACTCCCACTCTGGACTTTTAGAGTACAGATATGAGGACCTGCATGAGAAGCCCTAAGCTTAATTACCGGCTTAGATCTGATTTTGCTGCCACCATCCAGATGCCTGAGTCATCTGGGAAAACTCTGTCTTCTCCTCTCAAAATCTTCCCCTCCCTGGGTAGCCTTGAGAGACTCCTCCACAATTCCCTGGTGAACACCAATCCAAACTCTTGGATCTTAAAACAAGGAAGAATTACTCCTTCCCCCTCCCTTTACCCCCCACCAATCCCTGGTGAGTCCAGATCCAATCCACATGGATCTAAAAAACAGGGGAAAAAATTAATCAGATTCTTAAAGAAGGCTTTTAATTAAAGAAAGGAGAGGTAAAAGAAAGAACCACCTCTGGGAGACAGCATACAAGCTGATCTCACAGACAACAGATTTAAAACACAGGATGTTTCCCTGGGCAAAAACCTTAGTACACACAAGAATACCCAAATTTGATTATTCCCCTAATTGCATAAAGACAAATTACAAAAGAAATAAACATAAACCTATTTGTTCCTTTCTAAAACTTACTACTCTAAGAGGCTGGTTCCTTGATCTTTTTCACTCTGGCTGAAACTAAAACTGACTCTAAACAAAGGAAATTTCCCTCCTTCCTTTTGAAACATCTTGTTCCCCCATTGGTTCCTCTAGTCAGTTGTCAGCTAGGCTAGGTGAACTTCTTAACCCTTTACAGGTAAAAGTCATTAACCCTTAACTATCTGTTTATGACACACCCTTCAAATCTCAGACAATGCTGAACCACACTGGCAGTGATATCTTCCTAGAACTTTAGAATAAATAGATTAATAAAACACATGCATCTTTACATATACTACTAATTATGTAAAAACTACAAGATTTTCCACATTTTAAGGGCAATTTTAACCAGTTAACTCTGGGAAACTTTCACAGGAGAGTGCATCAGCTACTTTGTTAGAAGCTCCTGAAATGTGTTGATTTTGAAATTCAATCTTGGAGAGCTAAACTCCACTGAAGTTTTTTTGTTATTTCCCTTGGCGGTATGAAGCCACTTTAGCTCAGCATGGTTGTGGGTGGGATGGGAAGATGCGGACACCAAAACAGTATGCAAAAAAGCCTAGTCTGTAGTGATTAATATCTGTGAATCATTTCTGCTACAGAATTGCAGTGGGAAAAGTCTTGTGTGAATTCTATTTGAACCCACCAGGTTGGAACTCAAAGTTGATTTCACCTTCTTTTCCTTTAATTTTCAAGGCACTTTGTCAGTCATGACCATACAGGGAGCATTGGGTTAGATGAAGTAGCAGAAGTGGCTTTGCAAAATAAACATGTGCTAGATGCTATGAATGCTGAAATAGAGGGGGCTTGTGCTCGCATCAGGGAAAAATGTTGCTTTTATGTTAATCACCTGGCTTAATTGAACAGGATTTACAGGCCATTAAGAATGCTGCTGTTTTCCATGCTATATCTCTTGATCATACCTTTAATTCTGAGGACCCTCTCCCAGACCTTGGATCATGGTTTACTGGCCTTTTCCGTACAGTTGTTAAATGGATTATTTTCTGTCTGTTCTTCCTATGTATTGTTTAGATAGTAATACAATGTGCAAAATGTCTGTATAATGCTGTAACCAAAGGTTCTGCTGTCCGTAAGGCAACTCAGTACCTGTCTCTTCAGCTTGATTGTAAATTACGTAACGGGTCTCGCAATCTGGGCTTGCCAGGCCCAAAGGGAGGATTTTGAAAGCTGGCTGACCCCCCCTCCCTTAATAGATTACAAGCGGCCAGTGGGGGGGAAGGGGGGGGGAGTACTGCTCATGGACACAGTAGCCTGAATTTTTGCACTATCTCTTTTCCTCTGCCTCAAGGCAGGAAGATCCTGCTCCAAACCAGTCAGTACTACCCAGATAACGGGAACATGAGATTTTTACACTTACCAATCAAGTATTAACACGCAAGGGTCTTTGTCTGAATGCGTATAAAAGGTTTGTGAAATTTGTGTAAGACAGAGTTTTTTTGTACAAGGTACAGGCCTTCCTTTTTCTTGCAGAATAAAGCATTTTCTTATCCCTATCAGTGCTGTAATTGGCTCTCAGCTAGGCAGACCTGATATTTCGGTAACAGTTAAACTCTAGTTCTACGACCGCCCCCTCTCACCGTGGTACATCCCAATCACTGCAAGACAGCTGGTTGTTGGACTAGGGGGAAAGCGTGGGCCTCATGAAGATGAGTGACAACAGCAGGTATAACATCCTCCAGTGCGCAAATCCTTCAAGCTCAGGTGCATTAGTATTGCACCAGTGGGTCTGGTCAAGGAAGTGGGTCACCACAGTAAAAAAACCCAAAAACCTCTGGAATTTAGTACTGTGCGCACAAGGCGCACATGGCATGGATTCAGACACAGCAACGAGCGTTTTATGTTCGTTCTCTGACATTAGCATTTAAAGATGCATTGAATACAAGACCCAATTGCTCGTCATTTAAAGTCACTGAGCCAGGGATCCATGTTCAGCTGCTGAAAAGAAAATGTTTGGATGAATAGTACCAAGACACTTCCTGCTGCAGTAGAATAGATAGACTGAGCACACGGTATGCGCTAGTGGGCAGCACCCTCTGAGTGAAGTCTGCACATAACAGAAGGGGACTGGACATTGAAAGATACAAGTTTAATTGCCCTGTCTGAAATGTAGCAGGACATGCGTGCATGAAGAAGGACACAGAATACATTTGTAACCTTCTGCCCCTCTGAGTGCAGCAACCAAGGCGGGTTCAGTATCCAGGGGTTCCGTTTCAATAACACAAGCATAACGGCTCGAGCCCCCCACCCAGTGACCTGGGACACTTACATACCCACCCCCCGGCGCCTCTAGGAGGCATACTTCCCTCTCGCAAGCACGGAGTCTGAGTGTAAGCGAAATCTTTTAATAAAGAAGGAACATGCGGCATCCCATTGGAGAACCACAACAGATTTAACACAACCATAACCACCCCCAAGTACATTTGGCAATGTTCCTTTCCCCTTAGGGTCTTAGTCCAATCACTCCAAAGTCAACAACCCAAAAGTCTCTGGTCATGCACCCGAATTCAAGAGTCTATTGTAGGGTCCCTCCCCCAGCCTGGTGAAGGGCACTACGTGGTCAGGGCCAACTGCCCTGCCTCTCTGTGGGTTCTGCTTCCGCTTCGTCCACGAACGTGCTCCGCCTTACCGCCGCTCCACTCTGCTCCTCTTCGCCGTCCTCACAAACTGCTCCGCTCCACAGCTGCCTCGTGAGCTGCTCCATTGTCTTGCAAAACTGCTCGGCTCCACTCGCTCTGTGGCTGCTCCACACGCCCACAGCTACTCTGCCTGCCAGCCGCTCCATTCACCAGCTGTCCTGTGGTCTGCTCCAGCCATCCCATAAACTGCTCACTCCGCCAGCTGCTCTGTTCCACAGTTTAGCTCAGGCTCCCCCACTAGTTAGCACAGTACTCATGCTCCAGCTCAGTAATTTCAGCTCTTTTGTGATTTCAGCTCTTTTGTGGATCTCAGAACATAGTAGGGAGCCCCTGGTAGTGAACCATTAGCCAAAGTGAGTTCAGCTAGCAACCTGTATCTAGAGTCTTAGGAATAAAAAATCAACTCTGACATTCACAGTGGAGAGAGGAGGAGGTGCAACTGATGCTTCTAGCTCCACAAGGAGCCTGCACCACCAGGCACAAGTACCTGTCCAACCTCTCTCTCTTCACAGGGTTTTGGAACCCATGCCCTTGTCTAGCAAGTACCACCCAACTGAGGTTAGTCATTTCTGTCACAAAGCAGTCCCACAGCTCGGCACTGGATGGGTTAGGCGAGCCTATGAAATAGTGAGAATTTTCGCATTCCAGACATTCTTTCCACACTTCCCATACTTCACCACCAGATGTCAGGGTACAGCTCATCCTGACTCTGCTTACACATTTAAGTGGGGAACTGAAACTTCATTAGCATCCCTCTCCAGAGTTAACTTCTCTGTTTTCTCTCCCTTACCAGCCATTTAACTGGGCCCAGTGTGGGGTTACAGCCCTCCCATCATATAACCGATACCTGAGGCTAGACCTTTTTCAGCCTGACCCCAGCTCACTGCCGACTTCTCTTGCCCTGTCCTGCCAGGGGGGTAAAAGACACCCAGGGGGACCTCAGTCTCCCAAGGTCCAGGTTTCTCCATTCCCCTCTGGGAGCCTCTATTTGCACAGGACACTAACCACAAATGGTGACGAACTCAACGTTCCCATGTTACTCCTAACATTAGTGTTCCTAGTCTGACCCCTCCGGACCGAAGCTGGGAGTCCACCAACTGGGCCTACACCCTCCAATCTCTGCCAATTTGGCCCAGCAGAAAAAAATTCCTTCCTTATCCCCAGAACTGGTGATGGGTTAGATCCCTCAGCAACCTGCAAACACAGCTCAATAGCCTGCACCCACAGGGAGGGCAAGATGGCCCCTGGAGACTGGGGGATACTGCACAGGGAGAGTGGGGCTGTGAAAGCCAATCTTCTCCCCTCACTCCCTGGCTGGTCAGTGGGAGGCAGAGAAGTCCCTCACCCAGGCCTGCTCCCTTGCGTGCTCTTAGACACAAGGAGGGGCTTGGCCCTGATATGAGCTCTCCCAGGAGCTGGCCTATCCCCCTGAAGGTCCACCAAACACACTCCATTGCCGGACAGGTTGAGGGCTATGTGTGTTTACCCAGGGCTGAATTTAAGTAACTTCCTGATGTCAGTGGAGTCTGAGCTCTCCCCTGACATGTAGTGATGAGCTGGGGGAAAAGACTTCAGGAGCAGACCATGTTTGCATAGACACACCCACTCTGTCTAGTGAGCAGCATGAGGGAGCTGCTTTGCCAAAGGGATCTCTTTTGGCTGATGTTGGGTTACAAGTCACCTGAGTACTGATTGCAGGGGTAATGAAATGCTGTTCTCCTTATTGTAAGAGAAATGGGCAGCAGAACTGTACTTAGCCTGCCCTGGGGGAGGGCATCGCCCTAACCCAAACCACCCTTGCTAAGCAGGGGGTAGGGATGCCAATACCCAGTAAAAGAGGTAGATGTTTCTATGTGATGTGGTTGTTGATGTCTGAGTGCTAGTTACCAGCTGACTCTATTTTTGTTCCTGTTTAATGATACCTGCTGTTTAGATTCAAGTAAAAGTCCATGTTTTGCTTGGTGGTTGCTAGCACTGAAATCTGATAGCCAGGTGAGTCCTAGTCCTGGTTTGGGACAGTCTTACAGTCAAAGAGGCTGCCTAGCCTGTGTTGGCAGTGAGAATCCTCCTGCCTGTTAAAAACCCAGGCAGCTGAGTCAGAATCTGAGTGCAATGTCATGGCAGAGAGACCGCAGCAGCAGAGGGTGGTGGTAGCATCAGCATTAGTGATGCAGTAGCTAAGGCATTGCTAGACACTTCTTCCCCCTCTAAGTGGGAGGTGAACTCATGCGAATGCACCTCTGAGCTCTGGGTCTTTGCTGACCAAGGATGGCCACTGGGAGTGAGTGCAGTGGAGGGAGAGGGGAGTGATGTGTTAAAGGAACATTTCTTTGTCAGACTTTCACGCTGCAAGGTGGGGAAACTGAGGCAAAGGACACTGCCCAGCGTACTCTGGGGTGGGTGTTTGCTTATGGCCATATGGTTTTCAATCACAGTTGTGGTGGCTTCACAATTTTAATGCCGGGTTCCTTCCTCTTTTTATTATAAGTTTTCTTTGCTATTCACAGTCTCAGTGCTTGTGAGACAAGGAGTGTTGCCTCTGAATGCCTAAGGGTAGTGGTTAGTTTTCCCAGATTAGTGGAAGGGGGGCTCATTAAGAGGAACTCCTTGATACTGAACCCGGCCCTTGTTGCTGCCAACTCCATCTGGCAGAAGGGTTACACTTAAGTCACCTTACCACTGTCACTCTGACCCTAAACACCAGTCAGACCATCTCAGTAGGATGCTGTCTCTTCCCCATTTCCATCTGCTCGGTGCACTCTCCCTGCTGCTTTGTGAGACCAGTCTGGGCTGGTTTGGATTTGGAGATGAGGAGATTTTGGTTAATCTATTTTTGGTGGTAGAATGAAGTTCAAAGCCTCTGTCAATAGAGAGAGAAGCATGTTTTCTCATCACTGACTGCTCCCACACTTTTGTATTGTCTGGAGATCCTCATGCTGCTCCATAAAATAGCAAGGATGTACTGTGCAGGCATGCTTATTCCTGAGGGTAAGACCTCATTTGGAAATACTTATTCGACAGCATAAGGAACTTCTTGGTCTGCCAACTCACGGGCAGCAGAATCTCAATTCTATCTTGTGCAAACAGATTTTAACGGTAATAGAAATGAGCAAATCGCCAGTTTTACGCATTTTGCTTTTTATTACAGCTAATGATTAGAGTAAGTAACTTGTATCCTGATATTGTCCATATGCCAGGTGGTCATTGCTGACCTCCAATCTGTAGTTAATCTCAGTTATAAAATTCCAAACACACTAAGCTTAGAAATTACATACACCCAAACAGGAGCATTTCAAATCTCAATGCATTATAGTGGCTTAGTTTTAAATATTGCTTTCCTTAGTAGCTAACATTTCATTGCTCTAGTGCGGGGGGAGGTAGATGGATTTTCCCCTGAAGACTTTTGAAATAGCTGCTCCATTTAAAGAGGGAGTTAACTTTGTTTCTTTAAAAGTGTCTTTATTTTACATTTTTAGACAAGAACTTGCAGCAGATGGTAAAAAAAAGTGCAGCCTGGCTGGTGCTGGCATTGGACCTTGGGGACGGAGGGTGTCCGTAACTCCAAAATGTTCCAAACTCTGAACAAAGCATGATATGGGTTCCAGATCCAGCAACTGACACTCCAGGCTAGGTTTCAGCAGCAGCTGAGCTCCCTACTCAGCTGGTATGAGTTTGCCAACTAGCCCGCCTCCATGTGCACGTGTGTGTTTGCCAGAGTGTCTGGCTTTTGACTGAAACGCCTGGCCGAAAAGGGACCCTGGCGGCTCCAATCATCACTGCCGACCAGGCTGTTAAAAGTCCTGTCGGTGGCGCAGCAGGGGCAGGGGGCTAAGGCAGGCTCCCTACCTGCCCTGGCTCTGCGTTGCCCACCGAAGCATCTGCCAGGTCCCTGCAGCCCCTAGGCACGGGGTGGCCAGGGACTGGGAGGCTCCCTATGCTGCCCCTCCCCTGCCCCCAGTGCCAGCTCAGCTCCCATTGGCCAGGAACTGCGACCAATGGGAGCTGCAGGATCAGCGCCTGCGGGCACAAAGGCAGTGCACATTGTGCAGACCCTCCTAGCCTTCATGTGCCTAGAGGCCACAGGGATCTGGCGGCTGCTTCCTCTCACACTCCTGCCACAGCCAACCCAGAGTCCCCTCCTGCACCTCAAACCCCTCATCCCCTGTCCCACCCCAGAGCCTGCACCCTCAGCTGGAGCCCTCTCCCTTACCTGCACCCCAACCTCCTGTCCCACCCCAGAACCTGCACCCTCAGCTGGAGCCCTCCCCCCCCACCTGCACCCCAACCTCCTGTCCCACTCCAGAGCCCTCTCCTTCACCACAGCCTGGTGAAAATGAGTGAGGGTGCAGAAGAGCGACTGGGGTGGGGGATGGAGCAAGTGGGGGCAGGGCCTCAGAGAAGGAAGTCTTTGGAAAGTGTAGGGGACAATTTCCTGGTCCAAGTTCTGGAGGAACCAACTAGGGGTAGAGCTCTTCTTGACCTGCTGCTCACAAACAAAGAAGAGTTAGTAGGGGAAGCAGAAGTAGATGGGAACCTGGGAGACAGTGACCATGAGATGGTAGAGTTCAGGATCCTGACACAGGGAAGAAAGGAGAGCAGCAGAATACAGACCTGGGACTTCAGAAAAGCAGACTTTAACTCCCTCAGGGAGCTGATGGGCAGGATCCCCTGGGAAAATAACATGAGGGGGAAAGGAGTCCAGGAGAGCTGGCCGTATTTTAAAGAATCCTTATTGAGGCTGCAGGAAAAAACCATCCTGATGTGTAGGAAGAATAGTAAATATGGCAGGCAACCAGATTGGCTTAACAGTGTAATCCTTGCTGATCTTAAACACAAAAAAGAAGCTTACAAGAAGTGGAAGGTTGGACAAATGACCAGGGAGGAGTATAAAAATATTGCTCAGGCTGCAGGAGTGAAATCAGGAAGGCCAAATAACACTTGGAGTTGCAACTAGCAAGGGATGTTAAGAGTAACAAGAAGGGTTTCTTCAGGTATGTTAGCAACAAGAAGAATGTCAAGGAAAGTGTGGACCACTTACTGAATGAGGGAGGCAACCTAGTGACAGAGGATGTGGAAAAAGCTAATGGACTCAATGATTTTTTTGCCTCTGTCTTCACAAACAAGGTCAGCTCCCAAACTGCTGCACTGGGCAGCACAGTATGGAGAGAAGGTGACCAGCCCTCTGTGGAGAAAGTGGTTCAGGACTATTTAGAAAAACTGGATGAGCTCAAGTCCATGAGGTCAGATGCACTGCATTCGAGGGTGCTAAAGGAGTTGGCGGATGTGATTGCAGAGCCATTGGCCATTGTCTTTAAAAACTCATAGTGATCTGGGGAGGTCCCAGATGACTGGAAAAAGGCTACTGTAGTGACTATCTTTAAAAAAGGGAAGGAGGATGATCCGGGGAACTATAGGCCAGTCAGTCTGTAATGCTGGTGTTCATACCTTTTTTGAGGCTCTACCATACAGCAGAGTGTTTATAACTCAGGGCCTGGGGAGTGGGAGAGGCAGAAAAAGCATGTGGAGAAATCACTAGGATTTGGGAAGAGGAAAAATATTCCTAAGGCCAGGAACAGCTCCGGGATCAAGAGAGCGCCTGGTCCCATCAGGAGCTCTGTGGCTGCTCCTCGCGAAGCCCTTGGAGCGTGCAGAGCAGCGGCACACAAATCCCTGGCTGAGGAAATGGTTTAGTGGGAACTAGGGCAGGAGATGATGGTGGATGTTCTACTGGGGAGGGTCAGCTGCCCGTCCGGCACCATTGCTGCTGAGTTCATTGTCAGACAATCTCTCTGAATGGGGCTGTGCAGGGATCTAGCTACAATGGAAGGTTGACCCCAGGGCAACAAGGGGCTCCCATGCAGCCTGGGATGCATTAAAGTTGCACCAGTAGCCACTTGAGGGGTGATCCTTTTCTGGGCGCAGATGTCAGCGGCACGTGAATCAGGGCCTCTGCTGAATGCTGCCTTTTGCTTTGCTGCAGTCATCCACGTACAAACTGTTGCTTTTGTCTTGCGCTTTTGTATTGTCAGTGTGGCCCCTTCTTCTGTGGCTCATGATTGATGACAAAGGGGCTGGCCCCCGAGGACATGCCTCTCTTGGGCAGGTGGAGTGGGGCAGGAGATTGGCTACATAGGGATAGTTCTTCCTGTGGGATAATTCCATTTTGAGACTAGATCTGATTGTGGGGGTGGGGGCTGGAGGAGGCTGGAGGAGAATGGATACTTGACTGAAGTGGTTGAATGTGATGCATGTTATCCTCTGTGGGGTTTGTTTTGAAGGGGCTCCTGCAGCTTGGGATGGCAGTTTATAGCATCTGCTCTAATAAATCTTCGATGAATCTGTAGCAATCAGAATAACAGACGTCACAATCTCTGGCTACAGTCAATGGCACTGGCTCTCTGAACATTGGTCATGACTTTTCTACAACTGTGAATATTTCTGGACAGAGGCAGCTGTCTGGGTGGGTTGGACTCATTGTCAGCCACCAGAGAACATTTTCAATAGAACCAAAGTGACCTAGGACTTTAGGAGCTAAAATGCTATTTTCAGAAATGATGTGGAGCCCTTAAGCGCCTAATTTTCATGGGCTTTCAATGAGATTAGATTCCAAGTGCTCAAGTCACTTTTGATGATGGGACTTTGGCTCCTAAGTCTCTAAAGCACTTTTGAAACTTTTACCCAAAGTCCTTGGCTTTCGAAATAAAGTGCACAGAGGAAGGTCAAATGCTCAAAACCAGAGCCAGAGTGCCAGGAAAAATAGCCCAAAGTTGTTCAAAGGCTATGCAGTGTCTATGGAGAGTTTCTCTAGTCACTAACCTCTCTGAGCTCTGATATTTGCTTTCCTTTTTTAATTAAAAAGCTAAGATGAGAGGATTAGGTGACTTTTTCAAAATAAAAATATGCAGCCAGAGTTTTAAGCCATGCTATTAAAAATCAAAAGGCAATTTGAGCTGTAGAGTTTGGCTCCAGAGGGAAGGCAGTGGTGTGTGTCTAAATGTACTTACATAACTATGCAAAACTAAAAGCCTCCCAGACACTGTCACTTAATCCTAATCATTTTTACATCATGTATTTTTGATCTGGTTGTTTACATACCTCTTTACTGGCACGTTTAATGAAGTACCATGAAAATATGTTGAGTGTTGCGTCTTCGCCAATTCTCAACTGCCATTGATTGTTTTCCAGCATCTGCTGTGACAGCAAAAGATGCGGAGTGGTCCAGACATTGCAACACCCCTGAGAGCCCTGGGCTGGAACCTGGTGGAGTGGGAGGGACCAGGTCCTCTCCTCTGGCTCATGACAGAGCCCCAAGGGGAGAAGTGGGTGCACGGGAGGGAGATACCTGATCATAAATGATGTGACAGAGCCCCCTCCAGAATTAACAGACAAAACAGAGCTGGAAGCTGGCCATTGGACTGACCCCCCCATACTGGGAGATGGTGACCAAATGCCCCTTCAGTCACCTTTTCTCAAGACTAAACATGTCCAGTTTTTGGAACCTTTCCTCACAGGTCAGGTTTTCCAAATCTTTCATCATTTTTGTTGCTCTCCTTTGGACTCTCTCCAATTTGTCCACATCTTTTTCAAAGTGTGGTGCCCAAAATGGGATACAGTACTCCAGGTGAGTCATCACCAGTGCCAGTTACCTCCTGTGTCTTCCATGTGGCACTCTGGTTAATACACCCAAGCATGATATTAGCCTTTTCACAACTGCATCACATTGTTGACTCATTCAGTTTGTGATCCACTATAACTCCCAGATCCTTTTCTGCAATACTGCTGCTAGCCAGTTATTCCTCATATTGTAGTTGTGGATTAGATTTTTACTTTCTAAGTGCTGTATGTTGCATTTATCTTCATGGAATTTCATCTTGTCGATTTCAGACCCATTCTCCAGTTTGAAATCTAATCCTGTCCTCCAGAATTCTTGCAATGCCCTCCCAGCTTGGTGTAATCCTCAAATTTTATAAGCATCCTCTGCATGCCATTATCCAAGTCAGTAATGAAAATACTGAATAGTACTCAACCCAGGACAGACTCTTGTAGGACCCCACTAGATATGTCCTCCCTGAATTTTAATAGCTCTTTGTATTTCAAACTCCACATCCTGTGTTTGGTATCAGCCACTAGATACGGGCAAAGGGTGTCTCATGCTAGTCTGTTTGTCTTCTAGTCACTTCTCCCCCTCCCCCCCCGGCTGGGCACAAAAATGCAGTGAAGACTTTTGGCACCTTCAAAACTAGTCCCATTTTAAGGTGGTGTATCTTGGAGCACTCTGATGAACTGATCTGAAGTCTTCCCATAAAGTCCCCCCTGGATTCTGACCTGGTTAACTAGTCTGAATGTAGCCTTTGATCAATGTAGGGTACAAAATGCACCAGCCACTAGTAACACTTAAGTGACTCCTTGAACTTTGTTCTAGGAAACGAGACTGATGAATCACATATATAGAGACATAAAGCCTTATTTAATGCCCAAATACAAACAAGTATCATTGCAACCATAGAAAAATACCCTCCTGCATTGCACATACTCACTCCTTTATGCAGCCCATCAGAAGCGAGAACAACAAGAATAGGAAGTGAAGATGCACTGTAAATGGGATTGGTGGTGGTGGTGGTGTCCTGATGTCCAAACTAAGGGTTGGTGTGAGAATCTTTTATAATGCTTTTTACTTTCATCCCCACACAACTGAGACCAGATTTGACTAGTCTGTGGCCTCCTGTCCATGTTTGTTGTTCTGGTGGACCATTATTAGGGTTTAAACTGCTAGTTTAAGCTATCCTCATCAATACATTCCCCTTCTGATTCAATACATAGATGTGGTTTTGCTCCATGGTTACTGGCACCTAAAAAAAAACAAAAAAAAACCTTCTACTTAAAATTCAGTCTTTTCTCAGTGGTTTTGTTTTTATTTCTGGTTACATATTGCTAAATCTTTATAACCCTAGATCAAACACTTAGCATCAGCCCTGAGTAATTAGCCTCACTGCTAGGCCTGAAGCTTATTGCAAAGCCTATTTCAAATACTTTTGTCTTATTTTTCCCTACTTATTTTTATAGCTTGAATTGTTTCTATTGCATCTTAGCTTTTCGAAATAGATTATAGTGTGATCCTAAGTAAGGACTTCTTTAGATCAGGTTGGGCCAAGTGTCAACCTGGCTGTATTTATGGATGTTTAGAGAGGTTGCAGAATTCATCTTGGTGGTTAAGTTTTCCTTTAAACCTTAACTACGGAGTGATTAACTAGTCACTGCTTCCTAATGATATCTCCTTCATTGTGTATCTGAGTCTGTCATAAACAGATGGTTAAGGGTTAATGCCTCTTTTACCTGTAAAGGGTTAAAAAGTTCACCTAGCCTAGCTAACACCTGACCAGAGGAACCAATGGGGGAACAAGATGTTTCAAAAGGAAGGAGGGAAGTTGTTCCTTTGAGAGTTTCAGTTTCAGCCGGAATGAAAAAGATCAAGGCACCAGCCTCTTATCAGAGTAGTAAGTTTTAGAAAGGAATAAATAGGTTTATGTTTATTTCTTTGTAACCTGTCTCATGCAAATAGAGAGAGAATCAAATTGGGTATTTGGGTATATTTTTTTTGTGTAACTAAAATTGTGCCCAGCAGAACATCCTCTGTGTTTGAAATCTGTCTGAGAGTAGCTGGTGTGCTAATCTCTCCCAGAGGGTTTTCTTTTACCTTTCTTTTCTTTAATTAAAAGCCTTTTTTCTTAATACCTGATTGATTTTTTCCTTGTTTTTTAGCTGGGATTGGATCTGGACTCACCAGGGAACTGGTGAAGGAATCTCTCAAGGCTACCCAGGGAGGGGAAGGTTTTGGGGGGACAGGGAGTGACCCAGACACTGAAATTCTGGATGGTGGCAGTGTTACCAGATCTAACCTAGTAATTAAGCTTAGAAGTGTCCATGCAGGTCCCCACATCTGTACCCTAAAGTTCAGAGTAGGGAAGGAACCTTGACAGAGTCAGACCCTGGGAATACCAGCAGTTAAAGTAGCCATCCACTCGGATTTTTTTATGCATTCAAAACATTATCAAAAGCTCCATACACTTCATATTTACTTTAATGAGATCCTTTGGATGGAAAAAAATGCTCCATAAATGTCATTAATGTGTAAAGATAAGTGTTTCCTGTGGAGTTACTATGTTACTGCTATGAATTCAAGTGCAGTGGTTTTCAATGTCATCTCCACCTGCCCTCAGATGCCCTCGAGCTACTACCCTGAGAGGGCATGTGTGTACGTGTGTGTGTTCATTCATCTGCTGGCAGAATCTGCCCTGTAATTAGAAAATGGATTTAGATTTTGAGAACACAATTGAAAATTGTATATGAGAGGGAATGCAAAGCACGTCTTTTGTAAATATGACAATTTGTTATATACTCTTGCTTTAATAGCTTTTTCAGAGACTAGAAGACGATGAATTCCATTAGCATTCATGGCTGACAGCATTCATCCATTTTTCATTTCTCCTCTGCTGGCATATAACGAGGACAAATAAACCTGGACACTGAATTACGTTAGTTACAGTACTCTGGCTACATATTTTCCTTTCAAAATAATCTCTTTTTAACCAAACACACTTTGATGGTTTAAAAAGCTTAATATGCAGTGTTTTGAAATACAGCCTCTTTCATCCTGAGACCTGGCAATTACAGCATTGTCTGGTGATAAATGTGTTTCATGCTAGTCACCAGTTAGATGCTCTTGTTATAGCTCTGATTTCTACAGAGCTACTGACTCCCCGGACCAAAGAACTGCTCATACCCATCCTGGTCTACGCTGGGAGTTTTCATATTTATGAGACACTTTCTTCCTTATGACATTCCGGAGTGCAATCCAGACCAGCGGGGCTGTGTCAGCCAGGCCCTGCAATGTGGCATGCCTCACTTGCAATGCTTTGGTGCTGTAGCTCCCACCCTGGGCTCCTCACAAACAGTCGGCAGGTCACACCCCGAGTGTCTGTTTATAGCTGCAGCCCTGACCCAGCAACTCTGACCCCAGCAGCAAACACCAGCCACACTCCAGCTTCCCCCAGCCTGGGTTACTACTCGCAGGGTGACCCTAACACCCCCCCCCCAACATGTGTATTCTGCACTGACCAGCCCTTTCCTGGACAGTCCACATACATTGGGTCCGTTGCCCCTCTAAGGGGCTCAACATACAACAGTCTGCTGCATTACATGGAGTTACCCAAACTATTCACAACACTGGATTAGTTCTAATTCAAGAATAAAACCCATTTTTTTAACTGAGTACAAGAATAAGGCATTGAAGTCAGAAATGGTTACAAGAGAAATAGAAATCGAATGCGTTCTAGTTCTAAACTTGACAAACTAGACTTGGTTCAAGATGTTTCCAATAACGTTGCTGACCAAACTTTCAGGCCAGGATCTGCCCCCAAAGTCTGTTTCTTTTGTTTTCTTAAGTAAAAAGGAGAGAGAGGGACAGGGAGAGACAATTTGGGATGTTTTTTACCCCTCACTTTCATAGTTCAGTCACCCTTTGAGATGCCTTTTCCTAAGGGTTACCCCTAGACAGAGTCCGTTCCTCTGGAGGTGAGGAGTCTGATGGTGAAAGAGGTTCTGTGCTGTTTGCTAAGCTGCAGATCTTCCTTGCCAAAGAATGGCCACTTGATAGGAGATTGCCCATCAGCACTGATAACACCTGGTTAGGGCATCAGCTTGTCCTTTGCCTTTACCCACTCCCCAGACTTGTCTGGGAAGCTGAAATCGGGACAAAAGTGTGTTTATATTCATACCTTTACATATAATGTTGCTACATACGTTTCATGCTATTATTGACCAGCAAGTTATTGGTTTTCAGATGATACCTTACAAGGCCTGTTCTGTACAAAAATCGTTAGTGTTGTGTAGGGTGTGGGTACAGGAGTGCCTTCCGTCACAGCCCCAAATTATTTGTAAGAAGAGTTAAAGGGAGGAATATAAATGATGCTACAGCAGAAAATGATACCCTGGGTGGTGCTGTCTCCGAGACAGTGTGTATAGGATCTATTATGTCAGTGTGTCATGTGACAATGGCACAGAATCAGTGGCTTTTTTCAGAGTGGTAGCTGTGTTAGTCCATTGCTTTTTTGTAACACTGAACAGGGAGCTTTATCACACTAAGGCAGCGGTTCTCACCCTTCTCCATACTGGGACCCTCCCGCACTGCTCTGCTGGGTTCTACCTGGGATCCTTCTCCCATTTAGCAATGGGGCAAGGACCAGGCTGGTTGCAATCCAGCTCCCTCCAGCCTGATACAGGTTTAATGAAAAAGACCACCTCTCCCCACTCCCAGTTTCATCACAGGGGATAAAGAGCTTGGGAGCTGCCTCCTTCTTCCCAGAGAGAGAGAGACATTCTGCTCCTCCTGGGCACTTCTGAGGAGAGGCTTCGAGCTGAGTGGAACTTTTCTGACAAATCGTTTATTCCCTGAAAAGTGCAGTTCCCAGTTGGTGGTTGATGTTTATGACTTGAGGGCAAATCTGGTGATTGCTTCAGCAGAAGAAACGTGTTGAAACATTTTGACTTTTTGTTTTGAAGTTTCACTATATCTAGTTCAGAACATAACTGTTTAAAAATACCCCCACGATAAAACGAAACAAATAAACAAAATTGCTTTCAGATCAAGCAAAATGTTTGAAAAAACAGGAAATTAATTTTGGCAAGAAACTGAAAAATTTCCATTTCTGGTTGACCCAAAACTTTTTAAAATGTATTTTTCAGTGTGGCCACCAAACTGAATTCCATGACTTGCCCAGCTCTGAAGGGAGGGCCCTGGGTTCTCTGTGGAAATAAAAAGGGATCGGGAGTCTGGCTGCTGAACAATGGGAAGGGGAGGGAAACCATCAGGCATTGTCTACAGGCAGCCTGGGGGGCAGGGCTGAAAGAGGGAGAATCAAGCACCCCACCCCAGCAATAATGCTGGACAGACAGGCAGGGCAACCCCCTAAATACAACATCCTAGATGGCCGTCTCCTTCTAGCTTCACCTCAATCCCTGGCTGATCTGGAATCACTTTCACTGCCTCCAGGAAACCAGCCAGCTGGGCCTCCAATCTCCCACCTCCTCCCCCTGCAGACAGAGCATGGCAGCATCCCGTCTTTGGTGCCATCAGCAGCGGGCAGGGCTTGTTCCTCAGAGGAAGGTGCCCCTAAATTCTTCCTCCTTCCCTCAGTCAGTTTAAATAAATACATCTGTCAGAGCTCTCTGGGGAGAGAACTGACCCCAAACCTCCCTCGTGGTGATTGGATGGCTGCCCCTTTAAAAGTTGCAATTACATTCAAAATGAAACCAAGAAACCCCAGAATTACAGCTAATAAACCCGGGGACTGATGCCCCCTCCTTAATCACCTCATTACCCAAGATCATGGGTTAAAAATAGAACATCCCCCTGTGATGTGGGTGGAAGGCAGCTGCCTATCTGCAGTCTTATGGAACACGCAGTGCTTTGATACGGGAATGTGACTGCAAAAACTCAGAGTCCTTGTGTCACCTTAGAGACTAACACATTTTAAGGTGCCACAAGGTCTCCTCATTGTTTTTGCTGATGCAGACTAACACGGCTACCACTCTGAAACCTGTCTCTTAGCACTCCCTTCTCCTCGCCCCTGTCATAAACAGATAGCTAAGGGTTAATGTCTATTTCACCTGCAAAGGGGTAACCAAACACCTGACCAGAGGACCAATCAGGAAACAAGATTTTTCAAATCTCGAGGGAGGGAACTTCTGGGTGTGTGTCTTTGTCTCTCTGTTGCTCGTCATCTCTGAGATGCTGAACTGTCTCTCCAAGCTTTCTAATCTTCGTTCCAAGTGTAAGTACAAGCGAAGACTAGGTTATAGTGGTGATTTATGTTGTTGATAGGGAATATTTTTCCTCTGTGGTTAGCTTGTGGACGGACATATTTAATGTTCTTTTCTCGTGTAGGCACCTGATATTGATTTCCAATTTAGCATGGTGATTATATGTATCTATTGGTTGCAGAGATTGTTTGTTTTTTCTTTCTTTTTAATAAGATTTCTTTTTGGACCTGTTGGATTTTTTCTCCTTAGTTAGAATCACAGGAACTGGTGGGAGGAGGACGGGGAAAGGAAAGATCTTCTTTGTGTTCAGAGTTGCAAAGGCTTCCTTTGAGGGGCTCTGATGGAGGGTGAAGGAACTTGATCTCCTCTGTTTTGCAATTCAAGGGAATTGAATAGGGTGATCGTTCCAGGGCCATCCGGAGGGTGAAGCCTGGGAGGAAATATAATAGGAGACAAGGGGAGGGGTGTGGTATCTAGCCTCCAGTTCAAGTACTGACTTTAGCGTGCACAGCCGTGGTCCTGTCCCAACCTGGACTTTTGCGTCCAAAAGTGCTTGGGGCTTACCTGAACTCCCCAACTCACTACCAGTTGGATTTCTCGCTGCCACCAGGTCAGGTATTTAATGGAGAGCCTGACCTCCCCCTTTCCTCTCTGTGTGTCCCCAACTCTTCTTTGGGGACCCCCCCAAGACCAGAGCCCTGGGTCTCTCTCTTCTCCTCTTTCTCCTCCCCTTTCGGCGTTAGCCGTTGCAATGCTACACTTGCGCTCCTTGAAATACGGAGAAGCAATCTAGCTTCCCGGGCTAGTATTGACCTAGTCAGTCACACAAGATTCCCCCCTCTTTGTCTATAGCTTTCCGCCTTGGGACAATAGGGGATGAGGCAGTTTGGGCGTTTCCCTCCCCCTTGCCTCACTAGAAAAAGAAACTGTTCACCAGGTTAAAAAGAAACTTATAGAAAAAAAGAAAGAAAATACAAAACATATTTGCATTAGAAACTCATAAGCTCTTGTTATAAATATGAAGAAACGTCTGATTTAAGATGGAGCCCGGTACCAGTCCAACCAATCCACATACATGTAATACACCACAGTCTCATAGCCGAATTGCTGGGGGTTTCTTTGTACTCACAGATGTGTAGGACACTTGGAGATAAGATGCAGTTGGGGACGCTGTTAACTCACAGCGGGAAAACAACAAAAGACACAGCCATCCACATCTATAAACAACTACAGCTCTAGCCGAATTGCTGGGGGTTTCTTTGTACTCACAGATGTTGTAGGGAGACTTGGAGATAGAATGCGTTAGTGAGGAGTTTGTTAACTCAAGCGAGGCAAACAACAAAGACACAGCTCCACATCTTTTGTTACAACCCAAAGTTCCTCATAGCCGAATTGCTTTGGGGTTTCTTGTACTCACAGACTTTTGGTAATTTGAATAAGAAAGGAGTTAGGAGACTTGTTACTCCAGCGAGAGAGGACAAAAAACCCGTTACACAATCCCGGCCCTGACTTAACAACCAGTCTCGATTGGTCCTTCCTGTGTCAGTGTTTGGTTACCCTTTCCAGGTAAAAGAAACTTATCTACCTTACCTTCCTAGTGTAGTTAGTGACGGGGGTTATTTCCCTTTGTTGTAGACTCAGGGCATCTGAGTCTTGGGGTCCCCCAGGGAAGGTTTTGGGGAGACCAGAATGCGCCAGACACTGGAATCTGGCTGGTGGCAGTGCTATCAAATCTAAGCTGGTAATTAAGCTTGGAGGTTTCAAGCTAGCATCTTATTTTCTGAACTCTAAGTTTCAGATCTGAGTAGGAAAGCTATGATAGCCCCAAACTGACAAGTCTTTGATGTCCGCGTTTGGATGCAGGCCAGAGCTGTTCTAAGCCATCAAAGCTTTTAAGATGTCACACTTTTTTTGTTGTCCATTTTTTGCATCCATCAAAGTGAGAGCGAACAGAATTGAACATCCATCCCAAAGGCTACCAAGCAATTTACAGTCAGGTACCATCGGCTCGTGACAATCCCAGGCCAAGAGAGAAGGACGAGTCGCTCTTTACAAAGCGCCCAGGGAGGGTGCCGTTCAATTCCATTGCCATGCTAACAGTAGCTGTGTGTTCGGAGAGAATGCAAACTGCGGTCCAAAGGTGGAGTGGGGGAGGGCTTTCTGCAACGTGAACAGGGGTATGCAGGGAGAGCTGAGGGCTTAGCATGTCTCAACTGGTGATGGAGGAGCCGTTTGGACTAGGCTTTTGGGGGCTGCATTGCAACATTTCTTCCTCTATTTTCATTAATTATCTTTTTTCCCCAATGGAGATTCAATTAAAGCTTTTCTTAGCTGCTGGGGAGCCTGTGCTGAATGTTAGAGATGAGGAAGATCTTGGGGGGGTAAACTTGGGCTCGGTCCAATACCCATGTCTGCCACTGACTTCCTGTGTAACCCTGGTCACCCAGAGTTTTAAAGGTATCTTGGTCAATGGGACTGAGAAGCCTATGTAACTTTTGACACTGAGACTTCACTCCCTAAGTCACTTAGGCTTTTCAACACCTAAATGCCGGTAAAAATCTGGGCTGTGGCCTCTCTGTACCAAAGTTTCCCATCTGTAAAATACAGATCATCCTTTCTTTCTCACACCCTTTATCTTTCCTGTCCATTTGGGCCCTGATCCTTCAAACGCATTCCTGGTGCTCCCGCAATATCAAAATCAGGTGACGGAATAGCTCCCCAGAGCTAGGTTAGGACATTGTGTTTATTTTTTTCCAGCTGAATTTCTCTCCCCACCCTCTGAAGCTGTCTCAGGATATGATGTCACCATCGATATCATTTAGCCTGCTGTCAGTGCTTCATTGTTGTGTTCATAAGGGTTAAACTCCTTGATGATGCTATACAATGAGGGGGAAACGCTTGCTAGGTATGGGAGAGTCTGGCCATAGCTTTCCTGGTCGTTAACAGTAGGAGGCGCTGTCAGTCTAGTGCACAGGCCTCTCCCTGGTTTGTGGGCAGAGGGGCTGGAGTTCCCCTCTAGGCCATGCTGAAGAAGATAGGGGCAGCAAGCGCGTGGGAGGCCGCTTTGTACCAGCTGCTCGCAGAGCAATAGGTCACTGCTAAGACACATGGGCTTGTCGTTGTGCCGACTCTTGAGAGTGATGTGTCACTTGACAGTTGCCCCAGGCTGTCCATGTTCTCTGTTGCTCCCCAAAGAAGGGTAGTGATGGGGAAGTGATGGTGGCGCTGTTCCGGAAACCTGTTCTTTCAACTTCACAAGGTCTTTCACTGCTGTTCAGCACCAAGAGTCTGAATAGGCAGAGATCATGCTGCAGCACTTTGGCTATCCAGTGCCATGTTGGGACAGCTGTAATCAGCTTTATGTGATGGGGGGTGGAGGGGTGACTGGGCGTGTGTGGTGCGAGGGATGGATGAACTAGTGCATGGGGCTCTGAATCTCCTAGGATGGTGGCATTCACTCATAGCACTTGTCGATGCAGCGAGGTACATAACTGCAGAGTGGTGTTCTCAGTCCATTCTCCAAAGATCTGTTTCTGAGGTTTGGGAAATTCTGCCCTGCGTTTCTCCCATCTCATGGCCATCTTTTGGGGTGGCTAGTCTCATCCCCCAAAGGATGATGAGTCAGGGGGACAGTGGCATCCCCGGCTCTCCAAAAGTAGCTAATGCTTCCAGGATCTCAGCAGCATCTCCGCTGGTACTCGCTGCCAGTATTGTCCTGCGGGGCCTTTGTCACTCCTCCTTTGATTTTTAGGGCCCCCTGAACCTTGTGCTCACCTCCAGCTTTCCTATAAACAAACAAATACACTAGTTGTGTTTTGGATAATGCCCATGGGCTCCAGTGAGGGATGAAGGCCTCGTTGTGCTAGGAGCTGTACGTGCACATGTGAAAAGAAGAGTCCCTTCCCCAGAGAGCTTAAACTAAGTTTCTTCCCAAGGGGCGTTGTCTGTAGTAAGAACAGCCATACTGCGAGACCCCAATGGTCCAGCTAGCCCAGTATCTGGTCTTCCAACAGTGACTAGTGCCAGGTGCTTCAGAGAGAATGAACAGAACCAGGCAAATTTTTGAGTGATCCATTCCCTGTCATCCAGTCCCAGCTTCTGGCAGTCAGAGGTTTAGGGAGGTTCCAAGCACAGGTTTGTGTTCCTGACCATCTTGGCTAATAGCCATTGAAGGACCTGTCCTCCATGAATTTATCTAATTCTTTTTTTAACCAAGTTATACTCTTGGCCTTCACAACATCCCCTGACAATGAGTTCCGCAGGTTGACTCTTTGAGTGAAGAAATTTTTCCTTTTGTTTGTTTTAAACCTATTGCCTATTTAATTTAATTGGGTGATTCCTAGGTCTTGAATTATGAGAAGGAGTAAATAACCTTTCCTTATTCACTTTCTCCACACCAGTCATGATTTTATAGACCTCTGTCATATCCCCTCTGAGTCATCACTTTTCCAAGCTGAACAGTCTGTCTGTTTTTTTTAATCTCCCCTCATATGGAGGCTGTTCTATACCCTTTATCATTTTGTTGTCCTGGGTACTTTCCAAATCTAATATCTTGTGTTTGAGATGAGGCGACCAGATCTGCATGCAGTATTCAACTATTATGTTTTCCAGTGTGCATCACTTTGCATTTCAGCACTGAATTTCATCTGCCTTTTTGCTGCCCAGTCACCCAGTTCTGTGAGATCCCTTTGTAACTCTTCACAGTCTGCTTGAACTTAACTATCTTGAGCAATTTTGTATCTTCCGCAATCCTGGCCACCTCACTGTTTACCCTTTTCCAGATAATTTATGAATCATTAAGACCCAGATCTTTAAAGTAATTAGATGTCTAATTCCCATTGCATTTGGAGAACCCTGCAAACATCCTTCCAGGGGCAGAGGCTGGTCGCTGCCTTCTCCCCTCCCTGGCAGGGTGGGACAGTGCTGTCCAGCTCCCAGAGGAACATTATCTTCACAGCACTTCGGAAACTTTTTTGTATAACCCTATCCATCTGCCACTCACCTAGGGTTCCCTCCACCCCCTCTTCTGCACCATGGTATCTGTTGTCCTTCTCTTTCCCTGGTCTGACCACGCTGAGGGTGTTGGGCTCTTCCTCTCCCATTTCTGCCACTTCCAACCCCTGTCTACTCCCCTCCCCATTCTCTGTCCTCTTCTGAACAGCACAGCCTCCAACTCCAAATCTCACTTACACAGAGGACTGTTTTCACCCCCGCCCCAATCTCTGCTCACAGCATCCACAGTGTTTGAAAGAACAAAGGAAGTAAGGCTTGTTCTGAGTAAGGTTTACACTTCAAACACTGGTGTCAAGATTGTAAGTGATACGTTCAAGGATGGGGACTGGAAATAGTCAGTAACCCTTCTATTCGCTTATTTTGGGAAAGCGAAATCAAAACAGACAGGCATAAAAATGAGCAGCAGTAGTGAAGCAGTTGTACCGTTAGACATGTTCTGATTAGAGTCAGAGAAAACGAGATCACCAGCACCCAGTAAAGGCAGCTGAGATGAAAATGATAGACTTGGAGTTGGAAGAGATGATTGCTAGGCTGAAGCCCATCAGTAGGGGGCAGTAACAGAGCAGTGGGGATGGAGCTGAAAACCAAAGCGGTTGAGGAAAGGGAGAGGTGGAAACACCACCAGAAAGAGACCACACGCACACCAATGATTCCCATCGCTTCAGGAATCCACAACGGGGACCAACTGTGTCCCACATACAAGCGTCAGGCTGTGTCGAGGAATATGTCATTATTTTTGAAAAGATGTGTGAAGTCCATGAAATTCCCAAGGGCATGAAAGTCCCCACCCTGACTGCGAAATTGTCTGGCAAAGTGTGAAATCTGGTCAATTAAATGCCAATTCAGGATGCTTTAGTATCCTCTGAATTTAAGGAAACGTTTGAAAAGTTTCCAAGTCACTCCTGGAGTGTAAAGGGTAAAATTTCAACATCTTGGGAGGAGTGTTGGTTTGAGTAACTGTAAATATGTACACAGGATATATGACCTGGTAAGAAAATGGCTTAAGAGAAAAGGTGTTGATGATTTTGAACAATTGCTTGTCAGCACTGCTTTCTGATGTAAAAAATGCCCAATACATGAATCAGCAATTTAAATGACACTGCCCAGCTATTGTGGTTTGTGAGATTTTTTGATGGCAAAATCCTCAAGGAAGAATTTTTGTGCTTAGTACCATTAGAAACCTGCATCTGAGTATCTCTGCCCTAGAGAGTCAGCTGTAAGGACTTGGTCTAACAGAGTCTATGGTCCCTTTTTTGGGGTTTACCTTCAACCCTCTTCTGGGGCATGTTTGTCTTACTTTTGGTCAGGGTGGCTTTGGGACCGGTGTGTCCTGCAGCTGCTTCTTCCACTGCTGGGCTCACTCTATTCCCAGCAGTCCATGGGTGGAGCAACCGTCTTTGTGTTCACTGCCCCCTCCTGTGGGAAGTTTCCCCCTTCCAAGCTGAGCAAGCCTTGCAGGTGCGTCTGCTCAGCCAGGAGCAGGCCCAGAGGAACTTGTTAGCTTCCTTCATACCAGGGTGAGGGTGTGTCCCTTCACAACACCAAATTGTCTGTGCTCCCAGGCAGGCCGTGCCCCTTCCTTTACAACTTCTTCCCCTCCGAGACTCCCCAAAAGCCTTAAATCACAGGGCTTGTAATGACACTGGATATACTGGAAATAGAAAATTGGATTACAATGAGAGTCGATAGGACAGATCCAGTCTGAAACTCTGCCAGAGCATGTCCAGAGAAGCCCCTTGGTGTTGTAACAGGAACAGCAACAATGTCTTGCACTGCTCGGGACAGCGTCAGCGAGTTGCTCTGTCCCCTTTGGCAGACAGCCTGTCTCACAGCTGTGGCTTCAGGTATCTTGTGCCATCCTCCCACTCTTTCCTCTCTAAGGTTTCAGTTATTCCTTCCATGCCTCTTTGCTCTGCTCTCTGTGACGTCCCTCAGAAGGGCACCTCCCAGATGTCCTTTCGGACGAGGACATGACAGTCCCTTAGGGCATGTCCATTGTATGTGCCCTGAATTAATTCTGGGGTTTTGGTTTTTGCTGCTTTCGAGGAAACTTTCAGTTCTTGTTTTTCCTGCACCCTTGTTACAATGTAAAAGTCCTTTTGCAGGTGTAAGCGCACAATGCTGGTCACCTTCACACTCCAGGGCCCCTCTGCTCTTCCCTCTTGCCTTTCACGTGTCAGTTGTCCCGACTGGTGGTGCTCACCTGGAACCAATATGCTGCTTGCCTTGCCGGCGAGGGCATGTCTTCACTGCAGAGTTAGCCCCGGCTAACATCCGCACTGCAAAGCTTTACCGGTGCCAGACTGGCGTTACTGCAGCCGCGGTGGTGGTGTACTAGCCCGGGTGCTGGGATGAGTTTCTGGTGGGCTATTGCGTGGCTCTTAGTGGTGTATTAATCTGGGCCACTCTGCAAGTTCATTCACTAAGGGTTGGTCCACACTAAAAGCACTACAGCTGCAGCGATGCCCCCACGCTGCTGGACATGCCTGGTTTAATGCTCTGTGCCGATGGGAGAGAGCTCTCCTGTCACCTCTGCGAGCGGCGGTAGCTATGTCAGCAGGATAGCGCTGTTCACACCAGTGCTGGGTCAGTGTAACTCATGCACTCAAGGGGTGGTTTGTTCACACCCCTGGGTGACATGAATGGTAGTGTGTACAAACTCTGAGTGCGGGGGTCTCTCTCTCTCTCATATCTAGCATGGCGCCTCTGTCTGCCAGTGACAGGAGAACAACGCTGCATGTAAAGAACTTCTTAGTGGAGTTACTCATTAGTAATGCCGGCCAGTCTGAAGCAGAAAGCATGCAGTATTTGGCAACAGGAACTCCTAATGAGAAAGTCATTAAGGATTTCTATCTGCAGACCCCAAAGTGATTTGTAGTGCACCTGGCAGACATCTCGGGCTCTCTGTGTCTTTCCTCTCCATTAAACATAAAATGTCACTTTGGGTCATTTCCCCCAAATTATGGGTTTTACTGATATCACATCACAGCTTCACCAGATGGCTTGTCAGCCTCTGGCAGATGGGCAGCACGAGAGGTGGATTTTTTGGATGGCACCTTGGGTGAAATGCTGTGTAAGTGCAGCAGAAATAGAGCAGGCAGATGTGGGACTGAACCAGTGCAGAAAGGGAGGAGGTAGACAATGTACATCTCAGGTGGAATTGTGGGATAGCATTGGAGGACTAACAGCAATCAGGCTAGATTAGCCTGTGCGTTCACTGCAAAATAGACAGGGTGCCAACCTGAAGCAAACCTCACATTCAAGCCAATGCCCTCAGCTGTGCCTGCTAAACTTGGGTTAAAAGCATCAGTAAGCCTGGGTAATGTGTGGGTTTTTTTTTTTTTCTGTGTGAACAGAAGGGGATGGGATGGGACAATTTCCAGGCTATAGCCAAAACTAACTCTGCAATGAGGACATACCCTGAATTTAAACAGACCTGGCTCATGTTGTTGTAATGCTCTCCAAAAAGTCATTCTCTGGTACATCAGGTGTGAATTACTGGCCTATTTAAAGGATTCTCTTCCCTTTCCTTCCCTAAACCATTCTTCTATTCACCCAATCTTTGCCAGGAAAATGCACCATGTTAGAAAACTAACTAACATGGTTAACTGGCATGGTATCAATGTCATTTTGCCCTGAGTGGAGATGAGGACAGTTGGGGTTAAAATGGTATTCACTGGTCACATAAAGTGTAAGGGTGAACAACCAGATGAGAGTGGTTAAATGAGGACACGTTTGTGAAACGGATGCAATTTATCTCCACTGTTGATTGACATGGCCACAGACTGGATAATGTAGAAGTGTAAAGCAACTTATGTTAACAGATGTTTGGCTGAGTATGTGTGTTTTCCCTATTTGCTCTCCTGCCGCTACACAGACAGTTGGCGCAGCAGACCTCAAGGCAACTGCCCAATGACCACAAGATCCATTAAGGTATGAAGGGACCCAGCCAGACTGACTGTCGACAAAGCACGGTACTAGTATCCCGCAGACTTTACTGGACCACTGATACATGCATGCCTGTAACCATGGATCAGCTCAGTGAATGGCAGGACTTTCCATTCCTCCCTCAGCAGACAGACAATCCCTTAGAGGCTAAATTTTATACATCAATACAAACAAGTTACATGCCTCCACTCTGATGTAGTTAGTTGACCCCCTCTGATGTAGCTGGTTACTACTCATCACCTTGTACATCTCTATTCATCACACTGTCATCCTGACCTTATCTTTAGGATGGGTCAGCGTGTTCCTGTTCTCTCTGGGTAATGTGTCAGTATCAAGGTGTTCTGATACCACCCTTCTGGAATGTGTTTGCATGAGTGCTCTGTGCCTAGCACCTCTTAGGACTGTGCATTTCTGCAATATCAGCCCCGTTCTTGCCAGGTTCTCTAAGCAGGGCCTGCCTAGCTCACATCTTTATACGAGCAAAGTTTTTTGACCGTTACTTTAGCTCAGGGCTCATACAAGGTCTCTGATACAAGGGCTTATGTCTCAGGCTCTCCTCCTGCTACAACATGGATGCTGGCATTGCATGGATAAATGGCAAATGCCTAGAAGACCTGGACTTTACTGCTGATATTGTGCTACTGAACAACACCCCTGGAAAGTTATAATCAAAGACTGGCAACCTGGCCAAAAACCCCCCCAAGGTTAGGAAGGGTGTTCACAGCACTGATCAAACTCAAAATGTACCCAAGTCAAAGATGTACATCCCCAGACCAAAACAGACTCTTCAGTTCAAACATGATCTGAGGGCAAACATAGAGCTGCGAGAGCTGGAGGTCTACCAACGGGTTTGAAAATGAGGCACCTTTGAAAGTAAATGCCCATGAAAGATTCTGAGCATTGGTTGGAAAGCGGTCACCCCCAATGAAGAGACCTGAGAAATTGCCAACCAGCTTTTTGTTTCCCATCAGAATCGGAAGGAAGCTCTGGATATATTTGGGGCATATACTCTGAATGCCACCACACAAACTCTCATGTAAAGCTGTCAAGTGGCAACCAACTGGAGTGAGGCAATGAGGGTGCCCAAGAGATACCCGGAGAAGAACCCTTAGCAGGATAGCAGACCAGTCAATCTCAGCACCACGGAGCAGATGGAATAACAGCGGAATGGAAGAGTCTAATCTCCATCTTGTGCACCAATATTGTCGTGGGAAGGATATGATATAATGGCTGGTCATGACTGCTCTGAAAAGAAATTCACCTACAATCTACCAGAGGCACTGAGAAGCCTGTGGGGATCTTGCTGAGTGGAAGGGCTTAATAAATGTTCAGAAAGGTTTCTGTATTGGCAAGCAGGCATATGGACAGCAGCTGCTGCGTACAAGGCAGCCCAGCCAGTACGGAGCAGGGGAGGCTAGGCCAGTAAAAATGCCTGCCTGTAGCCTGTGTTAGAATGAGGTTATACACAATGAGCTGCAAATATTAGAGGCTGTAAACAGCCAGGAAGACAAAGGATCTCCCTGCCCTTAGAAAATGTCATTGTCAGCTTCTGCGAGATTAACAAGCAGTCAGAACGAAGGCAGACATGACGTCCCTGATGCAGCCCCAGATCTCCGGGAGGTTAAATTAAGCTGCTTCTGATGCTAACAGATTCAAGGTGAGTGTGGGGAAAGAATATATACAATATGTCAGCAGCTCAGATGCAAGCGAGAGATTAGAAACCGGAAGGCATTTCAAAACACTCCTCTGACTTCTTATTTTTCTGGCTTTTGTTTAATTGCTCCTTTTCTTTCACTTTTTCTCTCTTTGGTCTCAGTCCAGCCTCTGTGTCCAGTGTTAAGAACTTTATTTTTTTTAATAGAGCCTGGTTTCTATACATGTTTCTTCACCATTGCTGTAGCTGCTGCTGCATTTCTGTTGCTAAGGAGGAATTTTCCACCCTATATAGTATTGGATCAAATGTGTGTGGTGCAAGGAATCGTGTATGGTCATTACAGCAATTGCTGTATCCTTAAGCTAAACAGAATGATATAGGAAAATAGAATATACAGTCAAATCAACCGAAACAATACAGCAAGGTAAAATATACAGTCCAGCCATCAAGCGTGTATCCTATTAGCTCTCATTGTTACCAAGTCGGACACATACTGGTAATCCCCCAAAAGACCTCTAAAATTGTTTATTACTGTGTCAAGATAGGCAAGAGAACGTAATTAGGCATCAAGCTGTGGGCTGTAAGCAGCTTTAGGCACACGGAATACAGCAAAGGAGAGATTTACAAAATCGGAACAATTTCAAATAACACAAATGTAAATAGAATTACCAAATCTCTTGCATATCAGTCACTCGGAAATACCCACTTATGAAAACAAATTCATGCTGTCTTCACAGCAAGAACTAAGGCCCAATTGTCAGAGATGTAGGCATTGCTGCACTCAGAATCACAATGCCTGATTTAGAAGTCTAAATTTTTATTGACGCCTAAGTGCCCAAATCCCTTTTGAAAATGAGACTTAGGCTCTTAAATCAGTTAGGCCTTGCAACACTAAGCACTGCAATGCCTTGATACCTTTACAAATCTGGGACTAAGTGCCCAATCCTGTCCATCTGCATTCGTGCATGTGCATATTGACTTGTAGAGTTTAAGGCCAGAAGGAGCAATGAATCATCTAGTCTGACCTTCTGTATATCGCAGGCCAGACCACTGCACCCAGTTGCACCTGCCATGAACTGAATAACATTTTGTTTGGCTAAAGCACGTCTTCCCGAAAGGCGTCCTGTCTTCATTTGAAGACATAAAGACTAAATCTACCAGTTCCCTTGGGAATCTGTTTCAATGGTTAATGACTCTCTCACTGTTAAAAATTATTCCCAGTTTGAATGTATCTGGCTTCAGCCTCTAGCTCTTGGGTCTTCCTCTGCCATTCTCAGCTAGATTAAAGAGCCCTTAGTACCCAAGATTTGCTCCCTGCCAAAGTACTTGCATACTGTAATCAAGCCACTATAGCTGGGGGAACTAGGGGTGCTGCAGCACTCCTAGGCTTCCAGATGCCAGCTCCATGCCTGGGGTCCTGGTTGCCTCCCCATGCATCTGGGACTCTGCTGCTAGCCCTACATGCTTGGGGTCCCAGCTGCCAGCCTCAGGTCAGGGGGGTGGAGAGTGGACAGGGACAAGGGGACTGGCTTTCAGCACCCCCACTATTAAAAATGTTCCAGCACCACTGCAAGCCACCTCTCAACCTTCCTTTTGCTAAACTAACTGGATTGAGCTGTTTAAGTCTCTCATCGCAAAGCCTTCTCTCCAGCCCTTGAATTATTTCTGTGGCTTTTTTCTTCACCCTCTCCAATTGTTCAACATCTTTCTTAAAAAGTGGACACCAGACCTGGACACCATATTCTAGCAACAGTCTCACTAATGCTGTATATAGAAGTGATTTCCTGTTTATTTCGAGATTCTTGGTGAATATTTTGAATGTAAGGCCTAGTTCTCTAGTGGAGCCCCACTAGAAAGGCCTCTATTTGATGACGATACCCCGTCAACAACTACATTTTTTTTAGGTCTGTCAGTTAGCCAGTTCTGAATGTATGTAGTGCATGACATTGTATAATTTTTAAAATCAGGATTTTGTGCAGTACTCATTCAAAGTCTTACAAAAGTCTACATTGATTCCCTCTATGAACTTATCTTTATCAACCAAACATGTAATCACATCAAAAAATGAAATCAGGTTTGTTTGACAAGACCTGTCTTCCATAAAACTGTGACTGGGATTAATTATTTCACTATCCTTTAATTCTTTATCAGTTGAATCCCCTTATGAGCTTTTCCATTATTTTTCCTGTGATTGCTGGCAGGCTAACTGGCCAATAGTTAGCAGGGTCATCTCATTTGCCCTTTTTGAATATTGGATGACATTAGCCTCTTCCAGTCTTCTGGAATTTCCCCATTACATTAAGATGTATTACAAATTAATAGCAGCAGGCCAGAAATCTCCTCAGATAACTTCTGCCCAAGAATCCTAAAATTGCTATCTGGGCCTGTTGACTTAAAAATAGTCATTCTTAGTAGCTGCTGTTTAACATCCTCCTTAGTTACTAATGGACTGGAAAGTAGTTCTTTGTACCCATGGGATACATGTACATCATTCCTCTTCTTTCCAAATACAAAACAAATATTTATTGAATGCTTCTGGGGTTTTTTGTATCATCATTATTAACAATTTTACCATCTCCATCTAGCATCTATCTATGAGATAGCAGGCCCAGGCTCTAAGTCAGTACTGATACCTCTTAGCAGTGGGAACAGGTTTAAGTCACATTTCCGGGAACAGTGTAGTGAAGATGTTCCTGCCAATTCCCTTGTTGTACCAATGTCTGTATCTTCTCTTTGCAGGTAGAGAGGTCTTAAATTTCTTTGGCTGTCAGTTTAATAACATAAATGATGATGATTTTTGTTTTACTTTTGGCAGTTAGTTCACATTTACCTTGTCTGGTCTCTTTCTGAAACGCATACAGATCTTCTGCCATACTTTTCTGTTCACTCATGTCTGCAGTCATCCAGTCAATGAGCGTTTCATTTTGTTGTGTAAAAATTGTTAGGATGCATTCTTTGCTGCACATTCTCTCTGATTTCCCAGGTAGTGGGTGAGGGTTTGGGAACACACCCTTTCTGTGGTAGTTGGGAAATAACCACATGGGATCTAGTCACTTAGTAAGGTAAGAACTTTTCAACATGAGTCAGAACTCAATATTATGCTGTCATAAATAGATAGCTAAGGGTTAATGTTTCTTTTACCTGTAAAGGGTTAACAAAGGGAACCAAACACCTGACCAGAGGACCAATCAGGAAACCGGATTTTTCAAAGCTCAGGGGGAGGGAACATTTGGCTCTGTGTCTTTGTCTGGCTCTCACTATGAGAGGGGATTTTTTCTTTTTTTTTCTATCTTTGAGCTTCCTATCTTCAGTTGCCAGTTGGATAAGTGCAAAGGTGAAACCAATAGGCGTTTATTGTTTTTTTTATTTAACATGTGTGGAGTTTGCTGGACTGGTTAAATTGTATCTCGTTTTGAATGAAGGCTGTTTATTCATATTTTGTCTTTAAGTAATAGCCCTGTGTATTGTCACCACTGATGCAGAGATCGTGTTCATGTGTTTTTCTTTTTTAATATAAAGTTCTTTTTAAGACTTGTTGAGTTTCTCTCTCTGACAGGCTAAGAACGGAGGGGAGGGGAATTCTCTTTGTGTTAGATCTACGGAGGGTAAAAGCTCACAGCACCAGGGAATTTGTGGGAGGGGGAAGAGAGGAGAATCATTTCTGTTTCGCTTGTAATTTGTTGGTTTGTCTTTGTGGAATAAGGAGACATGCCTTCTTGGTATTGTGATGTAAGAGATGCATCAGTAAAACTCTCAGGTAGCCAGAGAGAAAGTCTGGGTGGGAGAGAGATGGGGGAAGGGAATGGGTTATTTCCCTTGGTGGTAAGACTCAGGGCTTCTGAGTCTTGGGGTTTCCCCAGGAAAGTGTTTGGGGTTGTACAGAGGGTAGCCAAAACCCTGGAATTTTTGGGCTGTGTTTGTGTCTGTGTCTTGTATGTATCTTATATATCTTGATGTTCTGGTAATTACGTCTTAGAGGGGTTCCATGCAGGCACCCAGATCTGGACGCTGAAGAGTCCAGAATTTGGGAATGCTATGATATAATGCACCTTAGCTATGAAGCCAGATCTCAACAGGTTTCTGGTTTTTTTTGCAGTACAATGAACTCTCCTGCATAATTGATGTGCTGTAGGATAGCTTGGCAGATATCTGGGGCTAATTGATGGGGTGCAATCAGGTAGCTAGAGGTATATGTTTGCTTGATATCTAGGACATCGCTGAAAACCAACCTCTGTATTCAATGCTGTAGGGAAAATCATTTAGATTATTGGACATTGCTGTTGAAGTGTTTTGGTATGAATGGGGGTGCTTGGTATGAATATTTATTCTGGACCCTGTCATAAGTAGATAGTGGTAAGGTTAATTCCTTTTAACCTGTAAGGTGAACTAAAGGGAACCAATAACCTGACAGAGGATCAATCAGAGACTTGATTTTTTTAAGAGTAGGGCGGGATTGTGTACTCTGGTCTTGTGTTTCTTCACAGCTATGGAGGAAACAGCTTTCTGCTAACGTCCTATTTCTTTCTACAACATTTCCTTACAGAGTGTGAGTTGACAAGGCAACAAGGCCAAAAAGGTGCTGTTATAATGCTTTTGTGTTGTTTTACATGTGTGTTGTACTGTGCTGGACGGTTTAATCGGCCCTATTCTTTTAATCAGGACTGTTATTTCATATTTTCCTTATAAGCAGAGCCTTGTATTGAGTTTCTTAAATGCAGTATTTATTGTTCTGTATTTTCTTTCTTTTTTATATATAACTTTCTTTTTAAAACTTTGGAAGTTTCTTCTTTCCCTAGTGGGGCAAAGGGGGAAAGGATTTTTGTGCCCAAAGCTCTGTCTAGCATCTGTGACAGGCTAAGGGGCGGAAGGAAAAGCCCAAACTCTGTGTCTATCTTCTATTGTCCCCAGGTGCGGGAAGGGCTACCAGGACAAAGGGAGGGGGAATCTCTTGTATAGGCTGACTGTAGTGAATGCATCGCCTTGCCGGGAACTAGATTTGCTCTCTCCGATTTGTATTCAAGGAGTGAAGTATAGCACAGCCACCGGCTACCCAGGAAAGGGGGGGGAGCTGGGGGATGAAGATAGGGAGACCCCAGAGGTCTGGGTCTGGGGGGTTTCTCACAGGGAAAGTCTGGGGGGACCAGAGCGAGGCAGGCGCTATATTCCTGTCTGGTGGCAGAGAGATAGATCCAAGCTGAGCATAAGCTTGGGGAAGGTTCACAGTAAACACTCAGATGCTGAACTCTAAGTCCAGATTTGAGACAGACGTTTATTACAACCCCAAAATGCGGTTTCTGTATCAGATTGTTGAGATGTTGTGCAGGAATCCCAGGGGCAGCAGACAGTTGCAACACACTCATCCACAGTTTGAGAACGGGGAAGACAGTCTCTGGGAGGCAAACTGAGAGCAGGCTGGGTCCCAAGAGCTAAGAGGACATCAGAAGAGCCTGATCGGACCCTGAAACTCCAGATAGTGCCTGTCAACTGTAACTTGCAGTGAAGTGGACGTTTTTAGGAGTCCAGATGTGTGTTGGCTGTTTGTTTGTTTTAAAATTGTTTTCTTGTATGATTTGTTCCATTTGCTAAATAACCGTATGTGTTCTGAGCAGGCTGCTGGCTCCTGTGGAGCAGTAGTCACAAGCTCCTGAAGGGAAGCAACACATGGGGCCAGTCAGGCCTGCTGGGTGATAAGCAGTTGGGATAGAAGGGGTGTTGCATCCAGATCCCAGTCTCAGGATAGGACAACTGCACAATCCCGCCCTAAGACAGATGAGGGCATGAGGCCAAATTCCTGAGGGGGGACAGCGGTCTGAGCAGCCTCATAACAGCATTTGTAATGTATTAAACTATTTTAAAATAAATACAGCCCAGCCTGACTGTAAGGCCTGTTGTCTCTGCCTCTCTGACTTTCCCCATTATAAGAAAATACCTTTTTTGGCTCAGACTCTCCATTTCTGTTGTATTTGTTTCTATGCTGGAGCGCCTGGGATAGCTGCTGAGGTAATAGCTCTAGAAAAGACCATTGGGACATTACATACTGATGTCTGAGAAGAAGCGGACGTATCTTGTGCATTAAGAAATAACCATTCAAAAATGACTCCTTCATTTTAATAACAAACAGACCTAGAAACCAATTGTCTTGACAATAGAAAAGCTTTTGATATACTTGCAAATACCATATGCTTGTAGAGATGTACTTCTCCACGCACAGGTCTTATGAGGTAGAGGAGTCTGGTCAGATTTGTGAGCTCAGAAAGTCTCAAAGGTAAGGGTAGATATTTTACAATTATATGCCTAGAAGGTAACCTATAAATATGCAATTATACATTGTGATTTTAAAATGAATGAAGATCTAATATTTCTTTGTAGCATATCCTATAGAGTGGGTTTTCTCATCAGTAATCCCAGGATCATAACGGTTAGCATCAAATTTTATCCAGAACATGACTTCTGCTCTCTGTCAGAGTCTGTGCAGAATGGCCAATATTTAGATCTGAATTTCAATTTTATTCCCGTAGAAGCTGGGAAGATGAGGATTTAAGAGAACCAGAGAAGGCATTCTGTTCAATTTTAATGTGCAGCTAAATCAGTCTTCATCTGAAAAGAAGCATATCTTAGTTTTATGCTTTCAGCCATGGGATCAATAAATGGAGGTCAAGCAATTGAATCATCATTAAGAGCCATGCAGAATCAACCTACTTCATTAGTGAAATCATACCTTTGCCATAGCTCTGCCATGTCAGGTTTCCAAATCCAGCTTTTCTCAGCTTCCAAATCTCTTTCCAAACACGGCATCTGTGGAACCTGGGAGCCTGGCCAACTCTCCTGCTCTTCAGGAGGCAGGTTCTGCATTTGTATCCAATAACTAAATTAAGAGTCCTGTGTGAAGGACCCGTGTGAAGGAACAAGAACACAGTGGATGTGGATTACAGGGAGCATAGAAGTGGCTGCCACTTTAATTGAGTTGTTCTTCCCTTGCCTATCTCAGCTGGTGCTCCAGATGGTTTTGGATGTATGGCCTCTGCAATTCTCCCATCGTCTGCTGGCTTGGGGGTCACACCCTTGCGCCTTCGGCTAGAAATGCTGGAAGGGGCAAATCTCATCAGTGCCGATCCCACGGGAACACGTAATAGGAAAATCCAAGTATGAGCTGCTGCCCCTACCCGGCAAACCCTAGAGCTGCGATCACTAGTAGCTGTAAGGACTGGGCCAGGCACCAAGGATATAGCAGGACAGTGATGAAACTCAGTAGAGGTGACAGAAGCTAGCAGCAGAGGCCTCACTCAGCCATCCCCAGGCCCCGGAGGTTATCTCACTTGAATGCCCCCCTCCAGAGGCTGGAATGGTGCTGAGCTCAGATTACAGACCCGGACAGGGGTGCAGCAGAGGGAAAGGGGGAGTGGCACAATCAAGTTATATTTATTCATTGGACTTGCACTGTGGGGTGGCTGTTTTACATGTTTGCAAACCTCTCAGTCAGTTTTCTAATTAATACTGGGCTCCCTTTCCTCTTAGTCATTTTTTTTTTGTCACACAGGCTCAGAGCTTGCAATTGTGAAAGATTTTCCCATTGGTGGCACCCAGGGGAGGGACTTGGTTTTCCCAGGTTTCTGAGTAGGGCTCAGGCTGGTTCTATTTGGTAATGTTAAGATATTGTACCTGGTCACTGTTCCAGCCAACACCACCTGGCTAAAGGGTTGCATTTGCTAGAAGTTGGGACTGGATGACCATGGGTGGATCACTTGGTAAATTGCCCTGTTCTGTTCATTCCCTCTGAAACACCTGGCACTGCCCACTGTCAGACTGGGCTAGATGGACCCACTGGTCTGAGTAAGTGCCAATTCTCATGTTCTTATGGAAACCTGTAGATTTATATGTTGCACAGACCCCTTGGTAGTTAATGCTGCCTTGGTGCACTAACTTCAGATCTAGCTCTGCCACCTCTTTGGGTGGGATAAGTAATGGTATCCTGCTGCAGCTTGTGGACAGTGGCACACAGCAACGGGGCTGTGAGGCAGGCTAAGGACAATGCACAGAAGAGGAGGAATTTGGCTGCCTTGTGCGGTCCTCATGCATCCTGAGACTCCCTGCAGCTCCAAGCCCTCCGCCCACTTGCATGTCCCCCTGGGAGAACATGTGCATTGGGGTTTTCTGTCCTAGGAAATCCACTGAGGAGTTAGTCCTCTTTCCCCACCCCTAATCCTTCTCTGTGGAAGGAAACAATTGCCTGTATATTTATAGATAAAAACAAAATCCATCAAGCAGTGGCACGCTGACCTCTGTTTCTGTGCAATAACTCTGTGCTATGTAGTAATAAAACCCATGGTACTTCCACTCTACCATGGGGAAAAAAAGTTGCTTATTACTGCTGGTAAATGCGCATCCTTCCCTTTTCCTGTTCTCCTTCTGTAAAACTTAGAGTATTTTAAAACTGGATTGACAGCTTGCCTTTAAGACTGATTACTACTTCCATGTGGCATAGACCTGAATGTAAATCTTACTGAAGATGTTAGGGTTAAAATGGACCACAAGAAGATAAGAATGGACCACTGGTCTGACCCAGTCTGGCCATCTAGCCCAGTGTCCTGTCTGCCAACAGTGGCCAATGGCAGGTGCACCAGAGGCAATGAACAGAACAGGTAATTGTCAAGTGATCCACCTCTTTCTCTCTCTCCCAGCTTCTGGCAAACAGATGCTAGGGACGGTTCAGAGCATAGTTTTGCAACCTTACTCATCCTGGCTAATAGCCATTGATGGATCAATGCTCCATGAACGTATCCATTTCTGTACTGATCTGTTGTATTAGTTAAATGTGTGCAGATGTACGAGTAATTAACTAAGAATACATTTCCTGACTGATACAAGGTAAAATATATATACAAACCCCATTCACAGAAGCTGGGTGAATAATTAATACAGAATAATTCATTTGACCAGTTTCTCATTGTTTTCTGTTCAGATGGTTTTTGAACAGACCCCAGTTTCTCAAGTGTATTCATTATTTTGAATTATTTGTTGAATAATTCTTGGTCAGTATCAGCTGACTTGAAAGCAGTTCACTGCGAGAATTGACATTTCAGGATGTTTTGACTGGCGTGTTTCTGTTCTCCAGTTGGATGAGCATAACTCTTGGACTCCAGGTACTTGAGTGCTCACTATTATGCATTTGAGGAGTAGTCTGCAGCGTTTGTGTGAAGTTATTTGTCTTGGTGCACGTTCCTGGGGGTAATTGTTTTTTGCTAGAAACCAGAACCCTTAACTTTCACATACCTGCCTTTTTCCAACCCTTCTGCTCACTGTGGCACAAACTACCTGGTTAGAAGGTATGCATGGGGGAGGAGCAGCATACAGGTGTGAAGATTGTCTGTCCTCAGCTGGAGGCACCTGACAGAAGAACATGACATGAAATCCAGTGGGGCTGTATATTGATGCAAGTGTCCCTCCCAGTAAGCATCCAAAGGCCGGAGCATGGGTTTAGTGCTGCTCCTGACTGTCCTGAAGGGGAAAACTGCATTAGGAGTTAGGTTAATGCTACAAGTTGGGTAAGAGCTGAAGGAGGAGTAAATAGTTGTGCTAAATAATAATAGTCCATCCCAGGTACCCTAAAGGAAGCCTTGCGAAATGCTACGGTCACAAATGGAACACAGACACAAATTCTTATATATGTGAAAAACAGTTTTCAAACTGAGGATTAAAGGTAGAAACCCTGAAGCTGGTTGCCTTAGCATTAGTTAGCAATGTTCCTGGGTGTATTTCAGATGTGAAGGTTAAAGCTGTCTGGAGTGGTGCATTTGCTGCTAGGTGAGGGATTTTCATTCATAAGCAGACACTGCACAGCTGCGTTCAGGGTCACTGGATGCTGGGGTGTGCCGGAGGGCTGGCTCAGCGTAAGGCTCTGGAGAAGAGGCTGTATCAGAAATACACAGCTAGCGTGGTTTGTCTGGGCTCTTGTTTTCAAGAGTTTGTATTAAATTGGCAACACAGTGTCCTCAGAGCACTCAGACTTGCATTTGCACAGAGCATAAAGATGATCACAGCTCCCACAGAGGTTGATGGATAGCCTGTGTTACTCTGTTTGATGTGTTGCTGTGGGAAGGGTATTTGCATGGATAGCTGGTTGAAATGCAGCCTCTTACGATGGACCAGCTATGAGAGGCACTCTTAGGAACAATACCCTCTCACTTCTGCTTGATGAGTCCACTACAGACCCCTGTCTGAGGGGAAGAGACCTAATTGCCTTCTGCTGTGAGCTCAATTGGTGCCACTGAAACCAGTTAAGTTTTTTATGACTTGATTCGATAAATCATTAATTAATTAGGAAAAAACTGCATGGAGAGTGCGAGGAACTACAGTAACTCCTCATTTAACATCATCCTGGTTAACGCTGTTTAATGGTTACGTTGCTGATCAATTAGGAAACATGCTTGTTTAAAGCTGTGCAATGCTCCCTTATAATGTTGTTTGGCAGCCATGTCATAAACAGATAGCTAAGGGTTAATGTTTCTTTTACCTGTAAAGGGTTAACAAAGGGAACCAAACACCTGACCAGAGGACCAATCAGGAAACAAGATTTTTCAAATCTCAAGGGAGGGAAGTTTTGGGTGTGTGTTCTTTGTCTCGTCTCTGTTGCTCTCTAGTCTCTGAGGGGATCACTCTATCTCCAGGCTTTCTAATCTTCTATTTCCAAGTTGTGAGTACAAAGGTAGAAAGACAATAGGCTTATATTTTTTGTATTTACATGTGTGTAGTTTGCTGGAATGTTTTAAATTGTATTTCTTTTTGGGGATAAGGCTGTTTATTCCTTTTTTCTTTAAGCTCATAACCCTGTATATTGTCACCCTGATACAGAGACCATTTTTATGTCTTTTTCTTTCTTTTTATATAAAGATTACTTTTTAAGACCTGTTGGATTTTTCCCTAGTTGGGGCTCAAGGGGATTGAGTCTGCAGCTCACCAGGGAATTGGTGGGAGGAAGAAGACGGGGGGAAGAGAAAATCTCTTTGTTAGAGTTACAAAGCTTGCATTTGCAGGGACTTTGAGTGAGGGTGAGAGAAACCTGATCTCTCTGGTTTGCATTTCAAGGAATTGAAACACGGTGATCTTCCAGGGAGGAAGTATAAGGAGACAAGGGGAGGAGGTTGTTTCCCTTTGTTGTGAGACTCAGGGCATCTGAGTCTTGGGGTCCCCCCCAGGGAAGGTTTTGGGGAGACCAGAGTGAGCCAGGCACTGGAATTCCTGGCTGGTGGCAGCGCTATCAGATCTAAGCTGGTAATTAAGCTTGGGGGTTTCCTGCTAGCATCTCATTTTTCTGAACTCTAAGGTTCAGATCTGAGTAGGGAGCTATGACAAGCCACCTGCTTTGTCCACTGCTTTCAGGAGGAGCAGCCTGTTGCAGTTAGCTGGTGGGGGCTTGAAACCACGGTGGACCGGCAGCCCCCTGTCAGCACCCTGCTCCCCTAAGTTCCCTGTGCAGCAGCCGCCCAGCAGGCTATCAATTGCCTGCAGTTCAGGTGTCCCTCCTCCCACTGCCATGTGCTGCTCCTGCTCTCTCTCTTAGAGCTGCTCCCTGGAGCCTCCTGCTTGCTGTGCAAGGGGGGGGAAGAAGGGTGCTAACTTCAGGGTGTCCCCCTCCCCGCTGCTCTTGTACCCCATCTCCACAGAGTGTGTGGGAGGACACAACAGGGCTCAGGATGGAGGGAGCTTCCTGGAAGTAGCTGCTGTCTCAGCTTGCTGATCTAATTAAAAAGGCAATGTACTTAGAGGGGGGTCAGTGTACTTAAAGGGGCAATGCACATCTCTCTCTCTCTCTCTCTCTCTCTCTCTCTCAAACAAGGTGTATGTCTCTGTCTCTCTCAGCCAGGCTGTGTCTCCTCCCTCCATTTGTGCTGCCTTGTAGTGTGAGAGGCTACATTAACAGCAATGTGTTAACCCTTGAGGCCTCAGCTGAGTGCTAGTTCATCATTTTAGCAGCAAGGCATTCCCTGGGAAATATCCCATCCTCTTCCACCCAAGGTACTGTACGTGCATTCTCCTGGCTGCCTCATCCAGCCAGAGTCTGCGGACAGTAAAGTAGGAGCTGGTAGTGTAGGCGACTTTACACCGCCCATAAGAGCAGCACAGTGAAATTCAGCAATGCCCAGCTGTGGCTCCTCTCATGGGTGGAGTCACTCACCGTGGCATGAGGGGCGAGAAGCTCATGCTGGACTGTTCCGTGCAGCTCTGGATCAGCACTGCAAAAGCTGGTCAGAAGCAACTTTCCAGCAGAGCTGGGGGCTCATGAGTGCCCCCAGTGACCCTTCCTCCTTAGAAGGTGAATTAGAAAATGCCTGAAAACTTCCCAGAATGCACATCGGGGGGGGGGAGGTGATGGTACTCGGGGTACCCAGGATTATGAGTCACCTTGTTACCCGCTCACCTCCACTGTGATGGAGTCTGGCCTGTGCCTCGCTGGGTGTTAGTTCCCTTACACCACTGGCCTTTCAGCCACTCAAGCCCTCTCCTCTGGGCGAGGTCAGGCCTGTCTTCCACTTTCAGATTATCAATGGGTGCACCCCGAGTCTCTTGGACTCGATCCCCTGTGCCAGCCAGCCAGCCTCTGACACTGGCTACTCACAGAAATCCCAGATCCTCTGCCCCCAAAGGAGCAAGGCACCCTCATTTATTAGTTTCACCTTAAACCACTGCTCATGCACAGCTAGGGTGACCAGATAGCAAGTGTGAAAAATCGGGATAGGGTGGGGGGTAATAGGGGCTGATATAAGAAAAAAGCCCCAAATATCAGGACTGTCTCTATAAAATCGGGACATCTGGTCCCCCTATGCACAGCACAGAGCACTTGTAATAAAACAAAAGATGGTTTATTTAGAAGAGACAGGAGTGAGAGAGGGATGGAAATAAATGGGTACCCATTCATGCAGCTCCCCATGACTGAGTCTTGAGAAGTCACAAGCTTTCTGCAGATACCTTTGCACATTACTCTGTGTGAGTAAATACCTGCAAGATGTGTGTTTGGCATAGTGAGATTGTCAGGGCTGAGGTGAGAGTTTGCAATGAAGAATCCACCCCTACCCTTGGTCAGTTGTTCTAAAGGTAAATTACTCTTCCCTGATTTCTAGTCTGAATTTGTCTAGCTTCATCTTCCAGCCATTGGATCATCTTATACCTTTCTCTGCTAGCCTGAAGAGCCTATTATCAAATGCTGGGTCCCCGTGTAACTGCTGTGGGTACGGCTACACTGCAATACAATAGCCGCAGCATGGCAGCGGCTGCCCTTCCTCAGTCCTCTTCCTGCCACCAGTGGTGCCTCCTTCCTCCATGGGGACCTACCCCTTACAGACTGACTTGCATGCCCCGTAGCTCAGGGGCATCGTACCAGAAACCTCTGCACTCCTCTCCGACGCCAGTTGCTGCCACCCTTTGAAAGGCAGGAGCTGGAGTTGGGTGCTGCTAGAAGGGCAGGAGAGGCAGTGCAGTGCAAAGAAGCTGCTGTACCCCTCTGTAGCAGTGGCTGCCTGGCCACAACGCTGGCCAGACTGCGGGTGCTGGGGGCTATGGAGGCCACAAGGAGCTGGCCTTCCATAGGCTGGGATACCTGAGGTCAGGGAAGGCTTGTCTCGCCCTGGGCACAAAGCACCCAGGCTGTACCAGCTGCATGGCCTGATGTGCCCTCTGACCTCCCCAAATGCACGGGAGAGAGTCTGCCCAGGGCACTGCCCCTGGGCAGGCAGTGCAGACACTCCTGTGGGGCATTGCCCAAGGCTGGTCCTTCCTGTGCAGAAGCATCATGGGCGTTTGGCTCATTGCAGCGAGACCTCAGCTGCCAGGTCTGTGTGCCTGGGGAACGAGGGCTTTAGGCTGAACCTTGTTGCAGGAGAGGGCATTAGGAAAGAGGATGCAGTGCAGGCTGTTAAGTACTGAATACAAGGAACGCTGGCAAGGAACCTCCAGCTTCTTTCCTTTAAGCAAGGGCCAGGATCAACACTGCCCTAGTCCTTCTGAGAGAACAGGGTCGGCCCCTCTTGGGGCTTGAAGGGGGCTCAAATGTCCCCAGGGGCATGAGGGGAGGTGAGGCCACACTGCTCGTCCCTCAGGTCGCCACACCAATGGAAGCAGTCCAATTGTGTCTTGAGATGACTGCACTGACCCGTGGTGCCCAATGCCACTCTCTGACCTGCTGCATCTTGGGTAGCTCAAAAGAGAGGGTGGCTATGTGGACAGCTTCCTTCTGTTCTGCATAACTCGGGTTTCCCAACTAGTGCTGGGTTGTCCTTGTCTAACAGCCCGCACGAGTGAGCAGTGAGAATGAGTGATATGCAAATTGGATATGCTGTTAAAATGAATCCATGGCCATGGCCACTTGGCTCTGAAATTACCAAGCAAATATCTATTTTCCTACTGAGCAGTGAGCACATTTCTCCATTTGCTGTGCTCACTTGAGGCCGCTTAGCAACACTTGCCTCATTTCCTGCTCTAGTTACGAGGAGCTTCTACGGTCTATGGAATTAGCACCCTGTTCCCAAAAACTCTCAGTCTGCTGTCCAATTCCCAACATTATTAATCTACCTCTAGGAACATTTAGCTGCACTCCTCAAGATCAGAGGATTCTATGCTAAAAACAGATCAAATAAAATTAGTTTTCTGCAATGCTCAACAATTTGCTTTGTACTCACGTGTCTGTCTGTCATTCCCCTGCTAGATTTCTACACTTACTCTAAAAGCATATCATTCTTTATTATGCCTCTTAATAACAATGATATCTTGACTACTTTGATTTCTATAGGTAACCAAATGCACATAGCAGATGTATTAAAATGCCAACGTTTCTCTGAGATGACTTCTGAGAGGGAATAATTGAAGAAAATGACAGAGTGCTGGATAATAGGGGAGTTAGTGAATCCATTCAGCACCTTTTATCTGGTTTGCTTCTTCGTGAAGAACTAGGTAGGCACCGAAAGAGTAAGACGGGCAAATGTGGTACCAATATTTATAAAAGGAAAAATGACTTTGGCAATTACTATTCAGTAAATCAAATTTCAATCCCTCATAAAATGATGGGACAGAAAAAAAACAACCACCTGCAACACTTAAAATAAAATGGAAACAAAAACTAAGCACCATGAGTTTATAAAAGAACAGCCTTTGCCAAATAAACAGGATCATTTTTTAAAACGGAATTACAAAATTAGCACTAAAGGAAACTTGCCTGACTTTCTTCTCACTTACTCTGATGTAAATCTAATATTGAGGTTAGTGGAGTCACTTCAGTATCAAAACTAGTGTAAATCTGAAGCATCAGGCCCAGCATAGCCAGACTTTATTAAAGCATTTTGTGAAGCATCATTCTCTGTAACTCGACCATAGCATCTTGAAAGTGGTGCTGAAATCCATTCAAATTAACCTGGCTATGGGCATTGTCACATGGGTCACAGTCGATGACAGATCATACAGAAAGAAAACTGAAACATGGCAAAGTATTGGCTTGCCCCAAAGGATGTTACTGGTCTACACAACTCTCATTTTATTCAACATCCTAATGCATAAGCTGGAAGAAATGGTGAAATGCAATTTCCCTAAATTGGCAGATGATACTAAATTCAAAAATCAGAATTCTTCTTTTGCAAGAAATGCCAAGTTGCTTATCAAACCCATTAGTGAGTGCGTTTCACACGTCCTCCCCTGTGCTGAGCTGCAGAGGATGTGAGTTATTTCAGACTTTTGGCTCTTAGCTCGCGCTTTCGGCTCTAGTTCCAGGCCTTCAATATGTTGTTCCAGAGGCTGGCGGTCACATTTCACTCCCAAATTGGAATTAAAAAAATCAAAATATCAAATGTCTGTGAAATGAAAAACTCCGAAAAGTTTCAAATTAGAACGATCGAAGTCCAGCATTTGAACTGCAATTAAATTTGGTTCAAATTAACACTTTGAAATGAAAAATGGCATTTGGTTTGAAAAAATTCCCAGTGACACTCTTCCTTCTGATTCTCCTGATCAGAAAAGCAAAAGACATAGTCAAAACTGACAGGCTTTCCCCATGGAAAACTCTGTGCAATGAAAACACATTTCTGAGAGGGAAACTCACCAGGTGAGAAACTGAGCAGCTCTTCCCAGAAAGCAGTGCCCCTGACTCCAGCAGGAAGACACAAGGAGTAGGTACTACACAGCATAAAGGAGTGTAAGAGCATGTGGCCCAAAATGAGACCCAGTCTGAGAAAACACAAATTCCTCCTTCTGGGGCCTGTGAGAAGGTGTTCTCCCCACCCTGCCCCTGTCAGAGCTGAACTGGGCTGAGTAGGCCCAAGCAGCCAATTAGGCTGCAATCAGGGAGAATTAAGCCTAGGAGGAAAGACTTGATTAGAGGAAGCTCACCTGTGTGGGGACAGGTGGGGCTGATATAAAAACAGGAGACTGGGAAGTATCTGCAGTCACTCCCTGGGAGAAGGGAGTTGAGAGACTAGCAAACCCAGAGGAGGGGGGAGGGACAGAAGGTGAGGGAGAGGCTCAGGGAAGGGCACAAGGTGCAGGAGGGACCCACACCGGGCTGCTGTCTAGAAAGGCCCTGAGCTGGAACATGGAGTAGGTGGCAGTGCTGGGTCCTCCTACTAGCCAGTGAGGGAGCGGCTCCTGGGGCAGTGAGGGGGAGGACGGTGTGAAACTGCTGGGGAGCAAGGACTTTGATACCCATCCCTGGAAGGGGACCCACACAGTGAGTTGGCTGGGGTTCCTGGAGCAGAGAGGGGCCGCAGAGGGAGACAGCCTGAGTGCAGCTGCAGGCAGGGGTACTGGCTGCCCAGAGCTAATAACTGGAATGGCCAAGAGGAGGCACCTGCAGTGAGTAGCACCTCCAGCCACAGGGAGGAAGTGAAACCCCACGTTCAAAGGGAGGGGGGTGCAGAATCTGACCAGCTCTGGGGTTGTGACCTTTCACCAGGCTGTCTCTAGCGGAGTGACTGAAAGCCGAGCAGGTCTGGGCTAGCATGCGATGTCTGGGAGCTCGCTGTAGGCCCCTGGTGGCCCATGAAAGGACCCATTCATTCCCTGCAGGGTGGCTGGTGTTCCACTGGCTTCACCCAGAGGCAATATAGCACATGGGGTGTGTGGGGAAACCTATTGAACATACATGGCCAGTGTCACCATTGTGTCTAAGTGCTTCACAATCTCTCATGTGTTTACCCTCACACAGGCCTGTGGGGCAGGGCAGTGCTATTATCCCCATTGCACAGAGCAGGAAACTGAGAACATAAGAATGGCCATGTGGAGTCAGCCCAGTATCCTGTCCACTGACAGTGGCCAGTGCCAGGTGCCCCAGGGGGAGTGAACCTAACAGGTAATGATCAAGTGATCTCGCTCCTGCCATCCATCTCCAGCCTCTGACAAACAGGCTAGGGATACCATTCCTTACCCATCCTGGCTAATATCCATTAATGAACTTAACCTCCATGAATTTGTCCAGTTTTCTTTTAAATGCTGTTATAGTGCCAGCCTTCACAATCTCCTCCAGCAGGGAGTTCCACAAGTTGACTGTGCGCTGCGTGAAGAACAACTTCCTTTTATTTGTTTTAAACCTGCTGCCCATTCATTTCATTTGATGGCCCCTAGTTCTTGAGGCCCAGAGACTAAGAAGAAAAAGTTCAAAAGTGACTAAAAATCTAATGAGACTTAGGCTTTTACATACCTAACGGCTTTTGAAAACAGGACATAGGGCAAAGCTTTCCAGCATGCCCAAGCAAGGCATGTAGGCAGCCTGAGGAGAATCATGGAATTGAATGTGGGTCTCAAGTCCCCTGATCTCTGGGTCATCCATCCTTCCCTAAGGAAGCTGGCTTTGAGGAGTGTTGGGTGTCCAAAGGCCCCCAGTTCTGGGGCTGTCTTGGGTGTGGTAAGACTAGGACCGCTTTGGGGCAGGGACTAGCACTGGGGAACTCTGACCTGGGTGAGAGCTGTGAGGCACTGCCAGCATATGAACAGGGAAATGACTCTACAACACACGAAATCCTAGGGCGAGAACTGAGCACAAAATGTTCATGCTCTGCATTACTGTAGAAAGTGCCCACGGGGATTTAAAAGATCTAGGCAGTTATATAACTTAAAACACATTATTTTAGCAGTTAAAATGCTCACATTCAAATTAAAAACTATAGAGATGAGCCTGATGTGGCATAGTGAACACACAAACAGAGACCGTCCACAGTAAAAATAAAACGCATCCAGTTTGTGCAATGTGAGGGATGGAAATCTTGTTCAGAACAGAATGAATAAATCATCCTTGATAAATTCATCCAAACTGTTTCTGTTCTAAGCACTTCTTTTCTTTACTGCCCAATAACTAAGGCTTCACAAGCACCTTCTGAAAATTGCAGTCTTTAAAATGCATATTTTTTCCTCAGAAGTTATTTTTTTACATTTACCATTTAGCCATAAATATCTTATGTAGAGGTGCTCTATGAGAAATTGTTTTAAAAGCGTTCTCACCGATTACAGAAATTGCACTGATGTGATATTGAAAGCTGATTATCTCTGATTAGAGAGGCACATATGAATGTCAAAACAGGAATTTCTCGCCACTCTCCTCAACAGAGTGTGGCAATGTGCGAGGGACAGTCTGCACCAAGAATACTGTTGGTGGCATCTGACAAAAGTAGATCTAGCAATTACATCTCCAGTTCTTGCCCATCCTTTTAAATCAATGTTTTTATTGACAGAACTTAGCAAATTTACATTCTCATGTTGTCTCTTCCTGGGGTTATAAACTTACAGGCAGTGATTTATGTTGGCCATGCAAACAAAGCCTAGAGACAGGAACAGTCTCTTCTCCACCCTGGCTGAATGCAGCCTGGTCCGCTTACGTGGTATAGTCTGTTCTAATGCTCTATGATGCTATAAAGTGGGAACAATCAACAAAAAAAACTTCAAAAACAGACTTCAGTGAGACACTGCAGAACTGGAATTAATTTGCAAACTGGACACCATCAAATTAGGCCTGAATAAAGACTGGGAGTGGCTGGGTCATTGCACAAAGTAATTTTCCCTCTGTTGATACTCACACCTTCTTGTCAACTGTTGGGAATGGGTGACGTCCACCTTGATTGAATTGGCCTTGTTAGCACTGACCCCCTGCTTGGTAAGACAACTCCCACCTTTTCATCTGGTGTAATGTATATACTGCTTACTGTATTTTTCACTCCATGCATCTGATGAATTGGGTTTTAGCCCATGAAAACTTATGCCCAGATATATTTGTTAGTCTCTAAGGTGCCACAAGGACTCATTGTTTTCACTTACCATGAGCTCATTGTTAAGAGAATACTTAAATGGAGTCATGGTGGAAGAGGAAGGCCCATCTCCATTTCAGAATCTTGGTCCTTCTAGAGTATGATATAGAAATATCATTTCCAAGGACTTTTGGTCTGTGAGCGTGTGGTCAAAGCTTAAAGCAAAATGCAGGCAGAGCAGCTGAGCCTCGCTGGTTTTTATGTGAAACCTGTGCAAAACTACAAAACTCAGGATTGCTAGATAAAACCATCAACCACCTGAGCTTGTTTGAAAGTTTCAGCTAATATGTCCTGAATTTCAGGTCTGAAACTCAAACTACACGAGACTCTGGGTTCTGTGGTGAACACTGACCCATAGATTTTAAATACTCACATATATTCACTCCGAGAACATGAACTCCAGGTCACTGCGACTACTTTTGTGCATAAGAGCTCGCTGGACTGGCACCCTGGTGCCTAGCTCTTCGAATTGCTTGTTCTGGCAGAGCAGCTGGGAAGTTTGCAAGTTGCATTCCAGCTATCTGAAGAAATAAATGGATTGAACTCCTGTATTTTGACAAAATGAGACAATTTAGCTCTTCAAAGAGAAGTTTAAGAGATTAACTGATTATGATCTAAAAGTATCTACATGGGGCAAAGGTCGGTAATGTGCTCTCTCATTTTGAAGACAAAGGCAAAATGAAATCCAGTGGTTGGAAGGTGGAATTAGACAAATACAGACTAGAATTAAGGGGGAAAAATTAATTGTGAGAGTAATTAACCGTTGGGAAAACTTAGCTAGTGGATTCCTCATTGCTTGAAGTCTGAGTCAAGACTGGGCATGTTTCTGAAAAGAGAAATCCTAGCTGGACGATTTGTTATGGGCTTGCTGCATACAGGAATCACATGGTGAAATTTTCATTTGAAAATTACCCTTTTCTGTTCATTTGTTCTGAAGCATGTGGTGCTGGCCACTGTCAGAAGACAGGGTAGTGGGCTAGATGGACCATTGGTCTGTGTGGCCATTCTTATGTTCTTCAGTTACAGTCTAAATCCTATGGGCTGTCTTTTGAAGCAGGTCAGACTAAATTATCATGGTCCCATCTGGCCTTAAAAATTATGAAACAGTATTAATTATGCTCTTAGAAATAAAAGTACCTGTTTCTTGCCTTTTTGGAACTGAGTTGAAAATTTTTGACATTTTTCACTCTAAGGTGTATTTTTAACTTTTTCACTCAAGCAAAGGTGAATCATTTTTAAAGCTAGTGATACTTTGTTTTTATTTTTTTTTATATTCAGAATGTTGGTGTCCAGATATCAGTGGTAGGCACTTTATAAGTGTCCAGATGGTAAATGATTGCAGATTATTTTAGTTCTTGTCTTTTTTTTTTTTTAAACCACAGCATCAAGCGGGTGCTGACTAGTTCTGTGTCACCAGGTATTTGTTCCCAGTTATTGTGGTCTGTTTAACATTTAAAAGTCTCAAAATTCAGATCCGTGTATCATTCCTGTTTATATATAGGTATGCTTCAACCTGAATGCCAGCCATCTGTCAAAAACAAAAGCTAAATTCTGAGCAATAAAAGCCACTCGATGATTGATATCTCACACTAAAAGGAGAGCTGAAAAAAGCAATTTTGTTTAGGGGCAAACCTGTGTTTAGCACATTTTTCATGTCACGTAAAGATGGAAATCTCACCTTATAGCTGTAGATTAGGGTGATATTTCAGCTTCTGTAATTGCAGAAGGATGTGCACGTTCTTATACAAAAAGGGATAATTCCCTACCAGGCACTGACTACAGTGAGCTCATCTGAACATACGGCCTTGTTTTGCTTCCCAAAGGCAAGCTACCTCGCATATGAGTTCCTCTGCTGGAGCTGCTGAATCATATTTTTCTCTTAATTTGATTGATAGCTGCAACTTTCTAGCACTTTCAGTGTATTTCAAACCAGTTTGGGGTATTGGAGAATCGCACAGTAAAACAATTTGATAAAGATCAGCTGCAAAGAAAACGAAAGTGGAGGGGGAAAGAGAGGGAAAATAGACACATAGGCAAGGGGTTCCGTGTGCTGCCGCCAGTGTACATGGAGTACAGAAGAGATTGCACTGAAAGACTCAATGCCTGCAAATTTTCATGGAACACTCACCACATGTGAAATATTTAGAATTATTTTTGTTCAAACACTGGTCCTCTACAGCTTCAGCTACAGAGCCAGGAGCTGGAGCTAGGGAACCTTCTGCCACTGCATGGGGTGGGCAGGGAGAGTATGACACACTGAGTTGCGGGTTACTGTGGGCATGTCTATACGGCAATATGAGCTGAGGGTTCGTGGGACTAAAGTCAGCTGACCTGTGCTAGGGAACCCTGGGTTTGAGCATCTATATTTTGACCTTAGCTTAAGAATCTTCTGACCCATGCTGGAACCTGGGGCTCTGATGTCCACACTGCAGTGTGCACACCGAAGTCAAAGAAACCAGACCTCAGTGTCCCTCGCTCCCCAATGCCTCTTCCCCCAAAATGTGGCCGGTTCTGGCCATAGGAACATGGTACACTGGGTGGGGGGAACATTATGGCCTGCCCTGCACATTACCAAGAAGCAGCACGCTTTGCAAAAGCCTTTATGGGTTCGCTCTCCATTGCAAACTGAGAGGCTCCCTGACTGCATGCTTGCAGATCTGTGATCATAGAATCTTAGAAGATTAGGGTTAGAAGAGACCTCAGGAGGTCATCTAACCCAACCCCCTGCTCCAAGCAGGACCACCACCAACTAAATCATCCCACCCAAGGTTTTCTCAAGCTGAGCCTTAAAAACCTCTAAGGAAGGAGATTCCACCCACTTCCTAGGTAACCCATTCCAGTGCTTCAACACCCTTCTAGTGAAATAGTTTTTCCTAATATCCAGCCTAGACCTCCCGCACTGCAACTTGAGACCATTGCTCCTTGTTCTGTCATCTGCCACCACTGAGAACAGCTGAGCTCCATGCTCTTTGAAACCCCCCTTCAGATAGTTGAAGGCTGCTATCAAATCCCCTCCACAATTCTCTTCTGCAGACTAAATAAGACCAGTTCCCTCAGCCTCTCTTCATAAGTCATGTGCCCCAGCCCCCTAATCATTTTTATTGCCCTCCACTCCACTCTCTCTCCAGTTTGTCCACATCATTTCTGTAGTGAAGGGTCCAAAATGGGACACAATACTCCAGATGTTGCCTCATCAGTGACGAATAGAGGGGAATAATCACTTCCCTCGATCTACTGGCAATGCTCCTACTCAGGGCCGGTGCAACCATCTAGGCGGACTAGGTTACCAAAAAGCGGCGCCCCCCAATTTTTTTTAAATGGTTGAGCAGCCGCTGGGACAGAGAGGGAGTCTGAGCTGCAGTGGCAGCCGGCTGCCCAGGGCCCCCCCCCGGGTCAACGCGCCGCCATGGCAGCCGCAACCACCCCCCCGGGTCAGGCCACCGTGCGGCAGCCGGCACCGGGGTCCTGGTCAGCAGCCCACTGCCAGCACCAGGTTCGGACTGGCCGCCGCGCACTGACCCAGGAACCCGGCCGGCAGGCAGAGGCCAGAAACGCTCTCCTCCCAGAGCAGGGGCTCCCCAAGCCTATCATTTCTCCTCAGCGTGGGTCCGGCGGGCAGCAGCGTGCAGCTCTGCTGGGCAACGTGCCAGAGCCGCGAGGGCACGCAACATCGCAGGGCTCTGGAGAAAGTGGGGGCCCCCTGGCCACCTCCACATCACCCCAGCGAGGCATGGAAAAAATAGCCTCAGCGGGGCTGTGAGCGAGAAAAAGAGGACCCCAACGCTCACAGGGCAAGTAACAAGTGCTTCCCACAGCTGGGCCTCCAGTGCTGCCCTGCCCCCTTGGTCCTCTGGTCCCGCTCCTCTCCCCTTGGTCCTGACGGTGGAGAGAACAGCAGCCGCAGAGCGAGGCTGCCCCAGGCCCCAAGCACCCCCCGACCTCATCCACCCCAGCCCGCCCCCCAGCTCCCGACCCAGCACCTCTAACTGAAACCCCCTCCCACCCCCCACAGCCCGACCACCAAGATCCACCCAGTCCCTCTGAACGCTGGAAAACCCCGTGACCCCATCCTCCCCACAGCCCTGACCCCCAGCTGACAGATAGTGTCCCTAACACAATTATTGCTCTTCGCATCCTCTTGACTCTCCCAGTTTCTGTGGCCAGTGGTGAGCGAAGCTTCTCGAAGCTCAAGTTGATAAAAACATACATGCGAACATCAACGTTGCAACAAAGACTTGTTGGGCTATCTACCTTGTCACTAGAACATGACATTGCTCACAGCATTGACTTGGAGGAACTTGTTTCTAAATTTGCTAAACTTAAAGTGCGGAAACATAAATTCTAAATTATAACATGTTACTCTGTGACCGTGTATTGTGTATAATGTATGTGATTTTTTTTTGAGGGGGGGCGCAAGATGGAAGTTTCTCCTAGGGTGCAAAATATCCTTGCACCGGCCCTGCTCCTACTAATGCATCCCCATTTGCCATTAGCCATCTTGACAACAAGGGCACACTGCTGACTCATATCCAGCTTCTCATCCACTGTAATCCCCAAGTCCTTTTCTGCAGAACTGCTGCTTAGCCAGTCGGTCCTGAGCCTGTAGCAATGCATCAGATATCTTTTAGCCCAATACTCCAATTTGTCTAGGTTGCTCTACCCTCCAGCATATCTACCTCTTCCCCCAGCTTAGTGTCAACCATGAACTTGCTGAGAGTGCAATTAATCCCATCATCCAAATCATTGATAAAGATATTGAACAAAATCAGCCCCAGGACTGACCCCCGGGGTACTCCACTTGATACTGGCTGCCAACTAGACATTGAGCCATTGATCACTATCCATTGAACCTGACAATCCAGCCAGCTTTCTATTCACTTTGCAGTCCATTCATCCAATCCATACTTTTTTAACTTGCTGGCAAGAATACTTTGGGAGACCCTATCAAAAGTTTTGCTAACGTCAAGAAATATCATATCCACTGCTTTCCTCGTATCCACAGAGCCAGTTTTCTCATCATAGAAGGCAATCAGGTTGATCGGGCATGACGTGCCTTTGGTGAATCCATGTTGACTGTTCCTGATCACCTTCTTCTCAAAGTGCTTCAAAATGGCTTTTTAAAGGACCTGCTCCATGATTTTTCCAGGGACTGAGATGAGTCTGACCGGTCTGTAGTTCCCTGGATTCTCCTTCTGCCCTTTTTTAAAGATGGGCACTATATTAGTCTTTCTTCAGTTGTTTGGGGCCTCCCCCAATCACAACGAGTTTGTCAGAATGGGTTACGCTGACCTGAGCTGCTGCTGTTTGCCCAAGGGGAGATGTCTTTTTTCAATAGAGTGGATTGCAAATTGTTGGGATAGATAGGACTAAGGAAGGTGTCCCATGGAATTGTGGGATACTTCCGGATGACTCCCAGGACCCGAGTCAAGTGAGTCTGCTGCTACACTGCAAAGAAATAGGGCTTGGACCCTGGATTCTGGCTTGGTTTGACCTTAACCTTGGACTCTCCAACCCCACAGGGTCTTAGGACTCAGAGTCTGAGCCCTGGGTTAGCGCACTTGCAGTGTAGATGCAAAGGGGGTTAATCTTGGGCCTGGGCGTACACTGCAGTGTAGACGTACCCTTAAAGTGCAGTTTTTACAGGCCCTGGTGCAGAGCAGAGGCTTATTGGGATGTTCGTTAAGGCCAGTCTGAATCACTTGCCTCTTTTTTAAGCTGAACAATCCCAGTCTTTTTAATCTCTCCTCACATGGAAGCTGTTCCAGACCCCTTATCATTTTAGTTTCCCTTCTCAGTACTTTTTCCAATTCTAAGATATCTGGGTTGAGATGAGGCAACCAGAACTGCATGCACTTTTCAAGGTGTTTTCGTACCATGGATTTATACAGTGGCATTATGACATTTTCTGTATTATCTGTTCCTTTCCTAGTGGTTCCTAACATTCTGTTCACTTTTTTGACTGCCGCTGCACATTGAATGGATGTTTTCAGAGAACTACCCAGAATGACTCCAAGATCCCTTTCTTGAGTGGTCACAGCTAATTTAGATCCCATCGTTTTGTAGGTATAGTTGGGATTATGTTTTCTAACATGCATTACTTTGCATCTATGAGAGCATTTAGAAAAACAAACCACCAAACTTCTAGCTGTAAAATGCAATATATTTAACCCAAGCCATCTCAAGTTTTATATTATTTCACTCAAAATACATAGCCAAAACTTAACATTTAATAGACTAAAACTTGAAATATCCTGCCATGTTAAATATGTGGGGGTTATGCTCTTCCGGTACTGAATATCTACAATAATTGGGAATTGGCTAGGTCCAGTGGCTAGCTAAGTGTCTAACTGGCAATTTCTATGCAAAGATACTTGATTTTGCAGAGGCAGTTGTCTTTTTCCTGTAAATCTACTTATGCAAATGTCCCCTGACCCTTAACACTTTCAAGCCAAAGATGGCTGTCTATGTCTTTGTTATGCAGATAAGTTTCTCCTTCCCCATTATGTTTCTCAGCTGGGCTCACAGAGTGTTAAAGCCAACCAATGGAAGTTACTAAAATACAAGCAATGAAAATCACTTCTGCTAATTTGGTAACTAGTGTTATTCTTGTTTGTTTTTGGATTGTGGCATAGGCTGCTGTTCTGTGGGGTTTGCTTATTATCTCATTACAATAAGGCTCCATTTTGAATAGTCCTTCAAGCCAAGGAGCTTAGGCCTAATTCTTCACTAGAATTCATTTAAATCAACATCCTGAGTGGTTCCCGTTACCTAGCAATTTTCATCCCGAAAGATCATCAGTTTCTTCACACACACCTATGTAGTATAGCAGGCTGCAACTTGTAGTCAGAATGGATGCATTGATACCCACTGAATTCTGACTAAGCAAACCTCCTTTTTACTGAGCAATAAAATAAAAGTATATTGATCACAAATGCCTTCGTTTCTCTCTCTTTTTAAAAAAAAGAAAGTAGCTTAAAATCTCTTAGTCACAGCACCAGTTCAGACTCACCATTTCATTTTAAGTAGCTAAGAGGGCTTTCTGGACCAAAGTCTCTAAGCTAGGGTGTAGATGATAGCACTAGTGATTGCGTGGTACATTTACAATGACAGCATCTATCAGAGAACAAGAAAACCAATAATACATTTGCACTCACGGCTGGTTCTCGAACCTGAACATTCCGTTTACAGGATGGGGAAAATATCTTACAGGTATCCAATGAAATTCACTCTGAAAGCCAGGAAGTTTCCAGTAGGAATTTTAAGGCCTCCAGGAATATAGATATAGTAGATCTCTGACTAGGAATGTGTCATAGAATCATAGAATATTAGGGTTGGAAGAGACCTCAGGGGGTCATCTAGTCCAATCCCCTGCTCAAAGCAGGATCAACCATTCCTCTGACTAGGAATATGTCCTTCTCCTTGCCCTGCCCAATTCTTCATATCAGCTCTCAGTAGCCAAAGCCTTTGTTTTTACAAAGTTTTGGTTTACCAAATCCTATAGTTAGAGGTGAAATGCATATCACAACCAAGAATCCAAGTAATACAGAAGAGGACATAACATTTACAGCTTGGAAGATCTGAAAGCTTTATGAGAAATGGGAAAAGCTGATTTATAGACACTAAAAGAAGAAAGGCAAGTTAAAGATGAGTCCTTATTTATTAATTATACCTATTCTGAGGGACTCTAGAAATACGTTAATCTGCTGAAAGGGTCTTGCTTTGCTATGCAGAACTTTGCTGTGGAGAAGATTTGGTTCCTATAAAATTATGAAGGACTTAACATAAAAATTTGAAGTGATAAAAGTCAGATTCAAAGATAACCCAACAACCTCTGTCTCCTAAAACTTTGTCTGAAAGTAAACACATAGAATAAATCAGACATTGTATTTCACCATATTGATCTCCAAGTAACTCTAAGGGCCCAGTTATACATTTGGGTGCAAAGCAAACTGCATTCATGCTGCCCGCCTACGTTCCTGGGAGTCGTGCTTCCTGGGATGGAATGATTTGACTTTATGACAGTAAGTCAGTAGCTCTGTATCCCATTTAATTTGGGGAGAGGTCAAATTATTGCCCTGGAGATGGGTGGCAGAGGCAGACTTTGGATCCAAATCTGAACTGGGTATACACTAGGGTTGGGGCATGAAGCCAAATCAGGGTCAGGGTTTGTCTTCGACATCACCAATATATTACAAGCTTTTGCTGCAAATCAGTGCTGGAAAACCAGCCCCTTCCCATGTGCTGGTCCCACCAAATGTGTGTATGTGGGCGGGGAGGTAAATATTTTCCCTCTTTCGGGCTACAACTTTAATAGGTTCAGAATCAAGGTTTTGGCTTTAGCCCATCTCCAAGTCTCTGTATCATCCCCGAATGAAGGATTCTGCTCATGGATGGTACCTGAAGAGGAGAAATTCCCAACTAAATGCGAAGTGACTTCATCAGTTTCATTTGGGTTGTATGTAAAACTGAATAACTGAATCTGTGTTAAACAGCACTAAAAAGCCCCTCCATTTTTATTGTGTAAAAGAGCTGGACCAAATCCAAATGAGAAGATCACTTTTAACAGCTTTACGGACTCTGGCTTCATTTGTCAGCAACTTAATAATGATAAGCTGTATCTTACATGCAGCAGTTTTAATGTCTCATAAACATGATATTGAACAAAAAGAAAATGCTTACCCCACAAGGCAATAAAGTGTATGTAATTGTACTTCCATGTGTCCTTCCAGCACTTCACAGATGCAGTTTGCCTCACAGGATCTTGTTGTGCTCACTTATGTAAAGGAAGTTCCACCTTCCATTATATTCCCACAAGGTCGATAGGGCTGGAGAGGTGCACTTGTAATTCAGGGCAAGCTGTGGACCCAAGAGTTCTAACTGAAGCTTTAAGGGAACAGTGGTGGGGGGAATTCACAGAAAATTTTGCCTTTGGGGAAAAATGAAAAGAACTACAGCTGGAGTGCCTCATGTGAGTTGTAGTTCAGGTACCCACGCTCTCATTCTTCTCTAGGGGTCAGGGTCCCTGGCCAGACCATATCTTGCATGATGCAATGCAGGCTTCTCTCCTTGCTGAGATACTGTGGTGCCTCTTGGGAGATGTAGTCAAGTTGGGATACCTGGCCCATAGAGAAGAATTGAGGCATGAGGCCCCCAACCTACATTTCCCATGAGGTATCACAGAGGCTTTTCCAACTCAAGATTTTATAAGGGGAAGCAGATGCTTTTTGTTAAATCGTTTAGTTGAAAACCCCATTTTTCCATCAAAACAGTTTAAATGGGAAATTTTTCACTAGCCCCCAACTCTAGCACCTTGGGTGCACACTCCTGTTGCCTTCATGTTTCCGTGATGGGAGAACTGTACTTCAGTGCATATTTTTGTGACCTGAAGTGCAATATGAAGGTTGCTAGCTCCCTTGCCAACCTCAGCAATTTCCAGTTCAGTGCAGATCACGAGGGGCAGAAAACATGAAAAATGCTGAAATGTGTGAACATAGACTATTCCATTATCCAGAAATTGCTGTCAAATGAGGCAGTTGAAGACTAGGCAAGCAACACTGGAAAATATTGAACTTCTTACTTAGACAGGTTCAATTTTTAAAATCCAACCAGTATACAGGTTGCACTATGAATTTAGAGCTACGTCGGTTCAAATGAGCAGTTTTGGGCTGGACCGCTGTTTGTCTGGTATCAGTTTATTGGCAAAAAATAAACCTCAGTGAGGTTAATTTGTATCATGCTACCATGATAAAACCTACGTACTTTGGTTGGAAACTAATGCATGGGCCCTTACTGCTTGGTGCATGTAGCGTTGAGTTTTATCCCTTTGAACACTCTCTTTTGGCTAATCTTACTGAATTAAGGGACTTGTCCTTAGTTCAGGCCAGTTACCTAAATTTGGTGCCTTTTTAAAACTGAAATGGAAAGACTGACCGTTAGTGCGTACGATGAGATGATATGTTATAGTCTCAGGTAAAACCTTTTCTTTAAGTGAAGCTGGATTAATCTGTTTTTCGCTTCTTACTCTGACTGAATGTTGCTTTGGAAATAAATTCAGGGAATACAGGCAAAAGGCCAAGATTTTTTGTTTCTGTCCATCACACCCTTTGCTATAGGTAATAACTAGGCTGATGTGCAACAAGGAATTAAGCTGTTTATAACCATGCTGACACTTTGGCCTAATATGTGACATCCCTAACCCTAGGAGTAAATCAAGGGCCTCTGTAAGTATTCCTTCTCTTTTTGGAACGGCTCCCTGAACAATCCTCGAGGACCGAAGAACTTATGTATCAGTGGTCACTGGAAGGTAAAAAGTGCCTATGTTCTGAGCCTTATCTCACAGCTTTACAGCACTCTGCAGAGCCTCCAGGGATGGGGCTCTGAAACTGCAAAGCATTACATGTGGTATCTAGCAGGCATACAGGCAGCTCAGCTGACCCCACAGAGATTCTTGAGGTGGATCCTCCCCAACCTATACAGCTGAGCTTCAAACAGTTGCAGCCAACAGGGGCTGGGGAAGAGGTATCCCTGCCCCTATGCGCAGCAGTACCTGCAAGCTGCAGGCTCAGGACTTCATTAGCCTCCCGTGCAAAAAGCCCTCTAGGGTTCCTCTACACAGAGAGAAAAAACCTGCAGCCGGCCTGGGTCAGCTGTCTCAGGCTCATGGGGCTGAAAAACTGCTGTGTAGATGCTTGGGCTCAGGTTGGAAACTGAGTTCTGGGGAACCCCAGGAAGGAGGGTCCCAGATCTCAGACACCAGCCCGAGCCTGAATGTCTACACAGCAGTTTTTCAGCCCAATAGTCCAAGCCTCGCAAGCCCCAGGCAGCTAACCTGCTAACCACAGCCAGGCCACAGGGCTTTTCTCCCTGTGTAGATATAACATTTGAGCCAAGCCTGTTTCATTAAATTCTGCTCCACCCATGTTGTGGAATGACACCAGTTTCAAGGATGCAGGACTTACCCAGTAAAGAGTGAAGGGTAGGGATAGGGTCCAGAATGACCTAGACAAACTGGAGGGTTGGGCTAAAAGAAGTCTGATGAGGTTCAACAAGGACAAGTGCAGAGTCCTGAACTTAGGAAGGAAGAATCCCATGCACTGCTACAGGCTGGGGACTGATTGGCTAAGCAGCAGTTCTGCAGAAAAGAACCAGGAGATTACAGTGGATGAGAAGCCGGATATGAGTCAGCAATTTGCCCTCATTGCCAAGAAGGCTAACAGCCTATTGCGCTGCATTACTAGGAGCGTTGCCAGCAGACCGAGGGAAGTGATTATTCCCCTCTATTCGGCACTGGTGAGGCCACACCTGGAGTATTGTATCCAGTTTTGATCCCCCCACTACAGAAGGGATGTGGACAAATTTGAGAGAGTCAGTGGGGGCAACAAAATGATCAGGGTCTGGGGGTACATGATTATGAAGAGAGGCTGGGACTGGGTCTTATTTAGTCTGCAGAAGAGAATTGTGAAGGGATTGATAGCAACCTTCAACTATCTGATGGGGGTTTCAAAGAGCATGGAGCCTTGGCTGTTCTCAGTGTGGCAGATGACAGAACAAGGAGCAATGGTCTCAAGTTGCAGTGCGGGAGCGTCTAGTGTTGGATATTAGGAAAAACTATTTCACTAGGAGGGTGGTGAAGCACTGGAATGGGTTACCTAGGGAGATGGTAGAATCTCCTTTCTTAGAGGTTTTTAAGGCCCAGCTTGACAAAGCCCTGGCTGGGATGATTTAGTTGGGGTTGATCCTGCTTTGAGCAGGGGGTTGGACTAGATGACCTCCTGAGGTCTCTTCCAACCCGGATATTCTGTGATTCTATGAAGTTTTATCCAGGCTTCCCCTTTATGGCCCTCGGTCATGGCTTGAAGCACTTTTCTTGATGGGGACCCCATGCTATTGGTCTCCAGCTATAGGGAAAGCAAAGGCAGGGAGTCTAGTCTGTCGTGTTTTCAGCATTGTTTAGTTCCTAAATAGGAGACGTCAGGTTCCTCAGAGACTTCAGGCAGTGGATGGTGCTCGGAGCTCTGCCATTAATCTTGCTGTGTCAGTGTTTCTTCATTGTCTGGAAGAGTTCTGTTTCGCTGTATGATAGTGTACCAGGAGCATCAATAACTGTTATTTTGAACACATCGGCTTTAGGAAGGTGTTATTGCAAGTGAACTCCAGGCTTGTCACTTTCCTCAGTCTTCTTTGCAAATTCAGTATTCATCTCTAGCTGCCGTTGGTGCTGATCAGAGGAGGGAGAGATTAGAAAGAGGAAGCTAACTTCCCTGCTAGGCCATACTTCTAAGAACAAACTGACTAAAATACCTGAATGTCTCACAGGTTTTGTTTAACTGTTCCTGTGCTAGCCCAGGTTTAAAGTTTCCACTCCTAGCAAATTTTCTACTTAAGACTCCTCCCCACCACAGATCCCAATTGGTTCTTAGCACTCAGAGTGTTTTCAAATTTGTGCAGCATCACTATTGCCAAAGGTTACCTTCTCCCCAGCGGATGTCTGTTACCTGCATCATTTGTCTGGACTGCTCTGTGAGAGCTCACTACTTAACTGTCCTTCAAGACGCAATCCAACCTGAAAGAATAAATTCTGCTCTCATGGGGATTTCAGTGCTTTTGAAGGCAAAACCTGGCCTAGTTCAGGCTATAATTCTTGCACAATCCTCTTAGAGCTTTGAAAATTGTCTCCCACACAAGCTTAAAGCAATGTAAGTTGCTCTGTTAGATACAATCCTTCAAAGCTTCTGTTTCCACGTGACACGCATGAGTGTCATTCGGCCAAACTGATCACAGGCTACACGCCAAGGAGAGAATCAAAGCTATCAGGACAGGGGAACGTAACTTACAAATGGAATATTCAGGCTTTTAAGGACTTATTAAATCTGAAAAGAAGAAACTGACTCTGAAGATTAATTACTGAAAATTTTGAGTTACAACATGTGGAGAGTGAGACATACATACCTTGTCCCAGTAGAAGATTTTGAAAATCCTGACTGATAATGTCTTACTGAATTGAAAAAAGAAAGCATTTGAAAGACTGCAACATTATTGTTAGAATGCAAACAAAGAGAAATGTGTTTCAAAAGTTCTGAATCTTGTTTCCTAAGATGCATATGTATAAACAGATGCCCAATTTGCACATGCATTTACTGTGATTGCATGTACAAATAGCTCATTATGTATCCATATCCAGCCAGCCATTTGCATCCACACTCTCATAATTTTTCACTTAAACTAAACACACATTCCATACTAAATAATCAGGTTTGTTTCCAGAATGACTTAGATACAAGTGCATATACTGAGCATGAAAGGCAGAAAGCTATCACAGGGTTTGTCATGGCTTAGGGGACTAAGAACAATCTTTGGGAAATCTATACTTCTAGGTGAAGATGCATGGCTGCATGAAGGCTACAGCTATTTCTAATGCAAAAGCCTCATCCAGGGAGATTCAGAAGCAATCCCATTTTTCTCAGCACTAGGGATGAATTCACACCCTCGGCCCCTACTGGAGGAATAATGGTAGTTAAAGCCGACAAGCTGGAAATGGGACACCCTGGTTCTGTTCTCATTGGGTCTCTCCTCTGACCGGAGAAAGACTGGGTTCTGGAGACAGGTGCAGGCATATGCGGCCCTCAGAGTCAGTTTGTGCCCAAACCTCCAGCCTTCCTATTTGAATAAGCTGCCGCCTTTGCTGCTGAAGTCTCTTTCCTTTTGCTTCTGCCGGAAGCCTTTCTTCTCTCCTGCCTGTCTCCCCAGTCTAGCCTGTGGTATCCTGCCACCTTGGACAGTGTTTTCTCTGCCCTCTCCCTTCTCCTGGCAATCTGCTCCAATGACTTCTCTCACAGCGGCCAGCAGCAGTTTCAGGTGGTTTTCCCCACCCCCAGGGGTCCCAGAAGCAGCAGAACACCTTCTTTGATGTTTCCCACGAAATATGGAGTCTGTGGGTTCCAAAAAATGCAAAATAAAGCGGAGGAATTATTGTAAGTGGAATTTAGCAGAAGCAACTTTTGCCAACTGTGCCCAGATTGGCTAAGAAAAAAAAGGCACAGTTGGCAAAAGTTGCTTCTGCTAAATTCCTCTTACAATAATTCTGAGTTTGTGCACCGGATTTGGAGACTTGCTTCCTTTTGTTGTTGCTTTTTATTGTTCTTTTTCTGTTTGTGCAGTGTGGACGTACCCTTAGTCTCTGTGGGCTTCAGCTCCCCGTCTGTACGATGGGGGTAACAGCACTGCCTGGCCTCACAGGAGGCTCTGAGGGTCAATCCATAAAGACGGTGAGGTGCTCAGATACGTGGGCCCCATTACCACAGTCAGTACTGTGATGGGGCAAGGCCAGATGGCTATGAGGGTCAATCCATAAAGACGGTGAGGTGCTCAGATACGTGGGCCCCATTACCACAGTCAGTACTGTGATGGGGCAAGGCCAGATGGCTACAGTAAAGTACTGAGAAAGAGGTATGTTAGCCTATTGGCATCCCAGGGGTGGGCGGGCAAAGCCCGCCCACTTCTAAAGGACCTCCCCAGCCTAAGGGGAGGATCACAGGGCTAGAACACCAAAGTGGAGTTCCGGGGACAACGAATGAAAAAAACAGGAATCAGTGAGTGAGGCAAGGGCTATAACTAGGGAATCGGATGGGAACGAGCAAGAACCCCGGACAGACGGCCCACTGCTCCTCAAAGGCGTCAAGGAGCCAGGCGCCGCCCAAGGAACTCCGCCCGGATGCGTGAACAGACGGAGAACGGAAAATAGGCCCTACAGTCGCAGGAAGTCCGTTCGGCCAACCTCTCTCCGTGTGTTGTAGATGCTAGTTTGGCCATGGGCCAAGAGGAGGTTGAGAAGGAAGATCCCGCGAACTTCGTGGGGCCACGAGATGGGGAGGTGCATTAGATAAAAAGGTGAAGGGGAAAAGTGCAACCAGAAACGTAAAAAAGATATCAGAGAGAGCCGGAACCAGGGGCTCATGCAACCTGGCGCAGCTCCCAAATCAAACGGCGCCAAGGTCTCCTTCACGAGCCAACCCAAAGCAGTGTCGGGGACAGGGTGAACCAGCGCAAGTAACACCCGTGCATAGGCCCCCTATGAGGAGCCAGCCTAACTGACATACCCCCAGCGGGCCGCGGGACCAGGGCAGAGTACAAGCTGCATCCGGGCTTTCTCACCCTCGAAGGGTGGCAGGAGGTCCGACATTTGGTATCGGAGGCGGGACGCGAAAGGGTGAGGTAGTGAAAGGGTGGAGCACGAGCGTGTACAGAATGTTTTCCGTGGCGCGCGGAATCAGAAACCGGGCTGCACATCGGCAGCCGCTGGTGCAGAGAAAGGGTGAGGGGGCCCGATTGGGTCGGGGGCAGGGCCCAATATAATGTCGATGGGCCCGGGGTGGAGGTGGGCGGGCGTGCCCTCTCAGTAGGACCGTCGAGGTAAAAGCCCCGAGCACACGCAGCAAAGCGGCCCCACCTCCTGAAGATACGCGCCGGAGTATTAGAGTCTGGAGAGCCCATGCGGCTGGCGAGCATCAGGGATCCACCAATCTCCCCGTGTAAGTCGCAGGAGCCTCCACCCTGTGAACCCGCCAAGACCAGCCTCCGTGCGCACCGGGAGGACTCCGCCACCTGCACACCAAAGCTGGATGTGTAGCAGGGCTCCCGCGAGAGGTCCGCCCCTGACGGTGCCGCCTAACGGACGCTGGTCGCCGAAAAGAGCTTCCAGGTCCGGAGGAGGTCCTTGGTAGAAGACCGCAAGCCAGGAGAGTCCTCGGGAAGACCTCTCGATGGAGGTAAAGGAGCGCCGGTCCGGTATCGGATGGCCGCCGAACGGCGGGAGGAGCGTGCGGCCAGTAAACGCTCCAACGCCGGACTAACCCCACGCATACAGACACTCTGCAGGGCCCTGGAGGCGGAAGACACGGACCTGATGCGATAGGCATTCAGCCCTGCCCGCCCTCCTCAGGGGCAGGTTGGAGGACCCGCTGCAGAGACCCCATGCGTCCCTGGCCAAAAGAAACTCCAAATCCCTCTCCGGAAGGGGTCAGGAAAGCGGGCCGGGACCAAGGGTTTGAAGCCGGTACTCAGAGCATGGACAGGACCAGTTGAATTAAGCACCAGTGCCCCCCCCGAAGGGAAGAGGCACAGAGTAGTCCTCGCTCATTTCCGGAGCCCGCCGCCGCCCACGCGCCCTTCAAAACCGGCCAGTTCGCCGGCGGAGACGATGCGTGGCTCAGAGAGTAAACGCCGAGAAGAGAGCGGACCCGCGCTCCACCGGGGCCTGAAGCGGCGGGTGGGAGGGAGCTCCGCCTGCACCCGTCCCCGACCACCAGGCCAGAGCTCTTGACCCAGGTAACCGGGCGGAGGTAGGCCCGCCCGAGTACCACAGCCTGGCAAGCCTCCAACACGAGCCAATCGCCCGGGTCCGACACGTAGGATGCACATCGTCAGCGGAGCGCGACAGACGCAGCGCAGCTGCCGGCTCCCGGAAGCACCAACCCCGTCAACCTCTCCGGAGAGACAGAGGAGGGCTCGATCGCCAGGGCTACAGCCTGGCCCGGAGAGGGGGCACCCGCCGCACGTCGCCCCCCGAAGCTGACCGGCCTCGTCAGGTACCAGTTGATAAGCCTGACCAGACCTCCGCAAACGTACAGCACCTTGGAGAAAACCCCACAAAACGGGTCCGAAGCGAACGCTCGCAAGTACCATCAGGAGATACCCGGATCCAGTCCTGTCAAGGCCTTCTCCTGATCCAGGACAAGAGGGCGAACGGACAGACACCCAACCCTCAATCCAGAAGGTCCCGGACCAGATACAAGTTATCAAGATAGTGCCGGCACGCGGTGTTGGTCCTGGTCTGGATGGACACGTCGCGCAGCAGCGGACCCTAACGTAGCGAATGCCTTGATGATTTGTTGTAGTCGGTGCTGAGGGAGCGAATGACCCAATTCCGTAAGTCGCGGAGGTCCCCCCTCTTCGTGCAATAAGGCGAGCTACTGGCTCGCACTGCACGAAGAGAGGGAGGACCCCACTCTGCAAAGACTGGCCCCAGACGGTGACCAGGTCCTGGGCCAAGACACGTCCGAACACGCGTAGAAATCCACGGTCAGCCACGTCCATCGCCCCGGAGATTTATTGAGTGGCTATGCGACGGAAGGGCTTCCGAGAACTCGCCAGAGTGAGAGGCCAGCTCCAGCCGGTCCCGGGTCGCTCCGTGCCGACCGTCGGAGCGCCTGTCCAGAGTACTCGCAAGCGTTAAGGATCGTCGAATCCGGGGAGAAAAGGGCCGCGTAGAAGGCCCTGGCCCCTCCCACACATCTCCGCCGGGTCTGTGGAGGGGGTGCCGTCCTCCGCCAGGAGGCAGGTGACATGTTCTTGGCCCCCCTCCTTTCTCCAGGGCGTAGAAAGAAAGCGGGAGCCCGCGGTCCACTCCCGAAGAGGCGGATGCGGGATCGAATAAAAGCTACCCCGGGCCCGATGGTCCTCGAGGGCTCGAAGCTCCTCCCCTCTCCCGCACCCCCGCAAGAGGGATGGACCTCGGGCTGGCGGGGCCAGACGCCTTCCAGTCCAAGACTCCCGCTCCGAGCTGCTCTATGTCGCACCTCCCATCCCCAGCCGCTGGCGCCCTGGGTGTAGTCACGACAGAAGAGCGGAGCGCTCACCTCCCAACGCTCACACACTGCCGCGCCGAGGAAAAGGCAGCCCTGCTGCCTCAGCCAGGCCACCAGAACTCCCGAGGACGCCACGAAACCCGCATCTCCAGCAAACTATTATAAAGTGCCATAGGGCCGGCCCCGCCTTCCGCGCAGCAGAGAGGCTGTCCACTGTGGCAAGATGGATCCGAAAAGGGGGCCGGCCGAACAGCCGGAGAGCGGGCCCGTAAAGGTGGAAACGATGATAGATAAATGCGGGTCACAGCCGGGAGTCGGCCGACGATGGGCCCTCCACCCGGAGGAAGGTGAACGTCGAAACGTCGTCCGGAGTGGTGGTCGCCGCCAGACTCCACCAGGGAGTGGCGTTCGACCAATCTCCCGGAGGACTCCGCTTAGGCGGCCAGGGCACTGCTCGGTCCCGAGCGGCTGCGTCCTCAATGGGTGGTATAATATCCCTCCCAGAACCAGGCAGCTCACGAGGATACAGGGAGCCGAGGAAAGGCGGACCCTGCTGAAAAAAAATGCAACCTCTCGCGCCCGATGTCGGGGCATAAAGCATGCAGAGATTACCACAGCCCCTCATGCGGAACCCGGAGGTGCAGCAGCGGCCAGGCAAGCCTCAGCGACCCCAGCACCTCGGCCGTAAGGTCGGGGGAGAACAGGTCGCCAAACCCTCGCCCGCGCAAACCGAGAAGTGGCTAAAGAGGCCGTCGTTCCTCTCCAGCTCCAGCCGCCAAGCTAGCTTTCAGCGGCCGGATCCGATGGGTCTCGCTGCAGGAAAATCACAGAGGTAAACCCCCTCCCGGAGGTAGGAGAGCACGCTGGTTCCTGCGGAGACCCATCCTCAGACCCCGGTGTTTAATTGCAAGATGATCGGTGCCATGAGAAGGCGTGGGGGGGATCCTCGCCAAGCAGAACGCCCACAGCCTCCGCAGGCCCCAGCATCCGTGACTACCAATAAAAGTTTGGACCAAAACCGAGTCACGAAGAGCGGACCCGCTGTAGGGCCGGGCTGCCTGCGTCCCGGTCCTCTTCCCTCCCCCATGAGGGCCTCGCGGCCCCGGAGGACCTGATGGAAATCCCCCCAGTCGCTGAGCGCAAGATGGACTTTGTTACGGGGCCACGGACGTCGTCGAGGAACTCCCCAGCTCCTCCTCAGCGCAGGGGTGGGGGTCACCGCACCGATGACTGTCCCCAGTGGGCCCCCGTCACAGCCCCGTGGCCCACCGAGGCGGCAGCAGGGGCAGAACACCCCACGTGGCGTCCGTATGGGCCGACGCCACGCGACCGCCCGCCTCCCGGTCAACAAGGTGGTGGCGGAAGGAAAAGCAGCCCTGTGGCGGGAAAGGAAAAACCAAGACGGAGCCGCAACCCTGGGGGGCATTCCCCAGGGGCGGCAACTGCACAACAGAGGATGGGGGGACAAGGACAGGGCTAACAGGAGTAGTGGCGGGGATCAGGGAGAGAATCGGGAAGGGGCATGGAACGGGATCCGAGCCCTCATAGGTGAGCCACGGACGGTGCTCCTCTGGTAGGCTCAGGGACTGTGGGAAGGAGTGGAAGGGACCCCTAAATGAGGCCCGGGTCGCAGCCAGAGTGGCACGGTGGGGCAGCCTCGGCATCTGAGATAGAAGTTTGTCAATGGGGTCGCCCCTAGAAAGAGGTCGGGTCTCCACACCCAAAGGAACCCCCTGGGAACCGGGTGCCCGGCAAGCGGGCACTGGCCGTCGCCTTAATGGTGCTTGCGGCGGCCAGCCAACAGAAGGGCCGACCCGCAGCGCGGTCCGATGAGAGATCCCAGGGACCCTCAAGGTGGAGCAGAAGTAGCGGTAAGGGGAAAGGAAGCTCGGGGACACGGGGGACCGGGGTGAGGTCGCCCAGATCGAGGCCGCTGGCAGAGGCGCCTCCCTGCGTGACTGGGGTCAGACCCAGGCCTCGATCTCCTCAAAGATGAAGGGAGATCGCCCTAGCCACACCAGGAGACCTCCCTCACTAGCAACCCGAGGTGACACCACACCTCGCACTCGCAGAGACGTTGAGTGGGAGGGGGGGAGAGAGGCTCCTGGGGCTTCCCACGGGAAGGGACCGCCGAGAGGAGGGCGGTCGTTACCCCGTGCGCCACGTAGTCCCAGCCGGCACCACAAAGTGGGGAGTCATCAAGGGGGCAAGGCGGAAGGCTCGTCATAGGGCGCCCCCCTTCCTCTCTTCCGGGGGCCTCCGAATCTGCAGGGTTTAACGAGACTCAGCGTCACGCTTGCCGCCGCTTCCCCTGCACTAAAGGACCAGCCCTCCATGCACATCCGGGGGCTGGCTAACAGGGGTCGGATCGGGGGGCAAGGGCAATGCTCAGTGACTCAGGAGCATGGGTGGGACGGCAGAAGTGAGGGAAGCATTCCCCGGGACGAGCCCTCTCGCCACGCCCGCGGTATCCCCGCTGGCAACCCTCCCTCCCTAACAGCGATGGACCGAGAAGAGAGAGGAGGGCGCTTCGGTGCCTGGGCGGCCAGGGGTGCGGCGATGACAGGGCCGGCACCGGCCGGCTCAGGGGTCGCCGGACGCTCCCCGTGCTGGCAAGGGGCAAATCACCGTCACGGACGTGCACCCATCGCCCGGCAGGAGTACACCGGCCTCCCCTGTCGAGTAGTGCACCCGTAAGTGGCCCTGGTAGGGGACCAAAAGGACCCCGTCAAGCGCCTCCCCCGCCAGCGCGCCACCGGCGGCAAGTTGAAGCTGCACTTGCCGCGGAACGGAGGACGTACGGAGGGCGGGGTCCTTTGCAGCCCAAGGGGAGAGGGCTGATGAACGGAGATGGGGCGCCCGCAGGCAGCATAGGGGGGCGGGCAACAGGGCGCATTGGGCAAGGAAAGGAGGCGAGGTCAGACCAAAGCGGACCCCAGGTCTCATGGCTCAGGGGGACGAACACCCCCCTACCGCTAGGGCCCTCTCTAACCGCCTCCTTGTGCGGCGGCCTCCGATGCGAGAAAGAAGACCCACCTTCCCGTACATTTGGAGGCCGCCACGAGGCCGTGGCCCACCATCACCACTCCCAACGCGCCCGCACCGTAGGTCTCACGTTTGGTGCTGATAGCTGGGCACCAGGAAGCAAACGGACGCGTGCTTCCTGTCAAGGGGGAAAGGGTCCCCGGCCGCTGGTAGAGTGGTGTGGAAGCGTGGTCGGAGGAGCGGCGGCAGGCGGGGTCCGCCGCCACCTGGGCGTATGCCCTGGAGCCGGGAGGGACACCCGCAGAGCCTGGTGGAGGGAATAGCGGGGAAGGGATGCCGCAGGCCGGAGCGGGGCTGCGGGCATGGGGGCAGGTTCCGCCCATGGAGGGCCTGGCCTTTTTAAGGGGGCCTTAAACCCTTCCTTCCAGCATCCCCGACCCTTCCCACCGGCTGGGGGAGCTCCCCGAATCGAAGGGGAAGGGACGGGCAGCAGCGAGTCCAGCCGGTAACTCGCGGCTGCCAGGGCCCCAGCAGGGCGGTGGAGGTGGCGGCGCGGGGTTGAGGGAGGCTGAGGGCATGGAGCATAGGGTGGCAAGGTGAGGAGGGCGGGGACAATCGCGGGGCTCCCCCGCCGCTCCCCCGCCAATACGAGAGCGGGAGGGGACAGAAAGCAGGGGAGGAAGGAGAGGAGGCGACCACCCCTCCCGCTAGCTGCAGGCAGGGGAGGAGGTGCCAGAAAGGGAAGGCTAAAGGGCGTCGGGAAGCAGCCAGACGCAGGGTGGAAGGGATGACAGGACACCTGACGCAGAGGGGAGTTCCGGCTCTATCTGACTGGGGACAGGGGACAATGGAATGGGTGGGGGTGCAGTGAAGTCAAAGGGAAACTCAAATGGGGGAAGGGCACAAGCGAGGGGGGGGCGTGGCCACAAGGGGGACCCAATCAGGGAGGGAGCACAGGTGGGGAGAAGAGGCTAGCTGGGAAGGGCAGAGGGACCACGGGGATAAGCTGCAGGGCTGGGCAAAACTAGGCAGGCCAACAGAGGAATAGGTGGGCGGACAAAAAGGAAAAAGGACGCACGTTCAGGGGAGGGGAAGTGGTCTCCACAGGACTTGTGCGAAAGTCAATTAATTAGAGGCTGCTGCAGCTGCAGGCCCAGATATGGCAGTGGGCGTGGTGGATCAGGCGAGCAGCTCAGTCCCAGAGGCAGAGTCCAAGCGACAGGAAAACAGCCAGCAGGGGGTGTGAGGGCAACGATGGTGTGGGGGCGAAAGGACACAGATGGCCGGGGCAGCGCCCACGCCACCACACCCCCGGTTCCCAGACAGACACAGTCCAAACCCCCACCACAAAGAGCACAGGTTGAAAAAAGACTCAGTCCAGAGAATACCCCCCCACAGTGGTCTTCACGTGTCTCCAACAGCAGGCGTCTCCTCCTGCCTCCTTCACCTCCTCCGGCCTCCAAACAGCTCGCCCAGGAAACTGCACAGTAGTCCCACAGCTCCAGGTGGTGGTGGTCTGGTGTCCAGGCAGGAGGGACCCCAGAATGGTCCTCAGCAACAAGAGCTGGGGTCCCTCGCACACCCCCTCTCTGGAAGCAGGCCAGCAGCCCCCCTCCCCAAAGGGCTGTAGTGGAGTAAAACAGCAGGAACTGGGGGGGGGGGAAATCTACTAGCCAGCCAGCAGCTGATAGCAGGGAAGAGGGGTGGGTGGTGCGTCAACCCAGCGCAGGGGAGCAAGCAGAGCAGGAACAGCAAGAAGCAGGAACAGCACAGCAGGAGGCCAGCGCCCAGCAAGGAACAGCAGCAGCAGCAGCCCTCTCCCTCTTTCCTCCACGCAGAGCGGTCAAAGGGAAGGAGCTACTACTGCCTGCCCCAAGGAGAAGCAAGGGTTCTGTTGCCCTCACAGGTATGTTAGCCCCAGGCTAAACAAAACCCTAGGACGCATGGTATCCAAATGGCAGTTGCTCGCAAGGTTAAATAAGGCACCTGGAGCAATTAAGACCTTCTAGAAGAGTGGAGATAGCTACTTTAATTAGAACACCTGCAGCCAATTAGGGCAGGCTAATCAGGGCACCTGGGTTTAAAAAGGAGCCTCACCCCAGTTCCAAGGCAGGGAGGAGCCAGAGGAGAAGGAGTGTGAGTGAGGAGGCTGGGAGCAAGGAGCTGAGAAGTGGAGAGAGTGTACGTCGGCGTCGAGGGATTGAGGAAGGGACAAGCGTTATCAGACACCAGGAGGAAGGTCCTGTTGAAGGATTAAAGTAAGTGTACTCGGTAGTATGTGTATGTCGCGAGGTACGAACGAAGTAGCCCAGGGAGGTGTAGCTGTCATGCAGATGTTACAAGGAGGTACTTAGACAGCTGCAATCCACAGGGCCTGGGCTGGAACCCAGAATAGAGGCAGGCCTGGGTTCC
>NC_133772.1:141440003-141446380 GCF_003597395.2 Chelonoidis abingdonii | reverse complement strand
TGGAGATGGATGGCAGGAGAGAGATCACTTGATCATTGCCTGTTAGCTTCACTCTCTCTGGGGCACCTGGCATTGGCCACTGTCGGTAGACAGATACTGGGCTAGAAGGACCTTTGGTCTGACCCAGTACGGCTGTTCTTATATTGTCGCTGGTGTGAACTTCCAAAAGAGATTAGTGAGTTAGGTGCCTCCACTTTTGGATGCTCTTCTTGAGACAATGTACAGAGTCCTGCTTTTCAAAAAGTGGATACTCAGTACTGTGAAAATCCGACCCCTTAAAGGTGTCAAATCACTCTGGAAAATCTTGGCCACTGCCTCAGTTTTCTCCATTTAAGACCTTGTCTCAACATGAAAATTAATCCAGAATAAAATAGAATGTGAATTTAAAGCGGATTAACTATTCCTGGTTAATTCCACATGTGGATACCTTTATTTTAGAGTAAGACTGGCTTATTCTGAACTAGTCGCTAGTTTAGTGCTGTTGCCCCCCACCCCACCCCACACCCTTCTGGGTTAGGGGGAGGCCACACCGCCTCACTATGTCCTCAGGATCACTGCCTAGGCTCAGGGGCACTAGCTGTCCAGGCGTTAGTGTCCCAACTGCCCTAATGGGTGAAACCCCAGACAGTCTATGGGATTTAATCCTCAGGCAGGCGCAGGGCCACCAAGGACTCCATAGGCTCTGGCCCTTAGGCAGGAACAGAACAGACAGTAGACTATAAACTCTGGGACTGTAGGCAGGGGCAGAGCAAACCCAGTAGACCAAGCAGTTGGGAGGCTGGCATCCTAGCTCTTGGGCCTCAGGTGAGGAGGTTGCCACCCCAGGGGTGGGACGGCAGGGGGCCTGGGCCCATCCAATTCCACTGCATCCCAGCCCATGGCCCTAACAGTGGTGGAGCGTTCTGCCACTGGGTCAGCGGGGAAACCAGCCACAATATGCTGACCATGCTACATTGCTATAGGCGGTGCTACAGCCAGACTGAACTCAGCTGCCCCAGGGCCACTTCCTCCCCTCCCTTTGGGGTGTACCTGGATCCTTGGGGTGTCCTCCATCTCACCAAGGTAAGCAGCCAACAGCAGTCCTGGCAGCTCTCCTACAAACACAGGTTCCTTCATGAGTAGGACGTCTCTGGGCTCAGTAGCCTGGAGTGAGCTGGATGTATCTGTCTCCTTCGCTGTCTCGGCCCCAACTGAGCTAGAGGCCCTGCCTTTTTATTTCCTGTCCAGCCTATCCACTTCCAGTGGGAGAGGCCAGGCTGGTCTGGCTCTGCCCACCTGGGCGCAGAGGGTGGTTTCTCCCCTTCTGGGTCGGAGGGAGGCCACACCGCCTCACTACAAGTCCATTTAAAATAGCGGATTACGCTAATTTGGACTGAAGTGTTCTGGAGTTAGAGCATCCACATGTGCAGTTAATCAGGTTTACCTCCTGAAATATACAACTTGGAATTTCTAAATATTATAGATGACAATTTCCCTACTCAAAAGGTATTGCATCCAACATAGGGGAATTCTATACCAGACCTTGTCTTGACAGATAAAAAGGAACAGATCATGGGACTGAAAAATAATGGTAATTTAGGTACAAATGATCATGACTTGATCACATTTGTAATATGCAGACAGAATTAAATCCAGACTCGTAATACACACACACACACGGTACTATAAAAGGGCCAATTTTACAAAGCTGAAAACAATTATAAGCCAAATAAGCTGGGAGGAAGAATTTAATCAGAAAAATGTGAATGATAATTGGGAATTGTTTAAGAATATTTCACTAAATATCCAGAATGCCACAATCTCACAATTGAGGAAGAAGGCTGTATTTGGTTAAAAAAACCAACCTGGTTCAAAAGAGAAGTAAAGACAACTATAAAAAATTAAAAAATATGGAACAATAAAAACAAGTAGAAGAAAGGGGAAGTTGATAGTAATGAATGTAAGTCAGAAGCTAGTAATTGGAGAAAATTGATAAAGGAAGCTAAGGGCCACAAGCAGAAATCTATGGCTAGGACAGTTAAGGACAACTAAGAAGGGATTTTTTCAAGTATATTAGGAACAAAAAAGAAACCTAACAGTACTACTGATCCATTATTAGATGGAAATGGTAACATTATCAATAATAATACAAAAAAGGGAAAAGCATTCAGTAAACATTTCAGTTCTATAGTTCAGAAAAAAAACAGATGATGTAGTAATATCACATTACAGACTTTCCATTCCACTAATATGTCTGGAGGATGTTTAATAGCAACATGCTAAAGTTAGATATTTTTGAATCAGCAGGTCCAGAGAACTTGCATCCAAGAGTTTTAAAAGAGCTAGCTGAGGAGTTCCCTGGACTGTTAATGTTGATTTTCGTTAAGTCTTGGAGTACTGAGGAAGTTCCAGAAGACATGAAGAAATGTTGTGCCAACATTTAAGAAGAGTACATGGGATGACTGGTAATTATAGGGCTGTCAGCCTTTCATCGATTACAGGCAAGATAATGGAGTGGCTGATAAAGCATTTGATTAGTAAAGAATTAAAGGAGGGTAATGTAATTAATGCAAATCAAAATGGATTTATGGAAAATAGATCCTGTCAAACCAACTTCATATCTCTTTTTGATGAGGTAATAAATTTGGTTAATAAAGGTAATGATTGCAATGTAAAATACTTAAAATTCTGTAAGTAATTTGACTTGGTACTGTATGACATTTTGATTAAAAAACTAGAAAGATATAAATTACCAAAAAAAAGAACAGGAGTACTTGTGGCACCTTAGAGACTAACAAATTTATTTCAGCATGAGCTTTCATGAGCTACAACTCACTTCTTCGCATCCGAAATAAATTTGTTAGTCTCTAAGGTGCCACAAGTACTTCTGTTTTTTTTGCGGATACAGACTAACACGGCTGCTACTCTGAAACCAATAAAAAATACCATAACGTATTAAATAGATTAAAAATTGGCTACTGACTGGTCTCAAAATATAATTGTAAATAGGGAATCATCATTCAACAGCTGTGTTTCTAGAGGGGTCCCACAGGGATCGGTTCTTGGCCCTACACTATTTAACATTTTTAACAATGACCTTGAAGAAAACATAAAATCATCACTGACATGGTTTATGGATGACACAAAAATTGTGGGAGAGGTAAATAATGTAGAGAACAGTCACTGATGCAGAGAGATCTGGGTCGCTTGATAAGCTCTGTGTGTGCAAACAGTATTTGTTTTATTTTGGCTAACTGTAAATGTGTACATCTAACAACAAAGAATATAAGCCATATTTTGATCCTAGATGGGGGAATTCTATCCTGGAAGCAGTGACTCTGAAAAAGACTTGGGTGTTGTAGTGGATAATCAGTTGAACATGAGCTCCCAGTTCAACACTGTAGCCAAAAGGGCTAAATTGATGTCTGGGTACATAAACAAGGGAATCTGAAGCAGGAGTAGGGAGTAGTATTTTACCTCTATATTTGGTACTGTGCAATGGCTGCTGGAATCCTTTGTCTAGGACTGTTGTCCACAATTCAAGAAGGATGTTGAGAAATTGGAGAAGGTTCAGAGAAGCATGACAAGAATGATTAAAAGATTAGAAAACAGTGACAGACTCAAAGAGCTCAATGTAATTAATTTAACAATGAGAAGGTTAAAAGGTGACTTGATTACAGTGGGGAGATTACCTAAATGGGGAACACACATTTAATAATGGGCTCGTCAGTCTATTAGAGAAAGGTAGAACACAATCCCATGGCTGGAAGTTGCAGCTAGACAAAATCAGACTAGAAATTAGAGAGAGTAATTTACTATTAGAACAATTTACCAAGGGTAGTGGTGGATTTTCTGACAAATTTTAATCAAGATTGGATGTTTTTTTCTAAAAATTCACTCTTAGAATTATTTTGGGGATGTTCTCTGGCCTGTGATACAAGGGGTCAAACTAGATGATCAAAATGGTCTCTTCTGGCCTTGGAATCTGTGAATATGAACTATAACCACTTGTAGTGGAGCGGCTGCCCCACTACCTGAGAGTGTGGGCTGCGGCAGGCCGGTGGGCCTGTGCAGACTGACAGCCAATAAGAAAAGGGCTTACAGGGGGCCAATCAGAGCCAAGATTGAAGACAGCCAATCAGGGCTCAGCTTGGCCCTATATAAAGGCTCCCCAGGAAAGAAGCAGGCAGTCTGTCCCAGGCCTTCCACAGGGGAAGGTCTGTTACCAGAGCTGGGAGACTAGCACCATGGACAGTGCAGTGCTGGCCAGGCTCGGGGAGCAGAAGGGAGCTCAAGTCCGTAGTCTGTAGCCTGCCAGACTGCAGGCCCTGAACAGAAGGGCCTAGTGGGTGCAAGGGGCTGTAGGGGAAGCAGCCCAGGGAAGCAGACAGATGAGGAGAGAGAAGGAGGACAGCGAGGCTGCCACCAGCCTGGGCTGGAATCCAGAGTAGAGGGCGGGCCTGGGTCCCCTCTCTTTTCCCCCCTCGCAGTACACCCAGCCATTGGCCGTGGGGAGCGGCCATCACAGACTATGCCAGATCCATGACGAGAGGAATTAGATTTTTGGGGTGTGGTTGGACATGGTGGTTGGGGCATAGAAAGACTGCTGATCTCTCACATACCCTGCCCAGAAGGGAGTGTGGCTGGACTAAGGGGCACTGCCGGAGGGCAGTGGTCCTGAAGAGGATGCCGATAGCTGGTGAGCAGTGCGGGCTCAGATGCCAACCAAGGGCAAGACAATGGGTGGGACACCATCAGGAGAGGGTGCTCCACTGGACTGAGCTAATTCCCGGAGACAACCAGTAGGAGGCACTGCAGGGGTGAGTCCCAACCTGGTCACACTGCTACATTCGAAACTGGTTTGTGAGCTACAGTGGGTTTTTTCTTTTTGTCTTTAAAAACAAAGTTTTGAAAACTGCATAGTCTATGTAATATTCTAGATGTCACAAAGCACAGACGATTCCTCCAGGGGGATTAACGTTAGGGAGGGAGAGGAATTATTTAAGTTTAGTACTAATGTAGGCACGAGGACGAATGGGTACAAACTAGATATTAGGAAGTTTAGACTTGAAATTAGACGAAGGTTTCTAACCATTAGGGGAGTGAAGTTCTGGAACTCAAAGCATGCCAGGGATCCACCGCGCGAGTGGAGATATCTGCTGGACGTGCGCGCTCAGTCTCCAACAGAAGCGTGCCGTCGTGTAGTGTCAGCAGGCGACGGACTGTATATTCTGTGTCAGTTTGTAGTGATCAGGCCTCTGGTGTCAGATGTTATGTGTGTGAAGCGAGTGGAGTGGTAGTGGAGAGTAGAGCCGATAGGCGCGCGCTCAGATTCTATAGAACAGATTTGCTAGTCTAGGCATATCATAGTTTTGGTGAAATCTTACCCTCTGACAGCACATGTATGCACGATTATCTGCTTGCATTGTGGTCTCAACATTGTTTCCAAGGTTGAGGGACCCAGTAAAGAGGGCTCGGGTTAGATGGGGTGGGTCTAGTCACTATCAGGTAAATTCTTCTGGATGCGCTGGTGTGAATGCCTGCCACTATGTCGGGTTTACTGATTTGCCTTATTTGGGCGGTTGGGAAGGATTTTCCTGCAGCAGCACTGCAGGGTCTCTCTAGGAGGTTTTTCGGCCTTCCTTGCAGACTGGGATGGTCACTGCTGGAGGATTCTCTCGCACCTTGGGCTTTAACCATTTGAGACTTCAATTCAGACTATAGTTTGGGCGTTTGTTACAGGAGTGGATGGGTGAGATTCTGTGACTGCATTGTGCAGGAATGAGGTCAGATGACGTATAATGGTCCCTTCTGACCGTTAAGTCTATGGTGGTGATGTCTGTGTAAGGGTTTACACTCGGTTGTGAGTATGTTAGTACAATTTCCCTCCGGACAGGTCCAAAGTTAGATGTACAGGATGTGCCAGATGCAGCAAACTGGGTGAGACCCTAATCATGTGCCTTTTTTTTTTTTTTTGCATAATCGGGGGGGCGGGGTCGTCTGCTTTCTCCTCCTCTCTACATGTTCACTATGGGATTATCCACAAAGCTGCTTGATCTGTGCCTTAGGCCCTGCCTCCACACTGGGTCCAGAGGTCTAGTGGATTCAGAATGGATCCAGGCTTGCTGTGTCCTGAGTTGTTGCACTACTTCATCCCATCTTCAGAGCTGCAGCATCATCCGCCTCGAGGGCAGCTAGCTTTTCTGGCCAACTGGGGAGGCGGGGCCGCCCACTCCTTGCCCTCAGCCATGGCACATTGGGGCGAGCTGTTGCTTGTGGTCGCTCTGCGGCGAGGGATGCAAGGAGTGATATCGTTTTTTTGCTCCCTCCCCACGTGCACTTAGGACGGCCCCTATTAGCCATAGCAGGTCCGTGCGGGCATTCAGATGCCTTTTCAA
>NC_133772.1:141352813-141439978 GCF_003597395.2 Chelonoidis abingdonii | reverse complement strand
CAGCTTGAGGTCTTCAAATCTCAATTTTGAGGATTTCAATAACTCAGTCATGGGTTCGGGGTTGTTATAAATGTGTATGGGCAGGGTTTTGTGGCCTGCCTTGTGCAGGAGGTCAGACTAGATGATCATATTGGTCCCTTCTGACCTATGAGTCTATGTGGAAAACCTCTACTGAGATTGTGTGCCATTCCTGAGCACAGACCATATAGATCAACCAAGCTTTCTACCATTAAGTTTAGCTGGTTTAGACGTCATGGTAACTAGTGCAGAAGAGAGACATTCTTCACCACCACAACTATGGCACAGGACTCTGCAAACACTATTTTCTGCAATGCATCCTGCTTGGGGCACAGATTCAGTTATTGATGCTCTGACTTTCTCCTGGACTCTCTGATCTGTCCTGGGTCATCTGTGCACCAAGCTTTGATGACCTGAGAGGATGGCGCATACAGAGAAGACACTGAGAAGTCACCCTGGGGGTAGGTGAAACTAACACATTATAAGATCATATTAGGCCATCAGGAGAGGAGGCTGCCAGCTGTATCAGATCATTCAACCCTTTCAAATGGATCCTCCACTTCCATGTGAGAATTTTTTTTTTGAAATCTGCCCTCAGAATGAAGCAAATAAAGGTCTGAGTCTGGACATTATCTTCACTTCCTCAGTAGCCAGTTCAAGCCCAGAAACAGTATTCTAGGTCAGGCCTACCTACAGGGTGTGTGTGGATCCTCCAGTCCCTTGAGGTAGGCCCATTGTGATGGCTATGGTCCTGAGAGACCTCCCAAATCCAATTCCATATATGGATTTTGATGTGGCCAAGGTGAGTCCAATGCCAGGGAAGATTTGGGGATGGGGAGATAAGTTCCGATGAGGCGTCTGTAGCACAGTCGTGGCTGGTACTCTGCAGCTATTCATGTTTTGTGTAAGCTATTATCGCAGAAGTCCCATAAATGTATGTATTGCATAGTTAGCATAAAGACCCGCAGTACTTGGCTTATTATTAATCAGTGTTCATTCACTGTAACAATCCTGGTAAATCTAGATTAAATAAGCATTATAGCTAAACATGTATGTAAGTGAACTTTAAATCTTTACTTGCAAAAATGGCTCTGTCAAATCTCTGTATGTGTAGTTTTAGAATAAATGAGGGTGGTGGCCAGCAGGGGAGATGCACCTTCGGCTTTACTGTATCGCAGTGCGGTCTCAGTTATAATCTGTATAGAGATTAGCATGCTCCTAAGATGTTTCATGTTGCTAGGAAAATTTAACTATTCAAACTCATTTGTGAATTGTTGTTTTTCAAATAAAAATAGACTAGAAGAGTGCACATCTCCCTCGTACAAGGTTATTTCATGTCTTAATCATTCAACAGATAAAACATGAGCTGGACTCCCTGGTGCCATTGTCTTTGCTCAGTTCAATATATTATTCAAAAGTACCATACACCAGAAAGGCAAATTATTTCCCTTTTAAGTTAAAATTTAGAAAATCTTTGGCAAAGTAAAAACACCCCCCCCCCCCAGACCTCATGGGATGACCTGGGGGCACATTGCGGAAGGAAGATAGATCGAAGCAGATATTATTTCTCCCAGACAGTCAGTGTGGGTGACAGGGTCTCCATCTGTGGAGATTCTACCACAGTTTAATAAAGTAGGCAGGAGTTCTCGTTCCTGTTTTGAAAAGGAAATAGTGGGACTCTCAGGGCCACATTTTGACTAAAGTCAAATTCAACAACTTAGAAATAAATCCCTCACTTCAGAAGATCATTGACTAACCTGAGCTTAGGCTGTATTTTTCACATTTGCTTCAATCTTTAAAATAAGGACTAGCTTCCAAAATAGAGAATTCATAATTTTCACATACCGATCTATGAGACTGAGATCTATGGGACAGAGATAAGGTGCAGAGTTGGACTTGCTTTAATTTGTAGGGTAGTTTCATATTTGCAACAGGGTTTTTGTGAAGATCTTCATGAATCCCAAGTTTCACAGATTTGTAGTAAAATTACTTCTCTGACAACTCATCTTGAAACTGTTTTTTGTTCTATTTTGTTCTTCTTGTCCTGTCCTAAGTGTCATACAACTGGAATCAGAAATAATATCAAGTGACCTGTGTGCCTAGCTGTACATTGTGATCAGCCAATAGTCAAAGTGAAGCTTGCAGAGTCTGATTCTATTACGCTCCCTAATCATTGTCTAGTTCTGGTGTCAACAATTCAGAACACTGGCGAGGGCTCAGAGAATAGGGAAGGAACACAAGCCAGAATAGGGAAAGATCAGCTTAAAGAATATTTAGGTAAGTTAGATCTACTTAAGTCAACAGGGCCTGATGAAATTCATCACAAGGTACTTAAGGAACTAACTGAAGCAATCTTGGAACTGTTAGCAATTATCTCTGAGAATTCATGGAGGACGGGTGAGGTTTTATCGGGCTGGAGAAGGGCAAATATAGTACTTATCCTTAAAGGGGGAACAAAGAGGACCCAGGGAATTATAGAACAGGCAGGCAATCTTTGATACATGGAAACATACTGGAACAAACTATAAAACAATCAGTTTGTAAGCCCCTTGAAGATGGCAAAGTTATAAGGAATATTCAGCATGGATTTGTCAAAACAAATCGTGCCAAACTACCCTAGCTTCCTTCTTGGACAGGGTTACCTGCTTACTGAGTAGGGGAAAGCTGAAGATGTGATATAGCTTAGTTTTAGTGAGCCTTCGGACACAGTCCCACATTAGTCTCATAAACAAACAAGGGAAATTTAATCTAGAGAAATTACTATAAGGTGGGTGTAAAACTGGGGATGAGTCACTTGGTGATTGCTTGTTCTGTTCATTCCGTCTGGGGCACCTGGCATTGGCCACTGTCAGCAGACAGGATACTGGGCTAGATGGACCTTTGGTCTGACCCAGTGTGGCTGTTCTTATGTTCTTAAAGACCATAGTCAGAGGACTATAATCAATGGTTCATTTCCAGATGTGAAGGATGTTATCTAGTGGGGTGTCACAGAGGCCTGTCATGAGTCAAATGCTAGTCAATATTTACATTAATGACTTGAATAATAGTAGAGAGAAGATTTATAAAATTTGCTGATGACACTCAGAAGGGTGCACGCCTTTGGAGGGCAGGATTCGAAGTCAAAATGAGCATGACCAATTGAAGAACTGATCTGAACCAAATAAGGTGAAACTAACTAAAGACAAGTGGAAGGGACTGCCTTCAGAAGGAAAAATTAAACTCCCAACTAGAAAATGGGGAATAATTGGCTAGGTGATAGTACTGCAGAAAAGGATCTGGTGATTATACTGGATCACAAATTGAATGAGTCAGCAATGAGATGCAGCAGCAGAAAAAGGCTAAGATTATTCTGGGCTGTATTAATAGGAGTGTTGTCTGTAAGACATGGGAAATAGTTGTCCTGGTTGGCATGGGTGAGGCCTCAGTGGGAGTGCTATGTCCGATTTCGGGTGCACACTTTAAGGAACGTGTGGATAAATTGGAGAGTACAGAGGAGAGCAACAAAAATGATAAACTCACCCTGCGGCAGTCTGGGTCTCTGGCAGCACTTCAGCAGTGCTCCGGGTCTTCGGCGGCATTTCGGCGGCAGGGAGTCTGCAGAAGACCTGGAGCAAGGGAAGGACCCCCTGCTGCCGAAGACCCGGACCGCCGCCAGGTATTCAAATTGGGCCCCACAGTTCCTAAAGCCGGCCCTGTTTTCGAGAGTATCATCAGCCTTAAGGTGTTATCCCTGGCCCCAGTGGAGAAGGAGATACAGACACAGAGGAGCTCATTTAAGCACAGCTAGTTGTCGTGGAAACTTTTAATTGTTCTCCCAGCAAAACTGAAACCAACACAGAAGTGAAGCTCTGCGCTGGGGAGAGAGGAGAATGTTTAAATAATCTAAAGGGACAGGATATCACATTCCTAAAAAATTTTTCTATCTAATCTATCTCTTGTTTACGTGGCTAACATAACCCCCCTACAGTGTAACAGTTGAAGGTGGACTGTTGCTGACTGTGGTGTGCAGTGGACACTAATCCAGTTTTGATTTTGTACCTGGACTATACCTACCTGGTTGGGAGAGGTCAGAAGACACCAGCAGAAAGAAGTCAAGATGGGTGAGCTGGTTTAGATAACATAGTGACTGGACGCATGCTCCGCCCCTTGAAAGAAATTAACAATGAACTCGAATATTGGTCGAGTCTGACAGGTTAAATAAGGAGCCCTACCACCATCGCTTACTTCTGGCAAGTGTTCTGAGAGTTAGGAAGGCATAAAATTGCTGCAGCTTCTTCCTTTTCTGAGATCACCTTTCTTCAGCGCTAGTAAGAAGCAACTACCTCTTGTAACAAGGTGCCAGCTTAATTTCACCTTGTATGTAATAAGGTAACAGCTTAGAAGCCTACTTTTTTAGCAAGCTTCCAACTCCATTAATAAACAAAAGTGGGTGTCCCAGTTCAGGAAAGTACTTACCTAGGTGCTGAGGTGGTATCCTGAATACAATTATAATCCTGAATTTGAGCCAGAAACTTCCTAGACTCAGCTGTTGAGTATTTTAAATCAAACTTGCGAAGATGGATTGTCATTTTTTAAGGCACTAAAGTGTCACTTCCGAAACTTTTCTGTGCTTCTCCAGAACACTCAAAGCAATGCTTTGCAGGTGATTAATTTATATGGCAGGTTAGTGCCTTTGAGCCTCTTCAGAACAACACATTTTAATGACAGTTGAGCTATTCAATCTACAGTAGATGTTTCTGTGCATGCATAGCAAGTCCTTCTGCAGCAGAAAGTTCATAAAGATTTTTTTAACGCCAGTACTCTGTGTACATGCACATCTGCTATATTCGCACGATGGGACATAACAGCTCCACTGGAGGCATTAGCATCTAATGTGTCAAAAAATCTGTCAGTTAAGTCTTTCATAAACAGACCTCTGGCATGATTGACTGTGTGGCTATGAAAGAGCCATCAGTCTGTTGCATGCATACAATACTCATACAAAGGAGTGATCAAGTCGGCACTGGCATTGCAAACCATAATGTGAGTCTCTAAATAGAGATTTTCATTATACTTCGTAGCAGCTCTAATGGTCTATAGAGTGAATAATCTGCATTTTAGTAAGTCAGACTCTAATGGCTCTTATGACACTATTATGGTCCAGCCAGCTAATAATCCAAATTGTCAAAAATCCCTAACTATCTTTTTCTACTTCTATATCACCTTCTTCAAAAAAGATTTTATTTCAGAGTATTGAAAGAGATTTTTGTGAGTTAAGAATTCCTCTCCATCAATTTGTTCCCAAAATCTTAGATCAGAGCCTTAACTATGGTGCTTACTAGGAGAAACAAACAATAGAACTTTTGTGTAATGTAATGAACATCTGATGGGGGTGCTGGAGACAATAGAATTCGAGAAATTTGCAAAAACTTCATTTTAAAGAAGCTTAGTACTAGAGTTGGAGAGAGAAACTATTGGAACCATATTCTATTGAAATATGCAGTTCTGTCAAAAGGACATACTTCATGAAACCAGGTCAATTGCACCAAAATTTCATTTTGAAAGAAAACCATAGACGTTCTAACTATGTCAAAGTGTCTTGTTTTAGAATGAACCATTATAATTTTCCTTTCTGAAATTTTCATTTATAAATATATAATACAACAGAAAACACATTCTAATCTAATACAATTTTTTTTTTAAAAAAAGATGAAACATTTTTGAGTTTGTTGAAATGTTTCAACTCAAAACAGAGAAGCTTTGGAACAAAGCCAAACTTAAAAATGCTTATTGAAATGGTATTTCCATCCTCTATACAGTTCACTCTATCTAGTGCTTGAGCAGTGATTATTCCATGTTTTGCCATAAAGATTTATGGCCTCTTGTATAAGGATATTTAGGATTTCTTAGATATTTAAAAGAAAATAACAGCTACTATGAAGTCACATACCAAATAATAGTTCAGTAGCTGCCAACATGAAACTAATGCCCCGAACAGGCAGGTTGAGAGGGGCATTCAGAAGATTATGACCTGCAAACCTGAAAGGAAAACTCAAGTACATGCCTAGTAATGTGTGGGTGGCCATCTTTAGTCTGGATAGGGGTGGTGTGTCATTTATATTTGTAAAGTTACTGAATTGTGATTCTCTGCCTTTTAAAGTCATCTTTACAAAAGTATTTACACTTGTAGCTATTCAAGGTTAGTCATTAGTCAGAACAAAAGATTGTCATCTAGAATTTATGTAAAGATGAAGCTATCAGCATAAGCTGTTTTAGGGGAAGCTTGGTCCTTAGAAGGCTGGGATGTTAAAGAGGGGAGTCAGTTTATGCATCACATAAATGAACAAAAGGTCATCTGGACGATGACTTTTTCAGCTACTGTGACACATGTAACCACAAATGAAAAATGAGCTCAATCTGTTCTGCACTGTGATGTGTTATGAGACAGTGCAGTAAAACCAAGCACATTTGCTATCAGTGATCAATGTGTATTTTATAAGACTATGTATCTCTGTAAAGCTCTTTAGCCTACAATGTTCCACATTATTACTGTCTGCAGCCATTTTCTGTAGAAGAAATTCAAATGAAGATCTTAAGAGTGACAATAACTAAACCATAAAACATGGATGATTATTTGGCCAAATTGAAAACACAGCGGGTTACACTTAGATAAACTCATAATGGACAACAATAAAGGGCTGATATTGCAAGTCATATTATTCCAGAGTGAGGGTAGAATCTTTAGTACGAGTCCTCTAATTTTGGAGCATGTGCAATAAAGTCAGTTCTATTCATTAGCTGTAGCTGCACAATAAGAGCATGTGTAGTGCTGTAGTGAATGGGAAAATTATCCAAGGACACTCAAGTGACAATGAACTTCCTGAGAGGCATTTTTAAGCCAAAACATAACATTCCTCATCACAGTCATAGCTTCTGATGGAGGTGGGAACAGGAGAGGGGATGTACTGAAGGTTCACTAAGGGCAGCCTGAAAAATCACCAAGAGATTTTTTCTGATGATAATAATAATAAAAAAAAAGGCTCAAAATGTGAAACATTCTGGGACTATGCATGGAAGGAGCCAAACAACCTTTTGTTTGCAATTCTGTATCTGTTGCAGTGAATTAAGTAAATATTGCCCTGCTGACATGATATGATTAGTCTCAGGTATATAGAACATTATGTTTATAATTGAAAAATCTTATACTGTTTTGTTTTTTTTCTTGCTTTGTACCTAACCGTGGTTCAGTTATATCTAGATAAAATACCTGACTATGAGAGTGCCTGCTTTGGATGAATTGCTCTTAGCTATCAAGCCCATAATCTAACTTGAATACACTGTAATGGTTTGACCTGGTGGCCTTTTAAGCTACTTCTGTGCTTGGGCTTGGGGTCTGGTTTTTGGCCCTGAGACCCAGAAGTGCCATAGTAAAAATGAGGAGTATTGACAGGAGACAATAAAGTATCTGTCTGCCAGAGACCGAGCAATGGCAAGCAGCTATTTGTAAAGACCGATCAATTATACCTACCTCCCTCAGGTACGTATAAGCCCGTGCTGAGGTGTGCACCCCATCCCGGCCTGGTAGGATTAATATGCCTGAGGGGCCAGTTAGGGCACCTGACGTCAGCTGAGAGAAGGAGGCCAGGCTTAGTTGCGAATGAAGCCCAGCTGGGGAAGGGCTGGGACCACACTTTAAAACCAGGCAGCTGAGAGTGGAAGGACAAGGAGACTGCAGGCACAGTCTGGAAGGATGGAAGGTGCCAGGAGGAACCCCAGAGGGAGAGTAAGCCCTGCGATCTTGTCCCGGAGTAAGAAGTCTGAATTGAGGCTAGGAGGGGTAAAGTAGCCATGGGGGATAGAGTAAGCTCTCTGTTAAATCCAGAAGCAGGAAGGAGAAGATTGGGAGCATTAATAGGAAGAAGCCTATAGAAACAGGATCGGGGCTGGGAGTGAGGACCTGCACTGCAGGTTATAGAGTCCCTGGGCTGGAATGCAGAGTGGCAGATGGGCCTGGGTTCCCCTGCCAGCCACTGGAGTAGGGGCACAGCCTAGCTGGGGCTGAACACCGTTGGGGAACTGACTGCAGGTCTTCAGAGTCCCAGGCTAGTGACTTTGCCAGGGGACGATACTTCAAGAGTTAAATAACATGGACTTGGAACTGAAGGTCTGACTGTAATTGCCCTAAAGGCGTTTGTCTTGGCTGGGACTGGGCAATGCTCCTGCAGCTCGCTGAATAAGTGGGATAGTTTCCATTTTGCTATATCAGAAACCCAGCAAAGCTCCACACCAACAGGTTAGCATATAAAATAATTGCTCTTAACCCTCTCCTCCTTGGCGTTCAAGCATTGGCTTCCCCAGTATGGGGGCCTGTCGTCCTGGTGCAGGGACTAGCTGTGCTTTGGTGTGGCTCATCATTTCGCCCCCCTCGTCTAGAATCATCGTTGTTCCCCTGTAAGGCCCTCTCTGCATTGCTGCAGATCCCGGGACCCATGGTGCATCACTGCTTTCTTGCATATACGACATGAAGGGCGGTACAGAGGGAACCCTGTTTTCCAGTAGAAATCTGCCTGCCTGTCTTGTGCTCTCCCCCCCTGAGCAACTGCAGAAGGAGCTGAACATCGCTCCCAAGCCCTGCAGGTGCCGGGGCACCAGAGCCGCCTTCTGTCCCTGGCTGTCTGGAGATCCTTCCTTTTCGAGGGAGTGGCCTTGCCTAGAGTTATCCTACAGAGCTGGGGGCTGATCCCTGGCCTGGGAAACTCTGGAGGGCAGTTCCTCCCCTTGAGGCCACCGCTATCCAGTATGGGCCTGCCCCTCCTATGCCCAGTCCTTGCCAATTCCTTCTGCCCAGATTCAGACCCCATTAGTCACCACACTGGCATAACTGACACCCCCACCTATGCCCGAGGGGGGTGTGCTGAGCCGCAGTGATGAAGCATATGAAGTACTAGATACACTGAGTGGATTGAGCCCTCAGGGCATTGGGACATTTGCACCATTTTCTCATATGAGCCCAGTGTCTTGTGTCTGTCACTGGGATGGATAAATCACTCTGTAGATTACCTGACTCCCAAAACCTCCAAATTGTGTTCTATAGTAATATTTAGGCACATAATTAAATGCATTTACTAGAGTGAATTGCATTGAATGCTGACTCAACTTCATGCTAGCAAAAGGAAGAGTGACATTTTAATAATTTCAGTATGTTTCCCTCATGGCCGCAGCTTCCACCTTTAGCAGCTGGAGCTTTTCATTTCATAGAACTATAGACTCCTAGAATATCAGGGTTGGAAGGGACCTCAGGAGGCCATCTAGACCAACCCCCTGCTCAAAGCAGGACCAACACCAACTAAATCATCCCTGCCAGGGTTTGTCAAGCTGGGCCTTAAAAACCAGTAATGATGGAGATTTCACCACGTCCCTAGGTAACCCATTCCAGTGCTTCATCACCCTTCTAGTGAAATAGTTTTTCCTAATATCCAACCTAGACCTCCCTGTGATGTTGCAGTCTATATGGTTTTATAAAAATATGCTAATGAGTGAATATAATGTAGCTGGAATGTTCTTCATGCAAAAGGTCTCTTGTAAGGTATCATTACAAAGCTTATAATGTACTGAGTGTGATCATCCTATTTGTATAAATGTACCACTCTTGTATCTGAAACTAGAAATATGAAAAATACCAGGCCATTGTAATATCAAAGTGGGCCATTAATGATGAACTGGATTGAGTTCCCATTAACCAGGCAATTGACTGGGTTTGAGGGGTGTTTTACCCAATAATCGTCCTTATAGGTGTGTGCTGGCAAGTGGCAAGAAGTCTGAGTCACATTGATCATGTCAGCTGAACTGGAAATCCATCTTAACCTGGATGTCTTCCAGGAAGGAGGGGGGAACCAAGAAGGGACAAATGATCCCCGCCTTATGCAAAAAATATATACAGGGGTGGAACAGAAGAAAGGCGGGAGAGGAGCCATCATGAAGAATCCCCTAGCTACCACCTGAGCTGGAACAAGAGCTGTACCAGGGGAAAGAATTGTGCCCAGGGCTGGAAGGTGTCCAGTCTGAGAAAAAAACTTACTGAAGCGTCTCTGAGGGTGAGATTATCTATATTCAGTTTTGATTAGACAGATTTGCACATTTTATTTCGTTTTGCTTGGTGATTTAGGTTGTTCTGTCTGTTACTACTTGGAACCACTTAAAACCTGCTTTCTGTATTTAATAAAATCACTTTTTACTTACTAATTAATTCAGAGTACGTATTAATACCTGGGGGAGCAAACAACTGTGCATCTCTCTCTATCAGTGTTATAGAGGGCGAACAGTTTGAATTTACCCTGCCTAAGCTTTATCCAGGGTAAAATGGATTTATTTGGGTTTAGACCCCATTGGGAGTTGAGCATCTGAGTGTTAGAGATAGGAATACTTCTGTGAGCTGCTTTCAGGTAAACCTGCAGCTTTGGGGCAAGTAATTCAGACCCTGGGTCTGTGTTGGAGCAGACAGGAGTGTCTGGCTCAGCAAGACAGGATGCTGGGGCCCCGAGCTGGCAGGGAAAGCAGGGGACAGAAGTAGTCTGGGCACATTTGGTGGCAGCTCCCAGGGGGTTTCTGTGATCCAACACGTCACACTCCCCCACTGCAACTTGAGACCATTGCTTCTTGTCTGTAGTAGGAACAACGTGGAAGGGGTTTGAGCAGCAGAGAGCCAGCTGGTGGCTTACCTGATGAAAAAAGAAAGTGTGCGTGTGGAGGAAGCTAACCATGATCATATCATTGCAGTGACAAGTTCAGCAGCCCTAATGGTCCATGCTGGTTATCACCTGGGCAGTGAACTTCTCTATATGTTGCCTCTCTGGCCACCCACAGACACTACCAAAATATCCAGGGGTCATCATGGAATATCAGAGTTGGAAGGAACCTCAGGAGGTATCTAATCCAACCCCCTGCTCAAAGCAGGACCAATACCCAACTAAATCATCCCAGCCAGGGCTTCGTCAAGCCTGACCTTAAAAACCTTGGTGGCTCAATCTGCATGAGGTCCAGAATTTATGTGGGTCAGGTGCAGAGTGGAACAAAATTCTGTTTATTCCCGTCTGTACTGTTGCTCTAACTTCTCATCTTCCGTCAACTGCCCATCTCCTCTCTCATTCTTCTCCATTATAAAATCCACCCTCCAAGTGGGTACAGATCAAGAATGAAATTCCTCCCAGTGGGGTTAAACATGGCTGAATTCATGGCCATGGGCAAAATTTGGGCCACAGAGTCTAAAAACTGCAGCCTCTCTAAAGTAACTTTTTCTTCTGTCTTCTTGGCTTTCCTTATAGCAGATAGAGTTGAGGAGATCTTGCCACCTAACACCTTCCCTGGCACTCACAGCGCCAGGTGAACTCAGCTGGCATGTTCCTGTCCATCTATATGAAGCTGGTAGAAGTCCCCCTGTGCAGCATCACCTCTAGCTGATCACCAGCTTCAGGGGTGGGAGGAAAAGAACAGTCTTGTGAGGAAGCAAGTCTACAGGCTAGCTCCTTGAACTAATGGAAGAGGGAGCCCGTCAGCTGGCCTCTCCCTGAGCGTGGACTGGGGGAAGCAGGTCTGATGTTGGCTCTTAAAGATCCTGGCCTGAGAAGGGGAGGGGCTGTGGAAGGTTCCCAGAATAAGATTTAGAGCCTATTGGCTCCGCTCAAACCTTTTGATTCTGGAGCACAAGATTGGTCCCAGATCTAGAGGCCCTAGCATGGCGTCTGTTATGCCAGTGATTAACCCAGCCCTGCAGCACTGACCTCCCCCAGCCCCTCCTCATATCAGTGGCCCCGACTGTCTCTGGCTGTCAGCCAGCCACTGGGGCAGGGACCTGCAAACAATTTGGGTGGGCAGGGGCCTCTCTCCTCCCGGATTGAGCCCAAACCATCTGACTTCCCGCAGGGGAAGGCGAGGAATATGGGAGGGCTCAGCCTACCCCTCACCATCCCAGCAGGTTCTTCCTCTGTGGGGGTCTCATGCTGTTGTCACACAAGGTCTGTGATGGGGGGAGGGGTGTGTGTGGCCAGTGTTGGTGCTGGCGGGTGGGTGGCTGGAGGGTGAAGCCAAGATCTCTGGATCTAGCGGTACAGGGCCTTGATGCCTTAGCTAAGGAAGCCAGGAGCCTTAGTTGAGAGGTTGTAGCACTCAAGGGCCTTGTACAGGGTCTAGCCACTGGAAGGAGACAACACCCCATGTAAGCCTGTGTTACACTGAGTACCCAGGGGGCCATGGCTGGGCACCAGGGAGCGTGGCCAGATTGCTTTGCTCCAGCCTGGCCACAAGCAGCACTGAACTCTGACAGACCGTTGCCAACTCTTGCGGTTTCATTGCCAGTCTCCTGGTAGCTGGTGTGTCCCTTAAATCCACAGGGTAAAATTTTCAAAAGTGCCTCAGTCTCACTTTCAAAAGACACTGAATTGCCCCGTTCTCACTGCCAAGATGGTAAGCGGTCAGCTAAGTCTGATAGGTATCTCAGTGCCATTGAGTCTCTTGCTATCGCTGAGTTTCAACAGCAAACGGTTTCTAAAAAGATTTTGATTCATTTATATACTTTATTACCATAGCAACAGTCACTTCCGTGCATTACACATATCAAAGCTCTCAAACCCACTTGCTGTCCCTTGTCATTGCAGTCACAGATTTTGTCACAGTTGTTATGAGAACGGTCCCCAGATTTCTAATGAAAACGAGCTAGAGTTGTAAAAGCAATAGAGAATCCTGTGGCACCTTATAGACTAACAGACATTTTGGAGCGTGAGCTTTCGTGGGTGAATACCCACTTCGTCAGACGCAGGTAGTGGAAATTTCCAGGAGCAGGTATATATATGCTAGCAAGCAAGCTAGAGATAACGAGGTTAGTTCAATCAGGGAGGATGAGGCCCTGTTCTAGCAGTAGAGGTGTGAAAACCAAGGGAGGAGAAACTGGTTCTGTAATTGGCAAGCCATTCACAGTCTTTGTTTAGTCCAGAGCTGATGGTGTCAAATTTGAAGATGAATAGAAGCTCAGCAGTTTCTCTTTGAAGTCTGGTCCTGAAGTTTTTTTGCTGCAGGAGCTAGAGTTGGACCATGCAGAAGGAACTCCTTTGTGCCAAGTGGCAGCGGGTGCAGGAGATGTATAGGATAGTCCAAGGATCTCCTGGCTCAGATATCTGCATAATAGTGCATCAAAGAGTGGTGTGAGGTCTCTGCCGAGCACTAGGATCCCACTGGTTGTCATAATCACTGGGAAGTATTTAACATTTAAAGAGTTCTGAAAATTATACTCGTAAGGTGTAGGAGTTCAGGCAGGTCAGCAGGAGGTGCAGGAGGTGATAGAGACCTATCTCGCTGTCTTGCCATTGGTGCCTTGTGTATTGTACTCCTCACTCTCTGTCTATTTGCAAACTGATCCAGGTGTGAAATGAGTCATTGTGTTTCTGTCGAGACAGGCACAGTTCATAACCTAGAAAATGTGTTTATTTCCCATAAATAATATGTGCTGCCTTTCATTCAAGCAGAGACAGGATGTAGAAGAATCCAGCTGACAGATGACATACAAATTCAGGAAACACCTTGCTGTAGTCAAATGTTCTTCCCAACCAACTGTTCCACAAATACACACATCCACTGAGAGTGTGCGCAAATGCATAGTGCTGGGGCGTGTGTTTGTAAATATTAGTAAGTTGAGGGGAAAAGCCCTTTTAGAAAATGTTGTTTCACTTACAGATAAATGTTATCCTGGAAAGTGAAAGTGATGGTGACACTTACAGAATGAAGCACTGGAAAGTATGCAAATAAAGTGCAGCCCACCTCCAACCTCCCCTAACTCTGACCCCATCACCAACTGACTGCACACTTCCATTCCCTTGGTGCTAGCCCCTCCCCCCCATCCCCCCCGCTTTGCTCTCCTTTGACCCTGGGTAGCTGGACCTACCTGTGGATGCCAGAAGGGAGAAAGATAGAGCGTTCGCCCCCTCACTGTCTGCTGGAACTCGCACTGGCTACTCCCTGCTCCGTTTGCTAGTTTAGGTTTTGTCCTGCCTGGGTCCGGCATTCGAAGGAGACAATGTCATGCTAGCGGGAGCAGCCCAGGTATCCGATGAAGAAGAGGGCAGTGGTGCAAATACACATCATCTGCAGGGAGGTGCTGTGGCCTCACTGCCTTCTCTCTTCCCCACAGAACACCTTATCCAGGGCAAAAACAATGAGGAGTCCTTGTGGCACCTTATAGACTAACAAGTTTATTTGGGCATAAGCTTTCGTGGGATCAAAGCCTCTTCATCAGATGCATGGAGTGGAACATCCAGCAAGCAGGTGTGAATATACAGCACGTGTAAAGATGGGAGTTACCCTACCAAGTGGGGAGTCAGCGCTAATGAGGCCAATTCAGTTTGGGTGGATGTAGCCCAGTCCCAAGAGTTGACACGAAGGGGTGAACATCAACAGAGGGAAAATTACTTTTTGTAGTGCTAATGAGGCCAGTTCAATCAAAGTGGATGTGGCCCATTCCCAGCTGTTGACAAGAAGGGGTGAGTATAAAGGTGCCTGAATAAAGACTGGGAGTGGCTGGGTCACTGCAAACAATAATTTCCCCTCTGTTGACACTCACCCTTTCTTGTCAACAGTTGGGTATGGTCTACATCCACTGTTGTGTTTTTGTTGTCATGGTTTTTGTTCCTATGGCAACTGAGTTAGATTATTAGGGGATAGCCCAGCCAGCTTCGGCCGGTTAGGCGAGCTCTGTGTCTGTAAATAAATGGTAGTTTTGTTAGCTGTCTGCTGTCTGGCCTCAAGTGATTTCTTCCTAAACCGGCTGCCCCCAAGGATATAACACCCACCTGAATTGACTTGGCCTCGTTAGCACTGACCCCAGACTTGGTACCAGAAGGACTCCCCGTTGTTGTTACTTATGAAGACTAACAGGGCTATCCTGCTGAAACGTATCTAGAGCAGTACAGCTTCTACCTAAGTCCTCTCCCTCTCTCTCTGACCCAGCAGATGCCTCCTAAAGTCCCTCTTCTCTGGGGGGCAGGGGTGTGATGGGAGAACCATAAGCTGATGCTGACTTGGCTAGCTTTGCCTGTTAGTAGTTTGCACTACAGTGTGGGGCGTGTGAGCATCCCGAGCATGGTAGAGGTTCCAGAATCCGAGCTTCCATCCCTATTCATTGAGCCAGAAGCCTGCAGAGGCCCTTTCTGGGCTTCAGGTGTACAGTTGCCATGTTGGTAGCACTCCCCAAACAATTCTGCCTCCAAAACAGGATCTCTGGGCATCAGCTCCTCTCTGCTCATGGAGTGTGGCATCGGGCCCCTCATCCTTAGTGAGGATACATGTGATGAGAGGTTAGCACTGCCCTGGAGTCGAAAAGGCCAGAAGGAAGTGGCTATGAGACAATTGAGATAGTATTGTACAGAGAACCTAATTCCCCACTGCCCCCAGAATGACGTCCCATTGTTCAAACTCAGCCAGAAAGACCAGATCTAAAAGTGCACTTTATTTCTTGTAGTGAGGTATATGTGTCTATAAATATTCCATCGGATTGCTTGGCTGCAGGACTTTGTTTTGTTACTGTTTAGGGCTGTCATTAATTTTCATGTTGTTAGCTCAGAAAGTCCAGACCAGGCTGGTTATCCTGAGGAGTTTGCTTTCTCTTGCTGTGCTGTGCAGGTCTATTTCATTTTGTATGTTGACAAATTGGAGCACCATCTGCTGTAACACAATTAGTGTTACTTTTGAAAAAACCAAAGCATGCTTTTTTAAAAACAAACCACCTCTTCCTGGGGATTTTACTTTCATCCCCACCCATGGCAGCAGCAGCCTTCCTGTCACTGAACATTAGCTGGGTACTGAGCAGGCTTAGGTTTGTGACAAGTTAAAATTCCTTATACTCGATAAACTAGTCTTTAAAAAGGAATAAGGAGTTTGCTGCCTTGTGAAGGAAATGGAAAGTGAAAAGGCCTTTTCTCTACCACCTTGCAGACTCTGTGAGACTGACTCGGCTGGCCAGACTCATGTCAACTTACACAGACTGGACATGACAAGCACCTTCCATCAGATGGTTACAATTTCTTTGCTTGTAACTAGAGATGTGTTGGCAAACTGAGGTGCCTGTTACCTCACCATGCGTTATAGCTGCACCCCTTAAGCCTGTGACCCTGCATGCGGAGCGCTCGTTTCCAAAAGGCATGACTGCCATGCAATATTCCCATGCCAGCAAATTACTATTTCTGGTTCTGCAGGGTCAGTTTTGGAAATCCAGGACCAGATTCTTAGCTCCTTGCACTCAGGCTAGCCCCAACTCTGTCACTTGGCTTAGCTGCAGGGTAAGCACCACCCAGTGTGAATACGGGCACCAAGGTAGCTTAGTTGGAGAGGCCATTGGGCTGTGAGTTGGGAACCCTGGATTCTCTTCCTGGCTCTACCACTGATCTGCTGTGTCACCTTGGGCACGATACTTCACTTCCATGTACCTCTGTCACTGCCCCTTCTTGTGTCTGTCACGTCTACTTGGAATGTAAGCTCTTTGGGCGCAGGGACTGTCTGTACATGCACAGCCCTGAAGCGTTCCTGTAATAAACAATAGCTGGCACTCTGTGTAGAGAGCGAGGTGCGGAGGCAGAGGATGCTTATTGTTCCAAACATTTTAGAATTTGTTGAAAATGTTTTTCAGTGCGAATTATCTTGCTCGTCAAGTTCGGAAGGCTCTTCATTGGAAGTAAAAAAAAACAACAACAACAAAAAAAAAACCATGACCCCTTTATATTTACTGTATAAATAAGAGTAAAAATGTATCCATGCCAAGCCTATATATTCTACTTGTGTGTGTTTTTGAGAGGTTGACGGATAATATTTGACCATACAGGGTAACGGGCTGTGGCAAGTGGAGGAGATGGATATTTTTCGTGCTTTAGAATGTGCTATTTTGTCTACATCCCAAGATGGTCCTCGCCCAGAATTGCCATTTGTTACCTCCACAGGAATGGTAACCCCTGGTTAAGAAACACTGCACTAGATCATGTTGTTTCCAGGTTCGTTAGTGCCTATTTCTGCAGAAACTGCCTGTTTGTGCTACAAGTCAGTGCCTGTACTGGAGAAAGGGTTTTTTTGGCTACCTTTCCAACTCACTTGCTACCACTTATCTCGTTACAGCTGGCAGGGGTGAGGGGTGGCATATTTAACCTAGCACATCCAACACTGTCTCACTGGCAGACATATTCCATATAAAGTACTGCATGATGATATCTGGAAGGCCAAAAGGTGCCTCCCTTTTCCCTTCACCAGAATTCAAAGGCAGCTGAGTACTGACTAAAATAAAACCACAGCAAATTTACCTGTTAAAGTGGATAAAATGAAAAATATTCCGACACCAAGTGTCATTAGTCAGTGGAACTCACTGCCTCAGGGTGATATAGGAAAAAGCTGCTTAAGGTTCCAAACAAGATGAAATATTCATATGAATGAGCATCAGCATCTGAGACAGGCTAAGATAAGGTGGGTCAGTAGGTATGTGTGTGCCCCTTACAATGGCTTTATAATTACAAAAGCTACCGATTCTCCTATATTGGAGCCTTAAAAATCATTAGCTGGGGCAAGGAAAAATTGTCTGCATGGTATCAGATTGCAAAAGTACTGAGTTTTGACTCTCCTGGGAGCATCCAACATTAGTCCCTGTTGAAGGCGGTATATCAGATGGGATTGGCCTTCCGTCTGTTCTCCGGATTAGCACTTTCTTTTGTTGCTCTATCAAGAAAGCAAAAAATAAATAAATAAAAGTCTGATGCTGACAAGGAAAATCTCCTTCAATTCCCCTCCTTTTTCTTCCCTGCCTCCCTACAGAAGAGGAGAAAGTTTTGTAAACATCTTGCTAATGATGGCCTTTCTTGCAAAGTGATACCTCAGAATGCAAACAGCTGCTTTTGGAGAACTCAATCTTGAAATGGCATCTGTTTGAATTGCTTTAAATGGAACTACCCTGCTGAAAAGCTCAGGGCTGCTTAGGGGAAGGGAAGGGGCATTTTTATAGGGATTGTCTAAACTGCTGGCAGTAAAGCAGGAGCCAGGCGATGTCCTCAGAAGTGGCTGGACCAACATTAGCAACATACACTTCAAAGAAGCCTGTTGAGAGCTAGGGGTTAAACACATCAGGCATCCTTTGAGAATATTTATATAGAAGGGGGAAAAAAAGGTAGAAGATTTAGATGTGGCAATTAAAACCTAGAAATAAAGTATGCACCCCTGTAAACACTATTATTTCTATTTAAATGCTGCACTCGTGGGAATGCAATTACAGTTGTATTATTAATTTAATATTAACTGCTGCTTCTCATTAATAGCGAATGCTTCGTAGTCTGTCTGGTGGCATTTTGGGCCTGGTATTTTAAAAAAAAATATTGAACTCCTTCTACAACGTAGGTCATCCTTTGCCGGGGAAGTGAGCTACTGTAGAAGTCACTGTGGCTAGCGAGGGGACATTGCCAGACTGGATCAGACTAGGGGGTCCATCTTGGCCGGCGTGAGACGCCTCAGAGGGAAGTGCAAGAAATCCCGCTGGTGGCAGTGACAGGATATCGCATGGATGAGGATTGTCCACGTGAAGGATCACTTCTGGGTTGAGACCATGGCCACCCTGGGATAAGCAGCAGCGGCTGCAGAAATCCTTGTTGAGGAAGGAGATAACTCTGTGCTTCCATGGTGAGCTGTGAGCTTGCCCTGCTGTTGCAGCACCCGGCCATGAGGGTAAGGGTGAGAGCTCGGCTCGTCCTGGTAAAGAATTGGCTGTCGCACCTTGGAACCTGGCTATGCTGCAAAGGTACTGGTTGGTTGGGCATTACTTCTGGGAGAGTGCTGTTGTCATGGAAGCCTCGGTTGTGCAATCTAGGGTGTCAGTTTTCTGGAGATGGGGGAGTGATTTACAGCATTGGGGCTTCTCTGGTTGTTCAGGATCCACTGAGCCAACGTGGTGGAGATGGATCATTGTGGAAGGGTCCTGGCTATTTAACAGGGATGGCCAGGTAAATTGTACAATGAATGGGCAGCAGGACTCCATTCCCACTGAACTGTAACAACGCTGGTGGTGTCTGCATCTCAGAGTGAGCCTGCATACCCGCCTTTGCACAGATGGTCCCCATGCAGGAGTTTCTCAGCACCTCACCCCTGTAATGTATTTATCCTGCCAACAGTCTTTGGAGGTAGGGACATACTGTCCTCATTTTACAGATGGGACCTGAGGTACAGAGAGACTCAGTGACTTACCCATGGTCACACAGGAAGAGTCTCTCTGAGCCGGGAATCGAAACCAGGCCTGAGTCCATGTCCCTTGGGCTACCCCTAGAGCATTGTGTCCTCCCCACGGCCATTGAAACGTTCTGTGTGCACTGCCAGAACATCCTAAATGGAGACCACATTCTCATTCCAAAACCGAAGCTGGACAGATGGGTTCTCAACGATGCGAAACCCATATTGATAACAACCCGACTGAAGCAAATGCCCAAAGGATCAGGTTTGTGTCCCTCAGGGTATCCTCACCAGCCTAGCACTAGGTGATCATGTCAGCAGAAGTTTCTATCATATCCATCTGGAGCCATTAGCCAGGCTGTGTCGGTGTAAAGGAAACGGGGTGTAAGAGGTGCAGGCCTAGCAGGAGATTCTGAGCCTGAAAAGGCGAGTTAGTCCATGCTGGCATCTTTGCCAGCCTGCTCGCTGCACCAGCGACATTCACATTTCGAGATGACCAACGTTGACAAATAGAGGGACACTTTGTCCTCCTGTCAACTCATGATCAGATGACTTACGAATACACTTTTGTTATTTGTCTGGCTTTATAGATCACTGAAGAATATTCATTAAAAAAAGGACAGAGAAAATAAAGAATGCAGATGCATTTCTTGCAGCTCATATTCCCCCCCTCCCCATTCTGCCAGCTGTAATTTCAAGGCGGTAAAGAGCAGTGCTTCTGCAAGAAGAATCTGACCTTGATGGCAAATTAGTAGAATTTTAAATCCTTCCCTCTGAAAGAAAAACTGGCTCCTACACATTGAGGGATAGAATATTCCATTGACTGTGTGAAGAGCTGTTCATCCAGAGCAAGTGGAGCAGAATTTGGCCTCAGTAAGGCCTGAATCTAATTTCATTTTCAAATTTGCTTTTTGTGTCTATTTAAAGGAGGGTCGTTTGTTCATAAGGGAGAAATCTCTCTCTGCACAGCAAGGCTTTCTAAGGGGATGTCTGCAGAGCAGCAGGGGGCATTCCTAGCATGGGTAGAAGTACATGCACTAGCTGTGCCCAGGTTAGCTCCCTAAAACAGTAGTGTGGCTGCAGTGGTTGGGGCCAGCCACCCGAGTAAATCTTGTCTGGGCCCCTGATACGTAGGTGGCTAACCCCATCCATCGCCATGCTGCCTTGGCTGGAACCAGACGGGAAGGGGGGCCTGCCTTGCCCGACCCTGCCCCCTGCCCAAAGGAGCTTGACTGGCTGCATTTACTGGGCCAGGGAGAGAGTGGACCTGAGACCTGTAACCCTAAGGTGGAGGTAAAAGGGCCAGGCAGGAAGAGGCCCAGAGAAGCAACAATAACTCATTAAAGGAAGCCATACATGGCTGGACCTGGCGTAGTGGGCGGGCCACTATGGAAGTTGGCCTAAGCTCTGAGAAGCGGATAAGGCACCTTTACAGGACCTAACAAAGGGCAGATTTAAAGGGCTCAGAGACGGGGCTGAAGATCCCAGTTGGGGCCAGCACTTTGGTGAACTCTTTGCTACCCTGGAAGGGGTCTATTTTGACTGTGTGACTTGGCCAGAGGGTTGAGCTACTGAAGACCCACCTAGGAAGGTCAGTAACCAATAGGGGGCGCCAGAAGGAGGAAAAAAGATTGCAGTGCAACACCCAGCCACTAGGAGGTACTCAGGAGGTGTGTTCCTCCCTTCACAGAGCCCAACTGAGACACCTTAAAGCAGGGGTTCTCAAACTGGGGGTGCGAGGTTATTACATGGGGGGGCATGAGCTGTCAGCCTCCACCCCAAACCCTGCTTTGCATCCACTATTTATAATAGTGTTAAATATATAAAAAAGTGTTTTTAATGTATAAGGGGGGTTGCACTCAGAGGCTTGCTATGTGAAAGGGGTCACCAGTACAAAAGTCTGAGAACCCCTGCTTTAAAGGGACTATTGGTCAGTGCTCGACTAAAACCTTCTGTAACTCAGCACTCAAAAATTCAGGCATCCAAAATCACTAGTAAGTTTTGAAAATCTTGGTCACAGTCTTTAACAGTTCAGCACATGTTTATTTGCACAGGCCCTCTGCTTCCTTAGCGTGTGGCAAAGGAGCTGGGGAATGCTGGGAATGAGGCAAGGTATGCTAGCAGTCTGAGTCTCAGTTGGGACCAAATTCTGTTAGCAGTTGCCGTGGTTTAAGTCCAGAGTTAAATGCATTAATGTCCGCAGACTTGCTGTGGAATTATCCTGCTGCAACGGCCAGCGCATTTGGCCCCAGCCCGGGAAGTGTGGGGTCTAAGCACACTCATTGATGTGCAGTGAATGAAGCAGGAGCCTGTTCCTTGAACAGTGAGGATAAAAAGAAATATTGAGTAACTGACTCACTCCCTGTGCAGCATCCAACGTGAGGGGAACTGTGGAAATCACATGTAGGTCTGTACCTGAAGACCTTGTACCGTAATGTACACGCATAAGAAGCAGGGTTAAGGTTTTTTGGACAACCTTAATTTTGGCATGTCGTCATGCTGAAGACTTTACTTTGCAACCTTAATGTTACGGTAATATCACTTTTAGGACACACTGGTTTAGTTAGAATGGTTTTTAAGTGAAATTATCAAGTCTGTTACACTGCTGGTAGCATCGCGACACACAAATGAGGGATGGGGAAAACTGTGCTGCAAGATCATTGTTTGTTCTTCTATTTTATTTTTTGAGAGAACAGATTTGAATTTTTGTTCCTGTTAGTCTTTCTCTGTGCCTTGATCAAACAGATTGAGGACAATTCAAGCAATTTTACCATCTGGATGCTTTCCAGGGGATAAAAGTCTGCTTGTCTGCATAACAGACTTGAATGCAGAGCAATTGCCGGTTACTTACATTATAATAAGGGGCATATTATAATGGGATATAAATAATAATAAGGGGCACATATAATACATTGTATAATGCTAACTGCAATCAGCTTTATTTAAAACTTCAAAGCAGAGTGTTTGGCTTGAAATATATTTTAGTAATTGTCAGTATTGCTGCCTGTGAAAATCTAATTTTTGTCTTTATCCACATGCAGGGTAAAGACATGAAAGGACTAAGTGTTTCTAAGGAATAAACTCTCTATTGAAAGAAATATTTACAGAGGTGCTGGAATTGCAGCAACATTCCAGCCATGTGCACACAGACTGACTTCCTGGTACCCCCACCAAACTCCTCCATCCTGTAACCTGTGCTCCTCCCTCCATGGTCCATGCAGGTTGCCACAAGGTTGAAAACATGGTTTGAATTTATAGTAGGGTCTATGTTATGGTTAAATGTGAAATAGACCAAAATTAAATAGTTCCTGAATCTGGCCAGAGTTCAATGTGTTTTATGCCATTCTCAAAGTTAATAACAGTGAAACTAGCCATAATTGGCATATACCTGCAGGGAAGGAGGGGAGGGGATGGAAAGTGGCAGGAGGACCATAGCTGTTAACTCTAACCATTTCCAGCTTACCTCATCCCTTCTTAGAGGCTATGCTTGGAGACTGATCCTGTTTCTCTTTAATCAATGGAAGTTTTGCTATTCAATTGAGTGGGAGAGAGAATAGACCCAAACTGAATTTTTTCAGTTGCCGAACAACTCTCTGTTGGTTGGATGCTATGATTCATCCAATAATTGTGCCTTATCACAATGCACAGCTGCTTGCAAGCACTGGTGCATTGTACATGGGGAGGTGCATACCGAGCACAGATCCGTGTCACATCTGTGTATTACAGACCCTGTCTCTTGGGCAGGCGGAAAATAGACACACATTAATTTCTTCAACGGTCATGTTAAAAAAGAAGGTCCCTTAAAGCCTCCGATCCGGAGTCTGATTAAGACACATGCTGAAGGGAGACAGACGGCACAACCAAGACACTGAAGTGTTCATAGATATTTAAGGCCAGAAGGGACCATTATAGTCATTTAGTCTGGCCTCCTGCTTAACACAGGTCAGCATGTTACGCCCGTCTTGATTGCTTCCCTAGGGAAGCAACTTGGTTTCTATAAGTGGAGGCTCCTGCTGTTCTGGTGTCTGAGGGATCTTGTTCTCTCAGTGCACATCCTTGTACATCTGGGCATAGCCTTCATGACTGGAGGGTTTATTACCACATCAGCTAATTCCCTAGTTCAGTCTGGCTCTTCCTTCTGTGCTGGAAGCAGCCCCTGGGGCTGGTCAGCAGGATGAGAACAAAGCAGCAGGGCATAAACAGGCTGGCGGAGCCTCCCCCAGGAGTCAGCAGAAAGGCAGTGAGTGGGAGGGCTGCTAACAGAAGTAATTTGGGCTGAGCACTTGAGGAGTAGGGGAGGGTCTCGACTCCTCTGTCAGAGGAAGGTGGATACCTGGCAGCCGTGCCAGCTGCTGGTACAGGACAAAGTCCATGGTCTGCATGTGGTGGGGGAGGCTGGGTCAGATGCCCCGTTTCAGATGAATGGGATCTGGAGAAGCGAGGCTGCACTGCATCTGAAAAAAACTCAGAGGTGCTGATTTCAAAAGGAGAGACCCAGTGCTGTAACCGGCCCACTCCTCCTCCCTGCGCCTCCCGGGCTGACCCTGGGGCAAATCCGCACGAGGTCTTAGCCCTTCCCTCCCTCATAGCGGTAGCAGGAAACTGTCCCTGTGCTAGAGCGGGGGGACAAAAGGACTGCTACTGGATCCAGTCCTTCTGAATGGAGTGTGTGGGGTTTCTCCCTGACCTTCCCCGGCCATGGGGGAAGATGAAATTTGGCTGCATGTCAGCAAAGTGAAGAACAGTAAAACTCTGATCCTGCTAACATATAGATATATATCCTGCCTCCTCATCTCAAAAAACATCTACTGGCACTAGAAAATGTTCAGAAAACGGCAACTAAAATGATTAGGGGTTTGGAATGGGTCCCATATGAGGAGAGATTAAAGAGGCTAGGACTTTTCAGCTTGGAAAAGAGGAGACTAAGGGGGGATATTATAGAGGTATATAAAATCATGAGTGATGTGGAGAAACTGAATAAGGAAAGTTATTTATTTGTTCCCATAATATAAGAACTAGGGGCCACCAAATGAAATTAATGGGCAGCAGGTTTAAAACAAATAAAAGGAAGTTCTTCTTCACGCAGAGCACAGCCAACTTGTGGAACTCCTTGCCTGAGAAGGTTGTGAAGGCTGGGACTATAACAATGTTTAAACGAGAACTGGATAAATTCATGGTGGTGAAGTCCATAAAAAGCTATTAGCCAGGATGGGTAAGGAATGGTGTCCCGAGCCTCTGTTTGTCAGAGGCTGGAGATGGATGGCAGGAGAGAGATCACTTGATCATTGCCTGTTAGGTTCACTCCCTCTGGGGCACCTGGCATTGGCTACTGTTGGTAGACAGATACTGGGCTAGATGCACCTTTGGTCTGACCTGGTACGGCCGTTCTTATGTACACATGCTTCATTGTACTTCCAGGGGTTCCTGGTGCTGCTGGTGGGAGATGATTAAACACAGGCATAAGTAGCTGCAGGATTGGAGCCTAAATATATTCATTCCTGAAATGGCGAAGGAAACATGAGTACATGGATTTTTTTCTCTTAGATCATTGATTGGTTATTTTATCCTATTCAACACTGGGCTTAAATCCAAAACCTTTTTGCCCCTTTTTAACTTGCTGTTTGCTAAGGAAGTATAAAACTACTGAAACTTTGAATGGCTTGGAGGCACGCTGATGCGCCTAGAAGTGGAGACCCTTGTTTTGTAGTCTGGAGGCATATAGTGTGGAGCAGTCCCGAGCTGTCCCCATGGAAGATATTAGGGTGGGGGGGGAGCAGAGCAGTGTTCAGATGAGACACTTCACAAAGCATCAGTCTCATGTGGAAGCAAAAACTTCTTACCCATTTGTAAAATTTTGTTTATTTAAAATATTTATATGGTATATGGCAGCTCATTCATTTAAGATAATTCCATTTGAATGAATAATTTAAATAACTTACAATTTTGTTTACATACATTTTATTGCTAGAACAGGAGGATGAACATATATGAGTAGCAAATATTCCAGCAGAATACATTAGAGAAATGACAGGATGCGCTCTAGATATTTAAGCGGACAAATAAGAAAAGGAAGACTATCTCTGAGTTTTCTATGGGTGGAAATCTTTAAAGGTGAGAGAAATCAATCTCATATATTAAAGGATCACATGCAATTGATTTTTAACTTCTATTGTTGGCTACTTCAATGCTTCAAATGTTCAAAAATTATTTTCTCTCTTATAGTAGAGGATATGTCATAACATTTTAATGTATTTCTTTTAAATTTTGCATGCACAGAATGCATAAAAGCTGTGGATTTTTATAAGCATTTCCATCAGTTTTCTAAGACTTCTAGGGCACTGGCTTACAAAATCAAATATGTCCATGTCAAGAAACGTATATGCTGCTTTGTCAATCAAGAAAATGGCAGTTGTGTGATACACCCAAGTTGCAACGGCCAGCAGATCAGAAGTTCCAAGGTCCCTGACAGATGTTCTGTTGTGTGTGTGGAAGGGAGGGGAAGACTCTTGTGTGAACTCAGCCTAGTGGCAGGAATCTATTTCCTTTGTATTTGGCATGGATGCAGTTGCTGCTGGAATACTGTGTCCACTTCTGGTGTCAACAATTCAAGACAAAATGCTGCTGATAAACTGGGTTCAAAGAAGAGCCATGAAAATGATTAAGGCATGTTTTCTAGTCCTTTATAGTGAGAGACTCTAGGAGCTCAATCTATTTAGTTTAACAAAGAAATGGTTAAGGGGTGAGTTGATCACAGTCTGAGAATCTACACAGGGAGCAAATATTTGATAGTGGGCTCTTCACTCTAGCAGGCAAAGGTATAATAAGATTCAATGGTGGGAAGTTGAAGATAAACAAATTCAGATTGCAAATGTGCAAATGTTTAACAGTGAGAGTAATTAGCTATTGGAACCACTCACCAAGAGTCATGGTGGAGTCTCCATTTCTGCAATTTTTAAATCAATGTTGGATTTTTTTCTGAAAGATCTGCTCTAGTTCAAGCAGGAATTAAGAAGTCCTATGGCCTGTGTGCAGTAGATAATCACAGTGTCCCCTTCTGGCCTTGAAATCTGTGAATTCTGCCTGGAGCAGATGAAGTTCTGCAGATTGATTGTGTAAGGTGCCTCTCACTAATTCCACCAGAATAATACATGGGGTGTCAGCAGCTTTGGAAAGGGAACTAGGGAGCAACGACAGAGCAGCTCTTGGAGGGAAAGCTGAGGGCTAGCCCCATTTGGGACAGAAGGCTACGCTGAATGGAGTGGTGGTGGCTTTGAGTGATCAGTAAAGCCATGCTTACAGGAATGGAGTGAGGACAGGAGAGTGACTCAGGCTATTCATAAGCACAGAGACGCCCCTGCAACTGAGTGCTGTGTTTGTGTGACAGCAAGCAGACAGAGTTGTGAGTGATGATTTGATCAGCCCAGAACAGTGTGCAAAACAAATGCAAAACAGTTTCCATTTCTAGAAATCAGTACAACTGAGAGAGATGTGTGTGTGGGGTGGGGTGGGAATCCTCTGCTTACTTTTAGAGTTGTGACCGATTTCTCCTCTTGCTCAATGTCTGGGCTACTGGCATTGCACTGTGCAATTAAAGAAAGGATTTTAAGGGTATCCAGAATGTGCCAGCCAGGATTCTAAAGGTTATGACACATCAGTACTGAACTCTCCGGCTTGCCAAGTTTATTGGTCCCTCAGATACTGCCCAAAGTGAGATGAATAAAAGGGAAGAGAGATTTTCCTGCTGCTGAGCGGTGAGGTGCTCCAGTAGGATCACTGATTAATCTTTAAACAATGCAGTCTGCTTTTGGTGTCCGAAGAGTCTAATTTATCATCTTCTGCACCAGGAGCGCAGAATATAAGGTCGCGTTCATAAATACAATCAAACAGCACCATAGAAAAGGGGGCTTGAAGCAATAAATCTCTGGCTAGCGAATATCCATAAGTTAAGCTGGCTAAGCCTAAACCACCTGCATTCTGTGAGAGAGCCAATATCCCAACAGATTTGTTTTATGCTTCAGCGAGGCAATACTATTAGAGGTGGATAGGTCAGACATCTCTATTAGCAGATAGCTAAGGCAGCCAGGGACATGAGCAAGGTGACCCTGTGGACTGTTTCTATTTCTTTTGTTAGTTTGGGGAACCCTGGGAAGGTCTTATAGATCTTCATGCTGGGTGTGCCAGTCTCAGAGCATTTCTCCTTGCCTAATACCATTTATGCACCTTTTCCACAATGCACTTTTGTAGACTGTCTTTCTTCTTCCTCTCCTCCATCCGTCAGTCCTGTCCACAATCTCAGCTGTCCTGAAATCCTACTTCTCCGTGATCATTCCGTCACTATGCTCCAAGTCTTGTGGGGTTACAGAAGAGATTCACAGCAGCTAATCATCAGAGCAGCACTGCGCTGTAAAAACTCTTTTAATCACACTTTGTCAAACGCGGAGAAAGTCTGAAGGTGGTGGTGGTGGTTCTGCGTTGCTCTACAGCGTAGGAGGTGTTGTGCATATTTGCTTTGCTCATGCACCCTCATGGTCCCTGGGTGCCATTTGCTCTGGTTTTTGGAGAGCTGCTTTGAACAGACCCTAGACTGTTGAGTGAACAGAAGAACCTTTATTTAAGAAGAGGCATTTCTCTCTTCACTCTTGCCAGAGTGACTTATGCCTGGCTCTCTCTTCAGTTTGTGTCTAGTTTTGTGACAGTGGGCCAGAGCTGCTGAGGGATGTTGCACAGACATTTTCAGTCTTCAAATTCTAATTCTCAAAGGACACCCCTGTGAGTTAAAAGCAGATGAGATGCATGGAGGGTGTGGGACCTGAAGCAGCTGGACCAGCTATTTTGCTCTGAGTTACATCAGATCTGTGGCCTTGAAATGCAACAGAGCTTTCTATGAAGGGGCTGCTGGGGGAACAGAAAGCATGGCTGCGGTAGATACACTGAGGGGGTGGCAGCCCACAGCTGGCTCTGTGCAAGCTAGATTCAGGTGATAGCAGAGCAGAGAGATGGCTCATGAGAACAGAGCTCTGTCTTCCCTGCAAACATCCTCTGAACAAGACAAGAGCATGAAACAGAATAGACCTCCCCCAGGAGTATGAAGTCTTTGATGGTAAGCCATGAAGATGGCTGGAATCCAAGTTCATTATTGCTTCTATCACTGAGGTTTTCTAACTTGTGTGGTCTTTGGAGAGCTGTGCATTCACAGGGTGCCAGATCTTCCTCCTTGCTTCCATCTGCTAGGTGGCAGTAAAAGTCAGCTAGAATATGTCAAATACTTTCTGTGATAGACCCAGGCCAGCTGGGAACAGCAGAGTAGTAGAAGGGAGATATACTGGCCACTGGATAAGCAGTTTTTGTTCCCTGAGTGACCAGAGCAGGGGCTGCTCCAGGATAATGAGAACATCTGACTCTAATTAACCTGCTAAGAGTCAGGTGAGACAGTTAAGCACCTGACTCTAATTAAGACCCCTCTGATGCTATAAAAGGGCTCAATCCAGTCAGGCCAGAGGGAGCCAGAGGAGAGGGAGTGTGTGCAAGGAACTGGGAGCAAGAGGTGTTCAAGAAGTTGAGAGTGAGTAGGCATACTGCTGGAGGACTAAGGAGTACAAGTGTTGTCAGACATCAGGAGGAAGGTCCGGTGGTGAAGAAGGTGTTGGGAGGAGGCCATGGGGAGGTAGCCCAGGGAGTTGTAGCTGTCATGCAGCTGTTACAGGAGGCACTATAGACAGCTGCAATCCACAGGGCCCTGCGCTGGAACCCAGAGTAGAGGGTGGGCCCGGGTTCCCCCCAAACCTCCCAACTTCTGATCAGACACAGGAGGAAGTGACCTGGACTGTGGGTTCCACCAGAGGGGAAGATCACTGAGGTGAGCAAATCTGCCAATAAGTGCAGGACCCACCAAGGTAGAGGAGGAACTTTGTCACATTTCCTAATATCCTTGACCCACATGAGCAATGGCTGCAGTTGCCAAAGGGCTGTTACCTGGCTGCCAGTGGCAGTGCAGATTGGCAGGACCGATGACAGCAAATGGAAAGGTGTCTACAAGATGGCCTCTCTGTTAAGGATGGTCCACACTATGAAAACACGTGTGCAACACTATTCTGTTAGACTCTGCATGCACCAGTCACTGCAGCCTCCCCAGTCCCCTGGTCTTCTCTGCAGTTAAGGATGGGAGGCTCCAGCTGAGCCAAGAGATCCACGACACAATCTGGAGCATGTGCCACTGACTTTTTTGATCTGTAGTATTCAGGGCATCATGATCCCTACTGCATGTTTTAATCATAGCGGAGTGGAGGAAAGTTGGATAAGGTCAAGATGCAAATTCACTTAACTAAAGGTAAACAACCCTACTTGGGGGTGATGGAGGGGGAGGAACAAGAAGAATTTATTTATGTATCAACCAAGTCTGAAAAAAAACAAACTAAAAATAAGCTCCCATGTATGTTACTTGATAAGAGATAATAATATAAACCTCAAACCATACAAATTAAATGTTTTGAAGCCATGTGACTGAGTCCACGTCACCTAAACACATCTTCAGGAATTGAGACACACACTGTCCACACCCCTAGTAGACCATCTTCTCATAAGTCTTATCTCCTGGTAGAACATGGAAGGGAAATATTTCCTCTTGGTGTCTCCTGTAGGACTGATAGACATTAGAACGCCTCTCTCCCTCTCTTTGAATAACAGATCCCCAAACACAATTCTACTGGGACCTCTGAACTGAAATAGAAGGTACTTGTATGGTTTGGCTGGATATAACATCGGAAGGCTTGAAACCTCAGATTTAACCTGGTTCTGCCATTGTCTTGCTATGTAACTGTGGGCAAGCCCAAGGCCCAAGTTTTAAAAAATGCCCGCTAGCTGCACATGCCTCCATATTTAGAAGCTCCCATTTGAGGCAACTGGGGCTCTTCAAATTCAAAGATGCTGGGCAGTGACTACTCCAAATGAATGTGAAGAGAACTGAGGGTGCTCATCATCTTGGAAAAATCAGGCTCTGGGCATGTAAAGCTAGTGGACACGTCTGAAATCTGAACATTTTGGCCTTCATGTGTCTCTGTAACTTAGGTCCCCCCTCTGTAAAATGGTAACAATCATTTATGAATCCCCTCCAATACATAACCTCTCCCATGGTCTGGGCATCTGTATCATAAGTTAAACATGTGCAAATAACACTAAGGGACTATCTGAAGACATCAGTACCCCAGTACTAGGCCCACCCCATCCTCAAGAGCCCATGGAGTGAAAATGGGCTTTGCATCATGCCAAGGAAGTTAAGAAATTAAGCTTGTGCACTTTGTTAGCAATTTTGAGGGCTACACATGAAATTCAGTGTTACGAGTGCTAAGGATTATTAGCAAAGCATCTTCTCTAACTGACCTTTCCCAGTCAGTTTAACACCCAGTCAAAGGCCTTCAGAGCCTGCATCATACTGTATCTTGGCAACAAGCCAGTGTCATCTGTTGGAATGTCCCAGAAGTGCATGTTAACTCAGTTACAGAGGCCATTCTAGTGCGTTTTGAGAAGCAGGAATAAGATCAAGGTAAGACCATACCAGATGGACTATAAATGATTGATCATGTCAGACTGCTGAGAAACAAAACGAATGGGAGAACTACTGCCCGTCAAATTTGAGCAGCGTGCACTCATTAGCTAGGTGGCATTGCTGAGTGGTTACCGCTTCTGAAAGAGGCTAACAGTCATAGCATAGCCCTAAGATTGACGTGATGGTTACTACATTCAGTAGAACTTTCTTCCCTGTGTTTTCTCTCTGCCATCTGGTCTTATCGGATGCTAAAGAAATCACAAATGACACATGACTTATAAATGATTTTATTATTCTGATGGGCTGAATGCAGCCTGGCCAACGTCAAGATTTCCCAAATAATGAGCCAGGCCACCCCCAGGAAACATAGAACCAAAGAAATGTAGGGCAGGAAGGGACCTCGAGAGGTCATGAAAACTCTTATCTTTGAAAACTCATGGTGATTGGGGGAGGTCCCAGATGACTGGAAAAAGGCTAATGTAGTGCCCATCTTTAAAAAAGGGAAGAAAGAGGATCCGGGGAACTACAGGCCAGTCAGCCTAACCTCAGTCCTTGGAAAAATCATGGAGCAGGTCCTCAAGGAATCAATTCCAAAGCACTTAGAGGAGAAGAAAGTGATCAGGAACAGTCAGCATGAATTCACCAAGGGCAAGTCATGCCTGACTAACCTAATTGCCTTCTATGAGGAGAAAACTGGCTCTCTGGATGAGGGAAAAGCAGTGGGCGTGTTATTCCTTGACTTTAGCAAAGCTTTTGATACGGTCTCCCACAGTATTCTTGCCAGCAAGTTAAAGTAGTATGGGCTGATGAATGGCTGTAAGTGGAAGAAAGCTGGCTAGATCATTGGGCTCAGTGGGTAGTGACAATGACTCCATGTCTAGTGAGCTGGTATCAACGAGAAGTGCCCCAAGGTTGGTCCTGGCGCGGTTTTGTTCAATATCCTCATTAATGATCTAGAAGTGTGTGGACTGCACCCTCAGCAAGTTTGAGATGCAACTACTAAACTGGGAGGAGTGGTAGATACATGAGGTAGGATGGGATACAGAGGACTAGACAAATTAGAGGATTGGGTCAAAAGAATCTGATGATTTCAATAAGACAATGCAGAGTCCTGCCATTAGGATGAAGATACCATTCACTGTACAGACTAGGGACGAATGGGTAGCAGCAGTTCTGCAGAAAGGACTTAGGAATTACAGTGGACGAGAAGCTGATATGAGTCAACAGTGTGTCTTGTTGCCAGAAGCTAACGGCATTTCTGCTGTCTAAGTAGGGGCATTGCAGGATCGAGGGACGTGATCATTCCCCTCTATTCGACATTGGTGAGCCTCATCTGGCTCGTGTCCAGTTTTGGCCTCACACTACAACAAGGATGTGAAATTGGAAGAGTCCAGCAGAGGGCAACAAAAAATTATTAGGGTCTGGCATACATGACTTATAAGGAGAGATGAGGAACTAGGATTATTTAGTCACACGAAGAGAAGAATGAGGGGATTTATAGGCTACTTTCAACTACCTGAAAAGGGCTCAAGAGGATGGATCTAGATTGTTTCTCAGTGTGGCAGATGAACGACAGGAGCAATGGTCTCAAGTTGCATGGGGAGGTCTAGTTGGATATTAGGAAAACTTTTCACTAGAAGGGTGGTGAAGCATGAATAGGTTACTAGGGAGGTGGTGGAATTCCTTCCTTAGAGGTTCTTATCGTGAGGCTTGACAGCCTGTCTGGTGACTTCTATATGGGGATTGGTCCTGCTTTGAGCAGGGGATTGGACTAGATGAGGTCCCTTCCAACCTTGATATTCTATGATTCTATGAAGTCCATCTCCTGCATTGAGGCAGGGTGAAGTATTATCTAGACCACCCCTGAAAGACCATTCTCTAGCCTGTTCTTAAAAACCTCCAATGCCTGAGATTCCACAACCTCCCTAGGTAATTTGTTCCAGTGCTTAACTAACCTGACAATTAAGAAGTTTTTCCTAATGTCCAACCTAAACCTCTCTCGCTGCAATTTGAGCCTATTACTCCTTGTCATGTCCTCTGCGGGTAAGGAGAATAATTTATCACTCTTTTCTTTATAACCATTTTTTTTACATATTGGAAGATTGTCATCCTGTCCCCCCTCAGTTTTTTCTTCTCCAGATTTAACAAACCCAATTGTTTCAATATTTCCTCGTAGGTCATGTTTTCATTTTTGTTGCTCTTCTCTGGACTTTCTCCAATTTGTCCACATCCTTCCTGAAATTTGACACCCAGAACTGGACACAATAATCCAGCTGAGGCCTAAACAGAGTGGAGTAGAGCGGAGAATTACTTCTCATGTCTTGCTTACAACACTCCTGCTATTACATCCCAGAATGAGTTTGGCCTAAAAATCAGGATGATTTGAAAAGATTAAATCATGGTTTTTAGTCTGTGTTCTGCTGTTTGACCTCCCCTGCTTGGGGAAGTTCAAATCACCACGTGGCAGTTCTTGGGTGTTTATTGAATGTAAGAGGATCCTTGCTCCTGCCCCAGTTTCTTTGGACTTTCTGCTGTTTTGGAACATGTACCTGCAGGTGCCAACCCCCAGCCTTATGTGACACTTCTCACCAGCTTGAAAAACCCACTTGCCTCCCCTCCATGGTCCCCTGCCACTGCTGAAGGGGTGGGGCATGCGAGGGTCATTAGTGACTCCCTAACTAATGAGGAAGGTCACACATAGAGCTGTGCAAAACTTCATTTCTCCCCAAAAGTCAATTGCTCCTGCCACCTTCTTCCTCAAAATCAGTTACTGCCCCTCGCTTGTCACGTGTGCCCTGTTCCTGCCCCTGATGCTGCTCTTCTGGGTTAGGATGGGGGACTGTGGTGCCTCCTGGAGTAGCTAGGGTTGTTAGACACTTCGCTACCACCTGCCCTTAGCATAAGGAAGCCTGTCTGTGCCTGCTGAGAGGCAGCTCCCTGACATTCCCAGCCAAAGGCAACACTGCCTGTCATGCCCTGTTACCACTCTGCAGTTGAGCGACAGCCCCTTTGCGCATCTCCCTGGAGAACCCAGCCCCTGCTCCACTGGAAACTCACAGTATTCACTGTTCTGCTGCTCCCAAAGACGCAGTACCCCCCGGCTTACAAGCTCCACCTCAGATCATCGCTCCACTTAACTCACAGCACTGAGATATGTTTATAGTGACATGAGGTGTCAGTTTATTTAACAAAGCACAGAACTTCAAGCGTAACCCACACACCTCCTGGGTGTGTTGTTCTGTCCCATCGAGTGGCACTGAGCCCACTTAGAGAGAGAAAATGAGTCTACTCTACAGCCTTAGCTAACAGCCAGTTGGCTTTTAGCTCATATTATAGAGTCTCATGCACTAAGCTCCAGAGGTCCCCAGTTCGATCCTGCCTGCCAATGACCAGAATCTGTCAGCGTTACACAAGCAATAGCAAGTAGAAAGATTGGAAACAAATGGCTACTTATGAAACAAATAATGACATTAATTCCCGAAACTAGACTTAATTCGCTGGCTTCTGTCATGGCTTAAGCTATCACTCCCTGCAGTGCTTCCTAATCAGGCTGGCTGGGACCCTTCTTTCGTGAGACAAGCCTGCTGTCAGTTTGCCTCCTAGGTGAAGAACTCCATGTGTCTTTGCCCTCTGAGGTATACCACAGCAATGCATTGTCTTCATTCATAAACAGGACGGTCCCGTCCCTGCTGTCTGTTTCCTCTCTTGTAGATTTCCCAATCACTCAATTCACACCTGCCTCCCTGTGCCGAGAGAGACACAGGGTGAAGCATACAATACACAGTAAGGCCAGACAGCGAGATGGGTGTCTGTTGCCTCCTGCGTGAAGGGATCATCTCTGAGGTATGTCAGCCCCTGATTGACCTACCTAAACTCCTAGACCATAAGAGCATAATTTTCAATGCAGATACATTCGTACGGACGTTAAATATTGTCCATACAGACTTTTCAGAATGATTATTTGTGATGAGCACTGGGCTCTTGCCTCTGGGTATGCACCTCAAATGCTACCCTTTGGCAAACTATTATGCAGATATCTGACCCGGGGATCCCTGTAAAATCCTATGTGCCCTGTGCCTTCTGCCAGTTGTCACCAAGTGGCCCCTGAGTCACTCTGACACAGAGGAAGATGCACGGATCTTAAGTCCTCCATGCCCTTATTGCTTGTCAGGAAGAGCAGGAACAGGAAGGTCAGAAAAGAAGCCCCGGGGAAGGGCAAAGGTTCAGGCAGAGGGGCAGGGGGGAATGGTGCTGCTGATGGCCGTGTGTTCAGGCCTCACTGCCAGAAGAGGCAATGCGCATCCCCTGCAGAAAGGGTGTGTTGAGCTGGCTCCCTGTACTGTTCATGGATCTGGTCTGACCCTCTGCATAACATGACCCAACTGCCCCCCAAAAAGAGCAGATCTTTTAGAAAAACATCCCATCTTGATTTCAATATTGCCAGTGATGGAGAATTCACCACCACCCTTGGTAAATTGTTCTGGCAGTTAAAATGTACATCTTCTTTGCAGTCTGGATTTCTCTAGCTTCAACTTCCAGCCACTGCATCGTTTTACACCTTTGTCTGCTAGACTGACGAATCTATAGTTAAATGTTTGTTACCCATATAGGCAGGGCTGGCTCCAGGCCCCAGCGTGCCAAACACGTGCTTGGGACAGCATGCCGCGAGGGGCGCTCTGACGGTTGCTGGGAGGGTGGCAGGCGGCTCTGGTGGAGCTCCCGCAGGCGTCCCTGTGGAGGGTCCGCTGGTCCCGTGGATCCGGTGGAGCATCCGCAGGCACGTCTGCAGGAGATCCACCAGAGCCGCTGGACCGGCGAGCGGCAGAGCGCCCCCCGCAGTATGACACCGTGCTTGGGGCAGTGAAATGGCTAGAGCCGGCCCTGCATATAGGTACCTATAGATTGAGACGAAGTCTCCCATTAAGCTTCTCTTTGTTAAGATAGATAAATTGAGCTTTTTGAACCTATCACTGTCACTATGAGGCATGTTTTCTCTCTTAATCATTCTTGTGGCTCTGCTCTGAACCTGCTCCAATTTATCAACATCTTTCTTGAGTTGTGGGCACCAGAATTGGACACAGGATTCCAGCAGCAGTCACTTGAGTGCCAAATACAGAGGTAAAATAACTTTATTCCTGCTCAAGATTCCACTATTTGTGTGTCCCAGGATCGCATTAGCTCTTTTGGCCACAGTGTCACACTGGGAGTTCATGTGCAGCTGATTATCCACTTCCACCCCTAAAGCTTTTCCTGTTTCACTGCGTCCCAGGATAGAAGTCCCCATCCTGTAAATGTGGCTGACAGTCTTTGTTCCCAGATGTATCCATTTACATTTTAAAACACAGGTTGTTTGCTTGCACCCAGTGTACTCAGCGATTCAGATTGCTCTGTGGCAGAGACCCATCCTCATTATTTACCACTCTCCAGCTTTTGTGTCATCTGCAAACTTTCCCAGTGATGATTTTATGTTTTCCTTCTGGTCATTTATAAAAATGTTAAATAACGAAGGGCCAAGAACTGGTCCCTGTGGGACCCTACTAGAAACACACCCACTCAGTGCTGATGTCACATTTACAGTTACCTTTTGAGGCCTAGCAATTAGCCAGCTTTTAGTCCAGTCAATATGTGCCATTGCTCTAGACTGTTAATCAAATTCTCCTGGGGTGCCGAGTGCTGGCCGCCAGGGCAGTGGTAGTCAGAAGGGTCAGACCTGTCCTCTAAGGCAGTGGGGTGAGGTGGGAGCTGATATAGAGGCTCAGTCTTAACCCTCTCCTCCCGCACTTGACAGAGGGTAGAGGTACAATTACCTTTCCTTACCTCTCCACTCCCTGAGGGGGAAGGGATCCTACCCATTGACCTCGTTGCACCTGAGGCAGGGGTGCTGAAGTCTAGCCTGGGGAAAATCCTTTTCTCAGAATGTATGTGGGAATCTCCCTACCCCTGGATGGGCTATCTCCAGAGGGAACCCCTGTCTGCTGGGGATGGAGCTTTCTAGAGCTCTCCTGGCTAGAGACGGGAGCCATCCTGGCAGGAGGAGATGGGGAGCACTTCCACCTGGTGATGAGGTGGCCCATTGGATTGGGGTGGGTAGTGACTCACTGGGTAGCCCCCCAAAGTAAGATGGGGCAGGGGCTGTCTGATCTTTATATTTATATCTTGACTTTAGCAAAACTTTTGATACGGTCTCCCATAGTATTCTTGCCAGCAAGTTAAAAAAGTATGGATTGCATGAATGGACTACAATAAATCTTCGCTTACCGTTGTAGTTATGTTCCTGAAAAATGCTACTTTAAGTGAAATGATGTTAAACAAATCCAATTTTCCCATAAGAATTAATGTAAATAGGGGGGTTAGGTTCCTGGGAATTTTTTTTCACCAGACGAAAGACTGTATTTTTTACATACACACACACACACACAGAGTATAAGTTTTAAACAAACAGTTTAATACTGTACACAGCAATGATGATTGTGAAGCTTGGTTGAGGTGGTGAAGTCAGAGAGTGAAAGAGGGAGGAATATTTCCCAGGGAATGCCTTGCTGCTAAATGATAAACTAGCACTCGGCTGAGTCCTCAAGGGTTAACATGCTGTTAATGTAGCCTCACACTCTACAAGGCAGCATGAATAGAGGGAGGGGAGACAGCATGGCAGAGAGATGGATCACTCAATTATTGCCTATTCTGTTAATTTCTTCTGAAGCACCTGGCAATGGCCACTGTCAGAAGACAGGATACTGGGCTAGATGGACCTTTGGTCGGACCCAGCATGGCCATTCTTATATAGCTGACTCTGGTGAGATGAGCAAACTTTCTGCCACCCACGTTGGTGGTAGGAGTGTGGGAGGAAACGGGCATATGCAACCAACAGGAAGCTAATTGCCCATGGGCCATCATCACTCTAAGGCTTTGTCTACACTGCCATCGCTGGGTGTGCTGCAGCTGAAGCATACGCACCTAAGCTAGCTTCATTCCAGCTGTCTCAGGTCCCAGAGCAGTGAAGACATGGTCAGGAGATCTTCAGGACAGACTAACCCCACAAGTAATTACCCAGAGTTCCAGATGGGCTTGTATCACCCGAGTTGAAACTTGCACTGCTGCAGCTTCATTTTTCCGGGACCCAAGCTAGCCGAACTAAAGCTAGCTTGGTACGTCAGCATGAGCTGCAGTCACATTCTGTGATTGCAGTACAGACATACCGTAAGTTCTGCATTCGATGGCCTTTTGATGCTTTGTATTCAGGACAGAAACATGCTTTGCACTAAGACTTCTGGCTAGCGTCAGACTCTTGCTGAGCCAAAACCTAAATTTAGGGCCTCAAAGGAACCAATTGCTAGGCCACGGTTGATGGACAGAAAAAGTCCTTGGTTGTGTTTAGCATGCTCTCTACCTGGACATCTGCACAGTGGAGTGACAAATCTGCAGCTCAGAAAGAGGCTTGATCAGCTACATAAGTGGCTGACACATTATAAGCCTGTTTTCTCCTGTGAAAACGGAATCAACAGTCTAAAAGCTGCTCTTCCTTGCTCTTTCTGTTCAATGCTGCTAGTCTCTAAGGTGCCACAAGTACTCCTGCTCTTTTTATTCAGTGTAATCTCCCTTAACAGACTCCAGTGCTTCCCTTCCACACCAAATATAAAAGGAAAAACAACCTTGTTTATAATTTGCAGTGTTTTCCAGGGTATGTTCATAGCAATAACTTTACAGGGAGCTGCTCCATATAGAATGGGTTGGGTGGCTGCTCCCCTTTACTTTAACTCTCATTGTAGGCATCCCATGAATCCCCAGGAATTCAAATCTCCTCACAGTCCAGCTAGCTGTTCTGGGACTGGATGTCTGGCTATGTTATGCTGAAGGTGGAATTGGTGTCAGTTGCTGGTAATTTACCATTACTACCCTAATGAAATAGTTAATCAGACTAATCAATGCAAAGTTGTTAATCTTTGTGCTCATCAGACTTGGATCTGATACCATGGCTGTTCAGGCCCATTAATAATGTGATATGGAAAACCTGATCGATTTATCTGGGGCATTTATTCTGTTGTATCCCAATTACTTTTGATACACTGTAAAATTCAGGGGTCAGTGATCGGTTTCGATGGATATGCTTGCACAGCAAAATTGGTTAGAAAAAATGGGTGTGTGATTAGCTATTAACCAAAGATATTTCATTTTTTCATTAGAAGCCCCGAGATCTGTTCCTGTAATGAATTCTAATCAGAGCACCTATTTGGGCATTCAGAGTCTAATCCTCATAAATAATGATGATATTGTTAGAAACAGACGATAAAGTCATCTCACACCAGAGAGTACCAGGGAAGAGTTGAGGTGGGCTCAGCTGTGTGTAACATGGGCACAACAATATTTCCAAAGAAATATTTTGACCTTTCCCAGACCTGGTGTGTAGGCAATGCCCACAGCTATGCAGCTTTTACTAAAGTGAGAATCTATTTCCTTCAACCCAGTCCAACTGCAGCACATCCACTTCTACAATGCAGCTTTCCTTGGGTACCAGTTTTGGCCAGACTCGCACCTTTCAATCCCGCTGATATCTGGGGCATTGCCTGGGGTGTAGGGATGGGTAAAACTAAACACAGTTGTGTATTTGATTGGCTATGTAATTTCCTATTTAAAACATTAAATCAACAAGAACTTTTATGCTACATCTGTTTAAAGCATCCTTCTTTGGCTAGCATTTCACAGTTGGTATAGCTGGCTATGCAGCTCGGCCACAGCACGAATGTAGCTAATACATTAGCCATGTGAACTGGAAGTGTAATTTACAGGACTATCTGTTTTGATGCTGAAATTTGTAGCATATTAATGTCTCTGATTTCTTGCTATTTGTTAGTGGCTTTTGCTTTCTGATAAGCATTAGGGATCTAGTGTCATACAGAATCTGTTTTACTTTGATTAAATCCTTTTGGAAATGATTGAACACACAATATTCAAATGTTTGCTTTTTGTTAGAAGCACCCACAGTGCATTGCACATACAGAGTAGTATGAAAGCCTCTGAGGTCAACAAATCCGTACACACTTTGTTCATCTGCCTTTTTATTTGCAAAAAACATGCTGAGCTGCTCATCCCCATGCAATGTCGAACTGCTGATAAATATTCATTGGAAATAAGCCAGGTCTTTTAAAACATAAATACATTTAATTCCACTGGCTGCAATTTCATGGGTTGTGTAAACCTGGGATTTTTGTTAAGTGGAACCAGATCAATACCTGTCTCAAAGAGGTGTAAGAGAGATTACCTAGAGACCATCAAGCTTCTATAATGTCAAACTGCATCTCAAACACAGGTCATGTTGCTTTCATTGGAGTTCTTCCCTCTCATGTATATTCTTATCATCCAGGGCCAAGGTGAGACCCGCCTTGCACAGGAAGGGACAGTCATTCAGAGCAAGTGCATTAGCAGTCACTGCTTGCCTCTTGCTTTCACCAGGGAGCAGATTGCCAGAAAGGAGTCAGGAATGGAGCCATGGGACTCTCCCCCTGTACCAGTCCATGGAGCGGGGCCAGTTTACCCTATCTGTCAGACTTTGTATGGCCTTCATTACCCGAGCACTTCATAAGGATCCCACGAGGAAGGGCAGGGCTATTACCTCAATTGCAAAAGGGGGAGCTGAGGTACAAGGAGGTTAAGCAATTTGCTCAAGGTCACACAAAGACAGTGTAGCAGTGCAACAACCTTAACCCAGACCTCCTGGTCCGCAGTTCAGTGCTCTGTCCTTCCACTGCATGATGCAGTCACTGCCATTCTGCTGGATGGCGTTAAGCCTAAGTCCTCAAAAGTCTTTCATTGATGTTAATGGGAGGAAGGTTCCTAAATACCTTCGAGGTCCTGGCCCCCAGTGCCTGTGGCAGGGCTTGTGTGGGTCCACCCTGCTCCCTACAAAGGCTGCATGCCACTGGCACAGCCTAGCCAGGGCATTCAGCCACCTGCTGTATGTGGAGTCCTCATTGTTTTGAATCCAGGTGATCTGCAGATGCATTCGAGATGATCACTCTTGGCACTGTCTTGTCTGTTATGCTCAGAATTGATTTTCATGGTTAATTTTATTGCTGCATGTCACAGAGAGGCACATGCAGTATACAACTGCTGTTACTGCTTTCACAGCAGCTAGTAATTCGAAGTTTTACTGTACATTATATTACACACTCCGCAGTCGTCGACATCCTCTGGCTAATCTAAAATGCACTTAAATCATGGATGAATGAACATATTTTTCAATGATAAGCCTAGAGCAAATAAATTGGATTTGTTTGTGATACTGACGTATTCTTAATGCCCAGTGACACACGAGCCATCTAGTCTGTACAGATGCCCTTGTTCCTCTGGAGGATAATAGTCTGCAGAGTAATAGTGCTGTAAACCATCCCTGTGGCTTGATATTTGCTCCTCCGAGGAAGGTGTTTAGGCTCTTTCTTCAATGTCTTTTGGCTCAGACTCCAGATGATGGATCAAATCTGCCCTCTGTCAGGGTTCTCACTGAAGTCGGTGATCTGACTGATGCAGCACTGGTCCTTACACTGGTATGGCTCCATTGACCTCAGGATCCAGCAGTCCTAGATCAGATACCAGGTGATGGGCATGGGATAAAAATCTCCATAGAATACAACAGATCCTACAATTCTAGGGGAGCTTGGAAAACAAATAACAGGGTTCTCCACTACCTTTAGTTGATGATTTATCTCCTGTCGTTGTTACCTTCCTATGCTGTGATCCCTCATTCCTAATAGGTTTTTAAGAACAGATTAGGCAGGGATGAACTAAGTTTACTTGGTTCTGCCTCTGTTCAGGGACCTGGACTAGATGATCTCTCAATATCCCTTCTAACCCTACATTTCTGTGATTTTTGATAATACCCTGTAGCAGTGAGCTGCGCAGATTGATTATGCCCTGTACAGCAATGATTTATTTCAAACTCTTTTCTTATGGAAGTCTGCACCCCCAGGAAGTCTTCCTGGTGCTTGAGGCCCAGACAATGTCCTTTTGGAAGTCTAAGTGGGAACAAAAAGATATTCTAGTTATCCATCAGATAGGGAACAAAGGGGACAGCACTCTCTGATTCTGTGAACGTTGGACCCTCTGACCTGGGAGCACTGGAGATTCTGGTAACTTGGTATAAGTGAGAAAACTGCTTAGGAAAAAAAATTTAACTTCCTAAAATTAAGTTTTAGTCACTAGAAAGCGTGTTTTGTTTTGTTTGTAACCTTACCTGCCTCTTTGTCTTTTGTTTAGTATCACTGAAATCTCTGTTCTTTATTACTCAATGTATTCTTAATGTTCTTATAAACCATCTCAGTGCTGTTCTGTTGAGGTAGATTGAGGACAGGTCTACACTAGAAATTGAGACTGGCACAGCTGCACCAATGCGAGAGGTGGTGGCTAGGTCGGTGAGTGAAGCTTTCCCGCTGATCTAGCAGTGTCTATTGGGGTTGGGGGGGTTGGTATAGCTACATCGCTCAGGGGGGTGGATGCCGTAGTTATACCAAAGTAAGCATGTTGTGTAGACCAAGCCTGAGTCCTTCGCTAACCTACCAGGCTGCGGTATGTACTGCTTCTTTGGAGCCAGCAGGCTTTACAATTTGGGTGAGTGCCAATGAGAGGGATTGGAGGCTGCAGAGAGATGTCTCTGGGGATCTCAGGAAGTGGTGGTTACTGAGTGTTACCTGCAAGGCAAGGGTCAGACTGACAGGGACGCAATGTTTACTGGCAAGGCAGAGAGAGTGGTGAGGCAGGGAGCTGCCACTGAGTGTAGGCCCCAGCCCAGCTCTCCCTTGCTGAGGCAGAGGGATAACACAGTGGTTTACCCTTCTGGGCTCCCTGAGGAGAGCATCATGGCAGGTCTAACCGCACGGGTGATGAAAAGAACGGTTCTTTGTAGTAAGATTAGCAGAGGGTAAACAACCTAAAATGGCAACCCAGAGGCACAGCTAGATTCACAAGTAGGGATGGATCCGTCTGACATAGTTACACAAGATGGGAGAGAGGAACTGGGGGGGCTAGTGAGGGTGGCATGTCTCTCAGCTGACCAAACTCTACAGGGGACCTAATACATTTTCCACTTAGCAGTTAGAGTGTGTGTGTGTGCGAGAGAGAGAGAGAGAGAGAGAGAGAACCTGCAGCCTTATGATGTGTAGGCAGCAGTTCTTTGTGAATTCACTGCTGTTCGGGTAACTTCACATGCCAAGAGGAAGGAAAACCAATTGTGATGCCGAGAAGAGGGAGGTGCTAGATTAGGTTATTAAAACACTGGAATGTTTAATTGTATGTGGGCATAGACATGAGCAGAGGACCAGAGGGATTCAATCAGTGGAATGACCCACAGAAGCACTTGGATGCTAAAAGATAAGGGGAGAGCACTTGCATGTGTCACCGTATCTTCATTGAGGGAAAAATAGCATCTGATTCTTTCATGCTGTAAGTTAGTCAGTAGTGCTGCATTCTGTCACATTCCTCCTTTAAAGCTTATGTAAATTAACTGTCTGCAGGATACAGACTCTCTCAGAACAGGGCTTTTACTGAGCTTACAGTGATGTGTGTCACTGTAATAAGGAAAGCCAGCATAGGCAATTGCTAGCTGGGCTTTTGCAACCACAGACAAGGTATTGTGAACATCCTCTACAGAATTTTTTTTCCTTAGCAGTGAATCTGTTTTTTGCTATTTAGGCACATCCTGCCATATGTTGTTTTCCAAAGTGTAATGATGTGATGCACCTTAATGATGAAACCCTGGCATCCTTTCAAGAAGGTGAAGTGATATAAACTCTGAGGGTCTTACATGGTGAAAACAGAACTTTATGTGCAAACTGATGCTTTTAGTTCTTCTTGAACTTGATGCAGGCTAGAATAGCGTGCCATCTGGCTAGCTTTGAAAATATACTTTCACCTCCATTCTGGTGGATAAACTGTCAGTCCATGTCTTTGAAAACTGTGTCTGTTTATCACTCTCCTAAGTGTCACACCATACGTTGGCATGGCCATCATTTCAACCCCCTAGGGATATACACTAGGGATTGTGATAGACCCAGGCCAGTTGAGAACAGCAGAGTAGTAGAAGGGAGATATACTGGCCACTGGATAAGCAGTTTTCTGTTCCCGGAGTGACCAGAGCAGGGGCTGCTCCAGGCTAATGAGAACACCTGACTCCAATGAACCTATTAAGCATCAGATGAGGCTGTCAAGCACCTGACTCTTATTAAGGCCCCTCTGATGCTATAAAAGGGCTCAATCCAGTCAGACCAGGGGGAGCCAGGGAGTGAGGGGAGAGGAAGTACATGCGAGGAGCTGGGAGAAAGAAATACTAGGAGGTGGGAGTGAGAGGACATGCTGCTGGAGGACTGAGAGGTACAAGCGTTATCAGATATCAGGAGGAAGGTCCGGTGGTGTGGACAAAGAAGGTGTCGGGAGGAGGCCATGGGGAAGTAGCCCAGGGAGTTGTAGCTGTTGCGCAACTGTACCAGGAGGCATTCTAGACAGCTGCAATCCACAGGGCCCTGGGCTGGAACCCGGAGTAGAGGGGGGGCCTGGGTTCCCCCCAAACTTCCCAACCCCTGATCAAACACAGAAGGAATTGACCTGGACTGTGGCTTCTACCAGAAGAGAAGGTCTCTGGGCTGTTTCCCGACCCACAGGGTGAATCTGTGAGGCAAGCAAATCCGCCAATAAGCAGAGGACCCACCAAAGTAGAAGAGGAACTTTGTCACAGGATCTAAACAGTTATTGTAGAATGTACTTAAAGTCTCTCTAGTATCATTTGTGGTGACACCCTGTGAATATGACTTCCCTAAAAACCTGTGACAGGAACACTAATTGTGGTGATGTGTGATTGTTGGTTTCATCATCTGTCCTTGTATTAGTCTTTAGGGTCTACAGAAACACACAGTGAATCAGCCCATCGTGTTTGTAATTGTTTTTGTTCCAGTGCCTTCTGGGACTCCTGATGCACCTGTCCCATAGTCACTCTCACTAGTGATTCACAGATTCCAAGGTCAGAAGGGACCACTGTGATCATCTAGTCTCACCTCCCTTATAAGACCGTACAACTTCCTCAAATAGTTCCTAGATCAGATCTTTAAGAAAAAAATATCCAACCTTGAGTTAAAAATTGCCCATGACAGAGAATCCACCATGACCCTTGGTAAGTTGTTCCAAGGGTTAATTACTCTCCCTGTTAAAAAAAAAAAAAAAAAAAAAAAAAAAAAGTCTCATTTCCAGTCTGAATTAATCTAGCTTCAACTTCCAGCAATTGGATTGTATTATACCTTTCTCTACTAGAATGAAGTGTCTATTGTTGAATATTTATTGCTCATGTAGGTATTTATAGACTCATTCCTTAACCTTTTCCTTGTTAAACTAAATAGATTGAGCTCCTTAAATCTATCCCCATAAGGAATGTTTTTTAATCCTTTACTTAGTCTTGTGGCTCTTTGCTGAACCCTCTCCAATTTTCCCTCTCCTCTTGAATTGTTGGCACCAGAACTGGACACTGTGTTCCAGCAGCAGTCACACCAGGACTAAACACAGTGGTAACCTCTTTAGACAATATGGGTAACTTTCAGATATGAGGCATTGCTTTATTAGTTGGAGTTAAACAACACGTACCGCTGCAACACCTCTAATTTCTTCGCCACACCGGGGAGAGAACCACTGTAGACCGTACCTGTTTTGCTAGCCTGGAGCTAAAAAATGAACTAATGCTTGTAAGATCGGGGCAGAGCTGTTGTGCGCTATCTTGTATAAACATATCCATGTTTTCACTCATGAGAGTCTAAGCAATGTTTTCTCATAGTGCTCTTTTGCTCAGTGTAAATGGGGCTATGAAAGCTGCGGATCTGACCTGGAAAGACCTGTCCTCATTTACCAGGGAAATCATAGAATCATAGAATATCAGGGTTGGAAGGGACCTCAGAAGGTCATCTAGTCCAATCCCCTCCTCAAAGCAGGACCAATTCCCCATTAAATCATCCCAGACAGGGCTTTGTCAAGCCTGACCTTAAAAACCTCTAAGGAAGGAGATTCCACAGCATCCCTAGGTAACCCATTCCAGTGCTTCACCACTCTCCAAGTGAAAAAAGTTTTTCCTAATATCCAACCTAAACCTCCCCAACTGCAACTTGAGACCATTGCTCCTTGTTCTGTCATCTGCCACACTGAGAACAGTCTAGATCCATCCTCTTTGGACCCCCTTTCAGGTCTTTAAAGCAGCTATCAAATCCCCCTCATTCTCTCTTTCTGCAGACTAAACAATCCAGTTCCTCAGCCTGTCCTCATAAGTCATGTGCTCCAGACCCTAATCATTTTGTTGCCCCTCGCTGGACTCTTTCCAATTTTTCCGCATTCTTCTTGTATGTGGGGCCCAAAACTGGACACAGTACTCCAGATGAGGCCTCACCAATGCGATGTTTGCAGATGATAACAAACTGGGAGAGACTGCAACAGCTTTGGAGGACAGGGTCATAATTCAAAATGATTTGGACAAATTGGAGAAATGGTCTGAGGTAAACCGGATGAAATTTAATAAAGACAAATGCAAAGTGCTCCACTTGGAAAGGAAACAATCAGTTTCACACATACAGAATGGAAAGAGAGTGTCTAGGAAGGAGTACAGCAGAAAGGATCTAGGGGTTATATGGACCACAAGCTAATATGAGTCTAAGTTGTTGTGAGCAAGACACGAGAAGTCATTCTTCACTCTACTCTGTGATGGTTAGCCTCAACTGGAGTATTGTGTCCAGTTCTGGGCACCGCATTTCAAAAAAAGATGTGGAGAACTGGAGAGGGTCCAAGAAGAGCAACAGAATGATTAAAGGTCTTGGAACATGACCTACAAGGAAGTCTGAAAGAATTGGGTTTGTTTAGTTTGGAAAAGAGAAAACTGAGAGCCGACATGATAGTAGTTTTCAAGTATCTAAAAGGGTGTCTCAGAGGAGGGAGAAAACTTGTTCACCTTAGCCTCTAAGCATAGAACAAGAAGCAATGGGCTTAAACTGCAGCAAGGGAGATTTAGGTTGGACATTAAGAAAAAGTTCCTAACTGTCAGGGTGGTTAAACACTGGAATAAATTGCCTAGGGAGGTTGTGGAATCTCCGTCTCTATAGATATTTAAAAGTAGGCTAGATAAATGTCTATCAGGGATGGTCTAGACAGTATTTGGTCCTGCCATGAGTGCAGGAGACTGGACTTGATGATCTCTTGAGGTCCCTTCCAGTTCTAGAGTCTATGAATCTATGAATAGAGGGGAATGATCACATCCCTTGATCTGCTGGCAATGCCCCTACTTGTACAGCCCAAAATGCCATTAGCCTTCTTGGCAACAAGGCCACACTGTTGACTCATATCCAGCTTCTCATCCACTGTAACCCCTAGGTCCTTTTCTGGAGAACTGCTTCCTAGCCATTTGGTCCCTAGTCTGTAACAGTGAATGGGATTCTTCCGTCTTAAGTGCAGAACTCTGCACTTGTCCTTGTCCTTCTAGGAGCCGAGTTTCACACTATCCTCATCCCCTGTTGTGTACACGTATATATATTTTAAGAGAAAATATATAGTTTTGCAAGGGCTTGGAAGGTCTTGGACTTGATATTGAAAGACTGCTAAAATGAGGGACCAAGTTCTCAAAGGTGCACTGTATGGCTGTCAGAATGAAGTTTTTTAATGTCAGATTTGTTACAATCTGCTTGGGATAGAAATGCTTTGCTGGCCGAGTGCAAATGGAGTTAGGACTAATCTACCTTTACCATTCATCCTGAAGCGAAAATCAGAAAGCAAACACATTCTGTATTCTTGTATCTTTGACAGGTTCTCCCTCACCGACTTTTTTGAACAAAATTATTTTTCCATCCAAAAATGGCCTTTAAAAAAAAGCCAAACAATTTTTTTTGCATTTTTTTAAACCTTTAATTTTTTGATGAAAGTAGGAAATGAGAAATACAGTTATATTTTTGTCTTTGTTTTCAATATTGAGCTTATTATTTTTTCCTCCTCTCTCTCTCTCTCTCTCTCTCTTACTCTTTCTCTCTCACACACACACATATTCTCTTTTCCCTTCTCTATTCCCCATCCCTCCTTTTATGTCGAGAAAAGGGGGGGAAATGAAAATTGAAAATGTTCACAAACAAAACAATTCCAAAAAAGCTTTGGTGAACATCTGGGAATAGAGGATGAGCCATTTGTTTTTTTCCAAAAGTAGTGGAATGAAAATTACTTCAGAATATGTTTATTTGATGAAAAATGTTTTCCATTTTCTGACCAGCTCCCCTTTCACCTTTCCAGCTGTGAACTACCCAGTCTGCCTCTGACAAGCATGACACACCAGGGCTGATGGAACCAGTTACTCAGTCCAGTGATGGTGAATGGCCCTGCTCTAACATGAGAATTCCCACCACTGTTTTTGGATCTATGCCAATTTTCCCTTGTCTGCTCAGGTATTTATACTGAGCTCTTTACTGTGGTGTCTGAGCACTAAGGGTGAAATCCTGGCTCCAGTGAAGTGAATGGCAAAACTCCCATTAAGTTCAGTATGTCCAAAAATGCATCTTTTACTTCTCTCTATCCATCTCTCCTCATCATGGCCAAGGTGAATCATGTTTCTGGTTCAGTATCCTTTTCATAACAAGTGAAAATTAGACGTTGTATTCTGTATATACACAGTGCAACTTTTCTTAGTGTTTTCCTACTAAGCTAACACAACACATAGCTAGCAGAAGCTATGCCGGCTGCGTCTGCTGGCATAGTGGAAGGTGAGCAGGGATCAGAGGAAAGGGTTCCCTACCTTGCCGTCATGCCTGCAGATGTTGTAAAGAGCACAGGGCTTAAAGAGGGACAACCACAGACACTGCAAGATACAAGAGGCCTGCACTAATGCATCATAAATCACACTGTCCAGGGGGCAGAATTACTGTTGATCCTGCAACCCATACTTTAGCATTTCCTGAGAAGTGAGTGCTTCACTGGATAACCTTAACATTCACCCAGTGTAGCATATTGTGCAAAACATTCTAACGGTGGCATTTGTAACAGACTTTAATTGAGTGAAGAGGAGAAAAGATGGCAATTAAGGTTTACGTTAGCTGTAGTTTTTTTAACAGAGAACCTCATAGTTACAAAGCTCTTAATTTGTGCAGAAACACTTTATATCTTCTAATAATTCCAGTGTGTTCTATTCTATCTATGCCTCAAATCCTTCCCCAAAGCTAAGACAATTAAAGTTCTATTAAAATAATGTTTCTAACCTCTCAGCTCAGTGCTGCTCCTTCATGCCCGCGCTCAGAAATACTGATTTCAACCGGACACTTCTATTTGGGAACTGCATAGAGACTCTTGGACTTATCAGGTAATACCCCTCTCTTCTACAATCTTCATTTCAAATTGCCATGATGCCTGACAGTTACCAGAAGTGTAGATCTCATTTCAGAAATACTTGGTTTTGTTTGTATGTGGTTTACATGTGCAGCGTGGCACATGTAGCAGTCACTGTTGAGCTAAGAGAACATCAGAAGTGATTTTGGATTGTAGGGTCATGGGGGACAAGGGCAGTTGCAGAAATGTTCATCTTGGGTCTTCCACAATACAATTCCGTATTCGCTATTGTACACTTAGCAAACAGAACAACCAGTATGTGACTGTAAGGTGATACCTGGCCTGAGCTCAGTAACCATGTTCCTCAATGGCGTTCGCTACAGGGCCCCAGTGTGAAGACTGCCTTAGCCTCACACTGTTTTCCCCACGTGCCATCCAGGCGACTGTCCCCATGACAATTACTCTCATTGGCAGCTGGTCCCAGTCAGTCTTCATGGCAACCACTGGTCGAATGACTCCATCTTCCTGTGGAGGAGTGTACTGAGATCACCTGCTCCCCTCTGACCATCCAGCACACACCTCAGAAATCCTACACCTAAGCCCCTTTTTGGGGCACGAGTCAGTGCTCCTCACTGAGCACCCCCATGTTAATCACAGGAGGACAAAGAAATTTATCCAGTCATCCTGGCATTGAGTCCAAACCTTATGGTTGAATTAGATCAGGATTTGGCAACCTTTCGGAAGTGGTGTGCTGAGTTTTCATTTATTCACTCTGATTTAAGGTTTCGCATGGGAGTAATACATTTTAACATTTTTAGAAGGTCTCTTTCTATAAATCTAGAATATATAACTAAACTATTGTTGTATGTAAAGTAATTAAGGTTTTTTAAATGTCTAAGAAGCTTCATTTAAAATTAAATTAAATTGCAGAGCCCCCTGGATTGGTGACCAGGACCTGGGCAGTGTGAGTGCCACTGAAAATCAGCTCGCGTACCGCCTTTGCCACACATGCCATACGTTGCCTATCCCTGAACTAGAGCATAATCCCTTAGAAAGGTGGCCAGTCTTGGTTTAAAGGCTGAAGTGATGGAGGTGCATGTCCCTAGGCAAGTTGTTCCAATGGTTCGTTACTTCAAAGTGAAAAGTGGGCGCCTTAATTGAGCCTCTGACGTGACATTCACTCATATGCTGCATTCTACAGCAACACCTCAGGCTCCACGGTGGCACTTCTGTATGCTGCAATGGACCATTACTGTAGCTCTATGCCAAGGGCTCAGTGCTTTGGCATGGGGCTGAGGAGAAGAGAAGTATCCATGTTCTTGTTTCAGTTCCTTCTCTCCTGAGTGGGGGTGAGAGCCAAACTGCTGGGCTGGGGTCTGTATCTAATACCACTGCACCCTCAAATCACAGCAAAATAATTTTCTTAGCTGCTCGGTGGACTCTTGGGCAGGTGGGAAGGGGAGAAATTCTGCGACTTCTGACAGGAAATGGCCCAAATTCCCTGAGCAGAATATTCCCTTGGTATGTATCCATCAGGCAGGTTAGTGTAGACAACTAGGTTCTTTTTGCCATAAAATTACATCTCCATACCCCACCAAACTCTCAGAACTTTCTGCTGTGAAATCTCCTCCCAGTAGTATTTTCAGAGATAACTGAAGAGATCAGGAAAACACTTTTTTCTTTGCGTGTGTTGTATTTTCTTTGTCTACTGGATTCTTCTCTCTGCATCCATCGCCGGCTGCCCCAATGTAAAATGGCTGTACTGGCCTGAGCCATGTTCTGCAGGCACCTCAGCAGCAGAACCCTAGGCACAAGTGTCTGCCAGACCTTTGATTGTCTTTTTTGCTAGTGAGGAAACAGCAGAGCTGCTTTTGGCAGGGCACTGTGATGACTGTAGGACGGAGAGCATGTAACATGAATCTTTGTTGACCTTCTGTTCAGCCATGGCTCCCAAAGTGCTGATAAGGAGGTAACTGTGTAATCTGAAAGATTTTCCAGATTCATGTGTAAATATAGTGTGCCACATTTTCTTTACCTATGCCAGGTTTTATGTCTTGGCATCATGTTGCCACAACACTGGAAATAGATTCTGAGGTGACAGTGATGGACGGAAGACAAAACAGATAACTAGAGAACTGGAATATTTGAAAGGTGGTTTCATCATTTTTAATCCATTTTATTTGTTCACAAATTTTCTTTAGCTCCAAGCTCTTCCAAAGAGCTTTCAAACTCTGAACTCGCTAGACGTGATGGGAGTACAGATGGAGATTTGCTCTAGTGAGAGCAGAGCAGGAATAGCGAATCAACATCCTGGGCGGCAAATTGTCTGCTGGTGCAACTCCACTTAAGTCAGTGGTTACTGCAGCAGAGAAGGTGGCCTCTGGTTCTTACTCTTGGTTCTGCCACTGACTTGCTCTCTGATTTCAGGGAAATCCCAAGGCTTGTTCCGCACTGTGAGGGGGGGTGTCCTGCCACATGAGGCCTGACAGGGTTAAGGCGGCCAGGGCAGGTCAATTAACTGCCTAGGCTGCATCTGCAGGAGGAACCAGGGAGCAATGGGGAATAATTTTTAAATAATTTTTAAATGGGAGGCTCAAATGGATAGGAACAGGAGGGGCCTGTGTAAAGCCCCGTAGCTGAGAGCAGAAGGGGGGCAGCAGAGAGAGAGGCTGTAGGTACTGTCACAGTGAGGGAGGGTCAGGTAGGAAGCAGGCCCTGGATACAGCAGTAAGTTTCAGAACTATGCAGACTTTGACTGTTTTGTTGTAGGGTCCCTGGTTGGACCCCCATGTAGAGGACGTATCTGGGTCCTCTACCAGCCACTGGGCAGTGGTGTCACTAAGGGGCAGGGAGAGAAAAGGCTGGATGAGACAGTGGATCCTGAGAAACCCTGATATCCCAGAAGAGGAGGGTTGCAGTGACCTGGCCAGAGGCCCAAGCCCTGAAGAGGAGCAGTCAAGTCCTGGGAGAGAGAGAGAGACAGAGAGAACGACAGACCTGGCAGAGCTAATCCCCAGGTGCCAGAAGGAGGTGCTACAGCGGTAAGTACAACACCCGGGACATTGTGGTGGAGAACGCGGGCAGGTTCTTACTCCTGATACCAGCAGAGGTTAAAGACTGTGCTTGGTGGACGCCTCTCATGGGCAGTGGTATAAGTGGCCAGAAACCAGGCAAGAAATGTCTGAAGCGCCACACTTCCTTCTGGAGACATGCTGTCTCGCTGCCTTTGGAGCACCACCGCTGGAAGCTCTTGAGACATTGGGAGGCGCATGAGTGTCCTGCCTTCGTTCCACCCCGATGCCCTGCTCCCACTCTTCCCCCGTGGCCCTGCCTGTGCTGCGCCTCTTCCCCACAAGGCCCTGCTCTTGCTCTGCCTGTTCCCACCACCACTCCACCTCTTCTGGTGACACTCTCCCCACTGCTGATTGTGCCTCACCCCACGCACCTCCAGTGCTCCTCCTTAAGGCACGAAGGTGCAGAAAGGAGTGAGCGGCAGAGGCTTTGGAAAACTGTCAGAGAGGAGTCAGTGGCAGGTGCCTCAGAGAAGGGGGCAGAGAGGAGATAGTAGAGGGCAGGGTAGCCCTCTGGGGAGGGAACTGAGAGGTCAGGGATGATCTTAGGGAGAGGAGCGGGTAGCGGGTGGGGCAGGGCCTCAGGGGAAGTGGGAGTGGCGCATGGGCAGGGCCTTGAGGAGAGAAAGCCGGGGCGGGTGAAGTGTCAGGCATGGGTGCCAGTGTCCCTCCCACTTCTAGGATGCTTTCAGAGCTCATGCCCATCCTCCCAAAATGCAACAGTCACATGCCACCTATGGTGCCCCTGCTATAAGGGGAGTCTAAGAGACTTTGGAGGACATTATAAGGTGGCTACCCCTGATATAAGGCGACTGCAAAAGGCCCTAGTGGAAAAGCACCGGAAAAGAGACAATGGAGCAGAATCCTATTGTGCACAAGGCACTTCCACTCTCCCAGGCGGAACCCAGAGTTGCTAACAAACAGCAGGGATGGATCCAAGTCCTTCTGAGCCAGGTGCTGGAGACCCAGCAAAGACAGTGGGAGGTATATTTGTACCTGAAAAACTATTTGACGCAGCTGGCAGAACAGCAGCAGTATTTATCTAAGCTAATGTGGGAAGAAATTAGCAGAGGCTGCAGAGATTGAGAGTGGAAAGGCATTACCAGGTCCAGGAGGCCAGGAACCTGGCCAGGGGAGTGTTTGTGGCGGATGAAGGGGACACCTAAAAAGCGCGTGCCCCGACTGGTATTGGGAAGATGAGTAGTCTTTCGTAGAAGGCAGGAAAACAGGAAAGTTCAAAAGAGTCCAACCTGTGTGGAGAATAGGAAAGGGAGGTGTCGAGGTGGGTGTTTTGCATGTGGTCAGCAGGGCCGCATAAGAAAGAGGTGCCCATTTATGAACTGGAGGGGAAGGCTAGGCCAGGAGAGGGGGCTAGACGAGAGAAGGCTGAAGCATGGCCTACCGACAAGGCAAGGACAAGGGTTTGTTTCGGTGCCGCAGGGTCGGCCATATAAAAAGGACCTGCCCTCTCAAGAATTTGTGGGGTAGCAAAGGAGAAGGCATGGAGCCCGGTGAAACAGGAGAAAAGGAGGCATGGAGGTGATGACCATGGACTTGGAAGGTGGTCAACCCATGCACCCAGTAGCAGATAAAACAAGTGGGGTGGAGAGGGCTTGGACAATGATGGGGACAAACACAGAAAGAGAGCAGGCTATGGTGAGGATTCAGACCCTGAGTGAAAGGAGGATCCTGTGGGGAAGTAAAGGTGCTACAGGAGAAGCTATTAACTGCTGAGCAGGCCTGGCAAGAGGCTGCAGGGGAAAGTTCAGGAGTGCCAGGAAGGACCAGGATAATCTGTGTCAGCAGGAGCGAGAAGACTTATGAGCCTAGCTCTGGCAACTCCAAGGGAGGAGGCATCCTTACTCCCAGCGGTTACAGGCTTGTGGGTGGATATGTGAGGGGGTGTCCACCCCACACCAGGTCTGACAGGGCTAAGGGGGTCCGATGGAGGAGAAGCCAGGGAGCAAGGGGGATGAATTAAAGAAGAGGCTCAGGTGGACAGGAAGAGGAGGGGCCTGCGTGAAGCTCTGGAGCTGAGAGCAGAAGAGGGGCTGCAGAGAATGGGGCTGCAGCCATTCTCACGGTGAGAGGAGCTCAGGTAGGAAGCAGGCTGTGGATACAGCAGTAAGGTTCAGGATGGTGCAGATCTTGACTGCTTGTTGTAGGGGCCCTGGGCTGCACCCCAGCGTATAGGACTGGTCTGCATTCCCCTACCAGCCACTGGGCAGTGGTGTTGTTAAGGGACAGGGAGAGGAAAGACTGGCTGGGACAGCGAATCCTGTGAGATATTGGTATCCCCGGAAGCGGCAATCTGCAGTTACCTGGCTGGAGGGAGGTGGGAGTCCCCGAGTCCTGGGAGATAGAGAGACTGGGAGTGCAGCCACAGGAATGGGCATTGGCCTGGCAGAGCTAATCGCCAGAGGCGGCCAGAAGGAGGTGATACAGCGGTGAGTATCTGACGAAGTGGGTATTCGCCCACGAAAGCTCATGCTCCAAAGCGTCTGTTAGTCTATAAAGTGCCACGGGACCCTTTGCTGCTCTTACAGATCCAGACTAACACGGCTCCCCCTCTGATACTTGAGCAGTGAGTAGAGCACCCTGTGACAAGCACCTATTAAAGCCAATGGAACGGCTACCATGGACTTCAGTGAGCTCTCAGGGAGCTGCCATGCTACGTGCTGAATGCCTCCTGTACGGGGGTCAGGTGGGCAGTCAGCAGCTGTCATGATGGGTCATTAGCCTCTCTAGGCCTCGGTGACTTCATCCTTCCCACCTTCTGGGTGTAGAATCAATGGGCAGTTGGAAAAGCAAGAGAGTACAAGCCCAAGGTCTGTGCATGGAGATCCAGTAGCGTCAGGCCTGCGGTGTGTGTAGCAATGACTGCCTCACTGCTAGAGCTGACCATGTTTGTCAAGTGCTTTGAGATCCTGGGATTTGATAGGGTTGCATAAGTGCCACTTGAGTTATTCATAACTCACAAATGTGGCAGAATGCACTTTACAGTGCTAGACTATGAGAAAAATCAGTGTGAACCTACCCTCCTGTATCAGTTAGTTTTACCATCAATCGCACCCATTATTTATAGTAAACTATACTTTGATGCTCAGCTGTCGTTATTTATTTACAGTACGGGGTCCCCAGTGCACTGTCATCTACAGCTCATTGCAAGTGTTACTGCATCATTTGTAAGCTGGCTGACATGAAAAGCCGCCTGCTCTTACTGCATAGCGTTGCATTGCAGAAAGGGACATAAAGAGTGAGTGTTGTGAATAATCCTAGACACAGCAGGTATAGACAAACTATAGCACAGAGCCGTCCCGTATTCTGTCTGCTAGGCTCTCGGCCACTTTAACGTACCTCACTTAGTATCTCTGCCTGCTTTCTAACGATTCCTGGTGCTTGCTGATGCCGGGAGCAATGAAATCATTAAGTCTCCAGCCTCATGAGCAACTTTTAATGTGTTTTAATCATTGAGAGGTATTTAACTTGGGGAATTAAACTGTACAGCCAGAGACTGACTTACAGTTACCTGCAAAACACCCTGCAACCAGTGCTATGGTGTGTCTCAAGCTAAGGCAGAAAGCAGCCCTGACAAACTTGTAGCTTTTGTTTCTTCCTGCTTGGCACAGCATTCAGCCTCCTTCCGGACTGTCCTCAGTGCAAGGAAATAGTCTCAGTTTAATCTAACAATGACCCAGCCATCATGTGCTTTTATGGCCTCTATTTCTTAACTGTTGTAAACTCTCCACAGTTTTTATAGTTTACCAGTTGTATCACACAGTGAGGATGGTTTAATCCAGGGAGAAATGCTTCTCGTGGAGGTAGAAGCTTTCTATGCCAAGATAAAATGGACGAGGCTGACGTTTACTTAAAGGCGTGTGAGGTGCTAGAGATTAGAAATACCCTGACCTGGGGTAGCACATTTGGCATTTGCACACTGTTCTCATCACACTGGTTTTTGCTCAGTCGCTAAAGATGTGAGTGCTCCTCATCACTTATTCTAAGACATGAGTGTATTATTAGGGTCAGGTTTTGTGGTGATTCGATTGCATTTAAAGTCTGCAATAGGCAGAACATAATCAGGCTGCCGAATGTTCATTTCCTCGTTTTTCTACTGCCTATCACTTACGAATAGCGAATGACTTTAAACCTTTGCACTCAGGCAGGAGTGTAATGCAATGAAGCGTTGTCATTCAGTGAAAAGGAATTTAAAGTGAGTAAAATTCAGTTAACCAGTAAAGGAGATGCCACAGATTTCTGATCACTCTTTTCTCGGTCTGAGCCACAGATGTGGTTGCTACAGAAACCAGGTAACCCAAGCATCCTGTCTTTTTGCACCTGATTTTAAAAAAAGATGCTCAGACTGCTGCTGCTTATTGTGAAGCCCATTGCCATGGGTGGGTGTGATCTATAAACATGGAAAATTTGCAGCTTGATAATTTTGTTCAAGTTTAACTGAGAGGAAGGTACTTGCAGAGGGGAGAGTCTGTACTGACTGATTGAGCTTTCCTGATTCCCTCAAAACCTCCAGTCCAGTTTCTCATCATCTCTTCCCATGCTCCTCCCAAACCTGCAATATCTCACTTGTCGGCAGGATTTTATTGTCTGTGACATGTAGCCACCCTATACGTGAGACATAACCCTACGTGGATGCTAATCGCCTTGTCCTAGGTAATTAGATTGCTGCTGTTTGCTGTTATCGCTATGATTCGTGTTGTGGTAGCATGTAGGAGCCCTGGTCCTGGCCAGGACTCGATTGTGTGCTAGGTGCGGTACAAACACCGAACAAGGCAGTTATTTGTGTTACAGCCGCGACTAGAGATCTCAGCTGAGACGGGGGCTCCATTGTGCCTGCTGCTTCACCCATGCCCACTAAGACCATTTACTGTCCCTTTTCAGCATGGGTGGGCAAACTACGTAACCTCTCCTGCACCCCTCCCCTGCCCTGAGCCCCCTTGTACACCCCACACCCCTATCCCTACCCTTAGCCCCCTTGTACACCTCGCACCCCTCCTGCACCACAACCCCCGTACTGAGCCCCCTGCCACACCCCTCCTGCACCCCTACCTCTGCCCTGAGCCCCCTCCCTCTCGCGCATCCACACCCCTCGTGCATCCCTACCCGCTCTTGAGCCCTCGTACACCCTGCACCGCCTCCTGCAACTCATGACATCCCCTCACTTCACCCTCACTCTACCCTGCACTCCAACCTCCTGCACTCCCACCCATCCCTGACTTCCAATACAACCCCACATTCCTCTGCACCCGAACTCCTGCCCTGAGCCCATCCACACCCTCCTGGTGCCAGCGCCCTGTCCCTGAGCCCCCCAACACCCATCACCTTGCAACACTCCCCTCTGCCCTGAGCCCCCTTGTACATCCCACACCTAGGTGTGGGATGTCAAAGGGGGCTCAGGGCAGAGGGTGAGTGTGCTAGAGGGAGGGTGTTGGGGCTCAGGGACAGGGGGTGTGCACCAGAGAGGGTGTGGATGGGGCTCAGGGCAGGAGTTCGGAGTGCAGAGGATGTGGGGTTGTATTGGAAGTCAGGGATGGGTGGGAGTGCAGGAGGTTGGAGTGCAGGGTAGAGTGAGGGTGAAGTGAGGGGATGTCAACACACACACACTCCCTCTGGCACCCCAAATATGCCCCATACATCCCTCCAGCTCTCCCCCCACCCCGGCCCCTCCCCTCCTGCCCCATCCCTCCTGCACCTCAACCCCCTGCCCTGAGCCCCCTTCCACACTCTACACCCCTCCTGCACCTCAACCCCCCGCCCTGAGCCCCCTTCCACACTCTACACCCCTCCTGCACCCCTACCACTGCCCTGAGCCGCCTTGTACACCCTGCACCCCTCCTGCATCCCTAACCCTGCCCTGAGCCCCCGCCACATCCCTCCTGCACCCGAACCCCCTGCCCTGAGCCCCCTCGTACACCCCGCACCCCTCCTTCACTCCAACCCCCTGCCCTGAGCCCCTTCCTGCACACTGCACCCCTCCCACACCCTGCACTCCCTTCCTCACCCCGACCCCCTGCCCCAGCCCTACATTCATGGCCCTGCATGCAATTTCCTCACCCAGCTGTGGCCCTCGGGCCAAACCCCTCCCCCCCGCTTTATAGCCTTTATAATCCATGTCCACAGGACTGCTGGGGTGAAAAGGGAAACAGAGCCAGGAAGAGAACCCAAGTGCCCGCGGCCCTGTCTGTCCCCCTGGCTACTCGGCTACGTGGTTCCTCTGTGGGGCATGTTGTTGAGCAGGAGGATGCAGGGAGAAAGGAACAGCCACGTGTGGTTGGGGGCAAGGGGCAGGCAAGCCGGTGGTAGTAAACAGATCACCTGGTATGTTCTCCCCACCTGCTTCTAGCAAGAGAAAGGCTTCCCTGCTGGGCGGACTGAGACAGAGGCATGAAAAGAGCCTCTGCCCAGGGAATATCCCACCGCAGGCGCATGTTCAGAGAACAAGAAACCTCCCTCAAGTGCAGTGGAAGAGGGAAGCTCTCCAAAGAAGGGGCAGGTTTTGCTTCCTGCAGCTCACCTCCTGTTGGCCCAGCTTTAGGATACTTGCCCTCGAGGCGCTGGATTGTTGAATGGCTCTGCTTGCCAGGCAAAGTGCTGCTCTGCTTAGCAAGGTCAGAGTGCTCAGGAAGTGAGTTTGTCTGGGGCTGGGTTTCCTCATTGCCTGAGATGGTCCTGAGCATCTGTGGGATGGCTCCTGGTTAGCTGGCAACGTGCTCAGGGAGGTTTCCTCTGACCCACCCATCCTGTGGCGGGAGTAGATCACTGTGGAAGTAACAGATACTGGCAAGACACTACACGTCTGAGTGCTGTGTGCACAACACTCCAGGTACATGGCTTCTAGCAAACCTGGCCCCAGGGCATTCGAATGCACAGCTTGAACCCAACAGGACTCCTATGCAGGGGCCAGTGTTGGAGAGATGCTAATGGGAGGCGTCTGTGCAATCTTGGGGTTATTTTGGCAGCAATTTCCATCCACAATATCAGTGTTCCCGCTCATTTTTTTATGTGCATGTGCAGAATGGATCCCCTTCATATTGGTGCACCTAACAAAATTCATGTGGTGGGGGTGGGGCCGAGGAGTTTGGCGTGTGGGAGATGGCCCAAAGTTGGGGCAGAGGGTTGGGGTCTGGGAAGATGAGGGCTCTGGCTTGGGGTGTGGGCTCTGGGGTGGGACTGGGGATGACGAACTTGGGGTGCAGGAAGGGGCTCAGGGCTGGGGCCGAGGGTTGGGTGCAGGAGGAGAGGGCTCTGGCTAGGGGTGAAGGATCTGGGGTGGGGTTAGGGATGAGGAGTTCAGGGTGTGAGAGGGGCACAGGGCTGGGGCTGAGGGTTGGGGGGCAGGGGTTGCAGGCTATGGGGTGGGGCCAGGGATAGGGGTTTGGGGTGCAGGCTGCCCCAGAGCTGCAGTGAGAGAGAGGACTCCCTCCAGCCCTTTCTCACCACAGCAGCTTGGGGTTGGGGGAAAGACAGGTCCGGGGCAGGTCCGTGCTGGGGCCAGCAGGGAGGGACGCCTCTCCCCACCACTGCAGGTCGGCTAATGTGATGCCAATTTTTAAAAAGGGCCTCAGAGGTGAGCCCAGGAATTACAGGCCGGTAAGCCTGACTTCAGTACTGGGCAAACTGGTTGAAACTATAGGAAAGAACAAAATTGTCAGATACATAGATGAACATAATTTGAATGGGTGACAGGGGATGGATAAATAATTATTGGAGATTGGTATATCTCCTAGAACTAGAAGGGATCCTGAAAGGTCATTTAGTCCAGCCCCTGCCTTCTCTAGCAGGACCAATTTTTGCCCCAGCTCCTTAAGTGGCTCCCTCAAGGATTGAACTCACAACCCTGGATTTAGCAGGCTAATGCTCAAACCACTGAGCTAGCCCTCCCCCCATCACTTGATGGTTACCTTTTCCATTCATTTCCTCTGAGGCACTGGCCACTGTTGGAAGACAGGACACTGGGCTAGAAGGACCTCTGGTCTGACCAGGCATAGCTGCTCTTATGCTCCTAATTAAGCCTATCACTACTTGTCCTATCTCCAGTGGACATGGAAAACAATTGAGCACTGTTCTTCCTGTAACAGCTCTTAGCAGGCTGTTATCAGGTCCCCCCTCAGTCATCTTTTCTCAAGATTGAACATGCTCAGTTTTTAGCCTTGTCTCATAGCTCAGGTTTTCTAATGTTTTTTTTTATCATTTTTGTTGCTCATCTCTGGACCCTCTCCAATTTATCCACATCTTAAATTGTGCACCCAAAACGGGACACAGTACTCCAGCTAAAGCCTCCCCTGTGCTGAGAAAAGGGAACAATTACCTCCCATTTCTTATGTACAACACTCTTGTTAATGCCCCCCAGGATGATATGAACCTTTTTCACAACTGCATCACGTTGTTGGCTCATATTCAATCTAAGATGTACTAGAACCCCTAGCTCCTTCTTATCAGTCCGACCACCTAGCCAGCGAGTCCTCATTATGTGGTCGTACATTTGATTTTTCTTTCTTAAGTATAGTTCTTTGCACTTGTCTTTACTGAATTTCATCTTGTTGATTTCAGAGCAATTTTCCATTTTTATCAAGGTCATTTTGACTTTGCCTTGAAGCAAACGTAAGTCAATCGGGTCGTGACCTCCCGTGCACGGTTGCGGTGTATTTCTGTAGATGGATGTGTTACGGGCACACGAGTGGGTGCAAACCGTGGGTAGTGCAGTACATTTCTGGAGGAGATGCCTAAGAGCAATACCTATTGCAAAACAAAAGAATTTAGTGATGAGGGCCTCCGGACATTTGCTAGAAGTAAACCGTGGTGTTGGCAAAAATCCTCACTACTCCATAGTGAAGCTCCACAACTGGTGGGAGCTCTAGTGTAGACAGGGTTCCTGTGCCCACTAACTTTATACTGATGAGTCAGTCAGTCTTGCTTGGAGCAGACCTTAATGATGCCGTGTTAAGAACATTAAGATGTAGCTGCAGGAACTTCATCTACATTAGTTCTTCCCATTGGTACTGCTTGTGCAAGTGAATGTCCTGTGTTAGATTCTGTTCCTTTTGCCTTGTGCAGTGTGTGTGTCTGGCAAACTCAAATATTGTACAGCAAGTCCTGAATGACTGCAGCTCCGACTCAGCATCTCCTCTCCCATGTGACTCCCACTGAAGTCAATGGGGAGTCTCATCCATACATGGTGACCAGGCTTGCAGTTCTACTGTCACTTGGCAATTATTTTATAGGTCTAGTGGAAGTTTCAAAGCAAGTTGTGTCACAGGAAAGAGACTGTGTAGAAACTTCATGGTTAGTCATTATCTGAGCATTTGGCTTGGGAGGTTTCATTAAATCAGAAAACAGAACTTTGAAATTACCTTTTCAAAAATTGTTCTAAAATATCATTGGGAATCTCTTTAAGCTGCCACTGGGTCGTGTAGCAAACTGCCCGGCACATGCGGGGAGGAGCACAGGTTGCAGGAGGGAGGAGCTTGGAAGAGTGCCAGGGGGTTCACTATGCACCAGTAAGGGCACCTCCTGCTGGCCACTCTGGGGATTAGCTCTTTCAGCATGAGTCCCTCTTCTGGTGGTTTCTCAGACTGTCACCTCGCTCTGTCGCCCTGCGGGACCTCTCTCACTCCTCAGGAGCTGCAGCGCCTCATCTCTGTGGCTTAGCCCTCTGGCCGAATCACAAGAGTCCTCTCCTTCTAGGCTAGTATCCATTCTCAGCAGCGTCCCAAGCCTTCCTTAATTCCACTGCCCTGCCTGAGCCGCTTCTTCAGTGGTTGGGATGATCCTGGACAGCCTACAAGATCATTGCACAGATTGTGCCACTCGTTCAGTAGCTGATAGGGGAACACAGGCCTGCCCCCTACTCAGGGGTGGCTCTAGGTATTTTGCCACCCCAAGCACGGCAGGAGGATTCCCGGTCCCGCGAATTCAGCAGCAGCCTGCGAGAAGTCCACCGAAGTCTCAGGACCAGCGGACCCTCCACAGGCAAGCCGCTGAAGGCAACCTGCCTGCCGCCCTCACAGCGCCAGCAGGGCACCCCCCACGGCTTGCCGCCCCAAGCACGCGCTTGGCATGCTGGGGCCTGGAACCGCCCCTGCCTCTACTTTGGGTTCCAGTCTAAGGGCCCAATCTCTGGCAGCCAAGGCGTATACTTCCCCAAACCTTCCTGCTTCTCCCCTGGACTACTTCTGCCTTGCCTATCCCAGGCTTGCATTCTCCACCCTTACCGCCTGGGTCTGCTAGACAAACTCTTCCTCTTTGGTCCAAAACCCCTTTCTCATAGACTTTAAGGTCAGAAGGGACCATTATGATCATCTAGTCTGACATCCTGCACAACACAGGCCACAGAATCTCACTCATCAACTTCTATAACAAACCCCAACCTAGGTTGAGTTACGAAGTCCCAAATTGTGGTGAAGACCTCAGCTGCAGAGAATCCCTCCAGCAACTGACCCGTGCCGCATGCTTGCAGGGAAGGCGAAAAAACCTCCAGGGCCTCTGCCAATCTGCCCTGGAGGAAAAATTCCTTTCCCGACCCCAAGAGTATAGCAATCAGCTAAAAATCAGCTAAACCCTGAGCATGTGGGCAAGACTCACCAGCCAGCACCCAGGAAAGAATTCTCTGTAGTAACTCAGATCCCCCCCATCTAACATCCCATCAGAGACCACTGGGCGTACTTACCTGCTGATAATCAAAGATCAATTGCCAAATTATTTGCCGAAATTAGGCTATCCTATCATACCATCCCCTCCATAAATTTATCAAGTTTAGTCTTGAAGCCAGATATGTCTTTTGCCCCCACTACTCCCCTTGGAAGGCTGTTCCAGAACTTCATTCTTCTAATGGCTAGAAACCTTTGTCTAATTTCAAGTCTAAACTTCCTAGTGTCCAGTTTTATCCATTTGTTCTTTCTCTCCCTTATTCCAGGGAAAGTGAGTTTAGCCTTCCACCCTGCAGCATCTTTCTGCTACCAGCTCCCTGCTTTAGAGAAACTCTTCCCATTCTCGTACAGCTGAGCATTCCCTAATTAGGGCTTCCCTCTCAGCCTTAATTCTCCCAGATTGTAGCCTAATAGGTTAATTGGCCCCTCTGGCCTAGATTAACCCCTTCAGGGTGACTGTGGGGAACTTACTGCATCACAAGGAGGCACCAGAAAGTCAATCTGTGTGTACATGGCTGGAATGCCAGCTGCAGTTGCCACATCTTTGTAAATAAGTCACTTAATAAAGCTCCGGTCTAGTTTTAGAAACATGGTGTCCTCTCACGTTAGTATCCATGGTTCAGAGTCTTAGAATTCAAGGCCAGAGGGCACTGCTGCATCATCTAGTCTGACCTCCTGTATGTCACAGGCCACTATCACCACCCAGCACCTGCATGTTAAACCCAAGAACCAAAATTAGACCAAAATATTACCGCCCACAGGAGACTAGACTATTATATGACACCAGAGGGATGTAGTGGATCAGTGCTCAAGACTCAAAAAAATGATTAAGTGAGATATACTCAGATAATCCTGGCAAGTGACCCTTACCCACATGCTACAGAGGAAGACAACATCCTCCCCAAGATTATTGCCAATCTGACCTTGGGGAAATTCCTCCCTGGCCCCAGCAGATGGCCCATATGGTAATCAGTTAGCCCCTGAGTGCATGAGTAAGAACCAGCCAAGTAAACTCCTGAGAGAGAGAGAATGCTTGGTACCACCTCAGAGCCCTGGCCTTCCCTGTCCTATGACCCATCTCCAGCCATATTCATCTCTGATGCTTCAGAAGAAGGAGATTTAAAAAATAAAAAAGATAACCCCTTCCAGAATACACTGGGGATGGGGGGATCCCTTCCTGACCCCACCAGGTGACTGGCTAAAACCCTGAAGCATGAAACCAGTCTGAGCTGTATCATTCTTCTGCACATTCTCAAACTGAGTGACTTGCTGCTTTTTCATAGACTCAGGAGGCTATACAGTGGGATGGATAGGACCAAATGTAAATTAAGGCCCTGATCATGCAAAACACTTTAGCATGCGGTTTTGCTGGACTGGAGACTAAACATCATTCTTTTTACTTACCTTTTCACCAAAATGCCTAAATACCCCAGTGAAACCAACCAATGCTAACATAATTATTGCAGATTTATGGGTATCCAAATAGACAAAGGCCATCATTCTGAATTAGGCACATTAGTTCTGTAAAATGACTTTCTCTTCATGGCGGTCATCTTTATGCTACTTAAAGCCCACGTATCATTGCAATGAGCTCTCATGGATGATTTTTCTCCAGACCACCTAGTGCCTCTTCAGTCTCTTCACTCTTTTCTTCCCTTAATAATAATAATAATGATAAAACCTGAACAGTAAAAAGTTGAGTGCTTATTAGCCCTGGAAAACTCTGAAAGGCAGTCACTGAAAAATACATTAAATGGTGTATTTTGTAGCACTTTTTTCTGCATAAAAATTTTATTCTAGCCATAAAAACCTAGGGCAGATTCAGCTGCTGGAATGACAGCTGTTATGTAATAGAAATATCTATGGCCAACAGTAAACTTGGTTAATTTCAAGAGTCTCTAATCTCCTACTGCATGTCTGCGAGATGGCCCGTGCAGTGTTGGAGTCTGCCATCAGGTCTGTGCTGGTGCACCCAGGGGTCACGTGGGGCCCTGCTGAAGTCAAAAGGGCTGAGCACAGATTCGGTTGCAGGATCAGGGCCCAGAATGGCACTTGAAAAGGTAATGTTCTCCTGTGGGCTTAGAGTCTGAAATCTAGGGTGAATGTTTGATCTCACTGCCAGACTGTGGTTTTCATGGGCATCCCCAAAAGAAGTTCTGACTGGGCCATGTATCCTCTTGGGGAGCCCTACCTGTCCCAGCAACTCTGCTGTCCCCTTGGTGGGATCAGAGTGTGATTTCATTGCTGAAAGGTGTATGCAATGCATTGGGGGATAGGCTGTACTCTCAGCCTCCTCCTTGCCCAACTCCACTCCACCCTTCAGGGATCTAGCTGATCCATGACCTGGGAGCAGTGCTTATGACCTCCAATGGGATTATACCCAGTGCCTATGCCTATGCCTCTTTGTGTGCTTTCCCCTTAGACACTCATTCAGATCCATGAATCCCTCTTTATGGACTATTCTGGTGTTATCAATAACAGGGCTGTCCCTAGGCGGGTGCGGGAGCTGGGGTGGAAGTGACGGATTCGTCTCTTCTGGGACCAACCATGCCAGCCAATCGCATTGGCCTGGGGGTCCCCCAAAGTGCGGAGTAATCACCCCGATTCACCACCTTTTTAGGGCACTGATATAAATGTATATATGGGACTTACTGATTTTAAAGGAGTTGTTTTATCACGTGGAAAGCACCTGTCTCTGGGTTAATTACGAGGTCATTTTCACAAAGGGAATAGTGAGCATGTACATTTTGTGGGTGAAGTTTATATTTGTATTTCCATCCCAGCTAGAAACGTCTTCCGTTGATCTCTCCCAGGATGTATTTTCCTAGTAATGAACACGCATTATCTTTTTTTCTGATTGTGGTTCACAGGCAGGGAACCTGGTGCTAAAGAAATGGTAATTATGCTAGAAAACCTGCTGCATTTTGAGATTCAGCCTTGGGAGTCATTTGGTGACTGTTGAAAGGAGAATGGGCTCTTCCTTGTCATGGCAATGAGAGCTGCCCAGCCAAACACATGCCAGTGGCAACAGGGATATGAAAGGCCAACTTTCCTTTACTGCTAAGTGTCATACAACAATAATCACAGCAGCTCTGTGGAATCAGGCTGGCTTTGACTCTTAACTCCCAGCCCATGTTTCAAAGCAGGCAGGGGGGCATTCATCTTGGGTACAGCTGTTCATTTTACCCGAGAAGTCACTGAACACAGGCTAGCCGACAAGAGGAAGGAGGAGGCAGCTTGGTACTAGCAGAGAGAGATACAGATAAGGCCTGCCTCACACTGCATGGCGGCCTCTCTGCGGTGCTCTGATTGTCCTGCATCGCAGGCCTGTCTCATTCAATGGCAGTGAGATGAAACCAGTCACATGGCCGTTGCAGCCTTCCACAAAGGCCATCCCTGCTTCTGCAGTTCGGACCATGTTTCCTGTGTGGCAAGGTTGCAGGCCTCTGGCACCCAGGACTGTCTCATGCTGTCCTAGAGTGCTCTATGTTAGCTAGCCATGCCCATAAGCAGGGACACACTGACACTGATTTTGTTGGTAACAACAGAATTAGGAGGGTCTCTGACACTTTTTTGAGAATGTGCTTCAAGAGCATGAGAAATGTGACACCACGCCACAACAGCCAGGGAACTGCGAAGTGAGGAGCTGTGCTAATCTTGGAATAATGGCCTTCTGACAGAATGGCAGCTCCTTTTGTCCATTCGTGTCATTACATGATTAGCATGCCAGCTAGTTTTGGTGCTTCTGTGGTTTTTATGATTCGTTTAAAAAATATCCTTCCTGAAAGGTTCTTTAAAATACATATTATTTCATCCAGGAGATTGGAATGACGACTCCTTCAAATACATATTTACATAGGCAACAACATCTTTTAAATGTCTGAAAATAAATTATGCGATTTAATAAATAATACATGTTTGGGTGGGTTTTTTAAACATATGTTGTTGTTTCCCCCAGCAGATGGGAATAACTCCTTTGCAGCTGCTCCCATCAATCAGGTAAACACATATTTCCAACAGTTACAGAGAAGGATTCTTGTATATTTCAGCAGTGTGCCTCAAGAGCCTTGCGGGCAGTCAGCGTGAAAGGACAATGGAATGATCATATGCAATCGCTTGACTAGTCTGCTAGGGCCAAACGTTTCAAGGGCAGAGGCACATTTGGGCTGCAGAAATGCATGTATACGTAACACCGACAGACCCTGGTCATCAACAGGCAGGACTGAACCTGGGACTTCTGCAGCTAACTGCATGAGCCTCTACTGCATGAGCTAAAAGCCACTGTGACCTTTAAGTGAGGCTGCAGCAGAGTCATTAATCTCTAAGTGGTCTTGGTGCCACAGAGGGGACAGAACACCACACCAAGGAGATGTGGGTTATATATAGAGGCAGGGACACACGCATTCATGGGGAATGCAGTCATGTATGTAGTGGCAACTGTGATGCTGAACTTGAAATAAACAGGCTCATTTGCCTACCTCCCAGGGGAGTTGTGAGCATAGATACTTCAGACGAGTGTGAAACACTCCTGATGAAAAGCGCTGTATAAGAGGGAGGTATTCTTGCTATTTCCAATTTACATTCAAGCATCACTTGATTGCACAAATGCTGTGTGGGTCTCGCTCTGTGTATAGACACATGCTTTCTCTGCCAATGCATCTTTACCTTTCATTTTAAAAAACATATTCTTAAGTCTTTTTATTATGGACAGCTCTCTGTGTCTGCCTGTAGCCTTTCTACAATGCCAATCACCATTGTATCCAAGGCTCTTTGTGTGTGCTTCTGTGCTGCATGATGGTCTTTGCAAGTAGGTCAGAGGGCTCTTTTCAATGTGATCAGCCTCCGCCTTCTGTCTATAGACAGGGAAATGCCCTGTCTGACTGGTAACGGGAGGCATTGATGGTTATGAATCCTTAGCGCTTACAGTTTGAGAGTGTCTCACTTTGGCAGAAGTTTCACCCACGTGCCAGAAATTGACAGTAAGTAGAACCTGAGGAGAAGAGAGGGGAGAATGAGGATGGGCTGTGCAGCACGCACACCTATGTACAAGGAGCCGTATTCCAGACTCCCTAGAGCCAGGGCTTAATTTGTGCCAGGGCTTGTCAGTGTTGAGCCCTGGCACCTCTGGGCTTGGCAGTTCAGAGCCCTGGCACCTCTGGGCTTGCTGCTTCAGGCTGGAATGTAAAAAAATTCTCTGTGCTCTAGCACCTCTTTGCTTGAGTCCTGGCACTGTTTTCATTACAAATTAAGCACTGCTGCTCAAACAGTTCTTTCTGATGAGCTCTGTCCTCCCCTAACCACGCTTTCTGTCCCAGAAACTGCAAAGCCAGTGCCTACTCCCATGCTGAAACTCCGTCCTCAAGCTATGGAGCCAGCCTGAGCCTTTCTTCTTACTCCTCACCATGCCTTTCCTCTAGTCCCTCTGTCTTTGGTTCTGGACTTGCTTGTTGGCCCTCTCCAGAACTTCAACCGTGAGTTCATCATGGAAACACTTCCCTTTGAAATGGTCCATGAAAGTACATTGGGCTTCTGCTGCAGTGTGGGTGAGCGGCGGTGGAGGTCGAAAGCTTGGAACAGGAAAAGAGACAGATGGTTATTGTCTCAAATAGCTCAGGGCAGGCACACAGAAAAAAATCCATGTGAAATTTCAAGGACATAGATGATACTTTTCTGACCTGAACTTCAGTTTATTGCGAGAGGGCTGCTTCAAGCCACAGAAGCTCCCTGGGCCCAGCCAGGTTAAACACAGCAAAAGAATTGCAGGCACAATGGTAAATTAAAAATGCAAAGCTGCTTTTTAAATTTTATAAAATTGCAGCACTACTTGGGGAGGGTGAGGGGTGGAGAGAGGAAGTAGCTACCATCAGTGGCTATGCTATAAAAAGCTTGTTCTACGATTTCAGGCCTTCCACATTGTTTATGGCAAGGTCACATGAGATAGTATCAAAAGCCTTACAAAAGTCAAGCCACACTACATCTACCACTTCCCTGCTAGCCACAAGGCTTGTTACTCTGCACAGAAAGCTGTCAGGTTGGTTTGACATGATTCATTTTTGACAAATCCATGTTGACTGTTACTTATCACCTTATTATCTTCCAGATGTTTGCTTAATTACTTGCTCCATTATCTTTCTGAGTACTGAAGTTAAGCTGACTGGTCTATAATTCCCTGGTTTGTCCTTATTCCCTTTTTTTATAGATTGACACTATATTTTTCCTTTTCCAGTCGTCTGGACTCTCTCTCATCTTCCATGACTTTTCAAAGGTAATCACTAATTATTCTTCCTATTATTTCTAGCATTAACAGAAAGTCCTTTCTTCCTGCTCTGTGGGTCTGGTATATCTAGGAATGGCCTTTAGCGTGGAGAATAATTTGGTATTCATGTGACTGTCTCATGAGTAGCACAAAATATATAGAATTGAAACAATGAATTACAAAAATATTTGTCCTGGGGCCATTTTTCCCCCACTTTATTCAGACAAATAGTCCCATTGAGGTCTCCATTCAGTTGAGCAATAGGAACAAGATTTGTCCACAGTTTCAGATGTCTAGAAATTATCCCTGTTCTGAGGGAAATATAGGCATAATTTGAATCAGGGGTATAAATATACAGCACTTTACTGTAGATCTAAATATGTGCTGTTCCACTTCCTAAAGTACTTCGGATAGGAGCTAACAAATGGCTACACACAGTAATGTAAGTGTGATGCACTTTAACATGTTCTAAGGTTCCCTTCTTTGTTTCACCAAGTGGCAAGCAAAAGGTGGGACAATTTATCTAAGAGTATTCATAATAATTTCTTATTTGTCTTGTGGTAGCATTCAGTGTGCTAGGTGCTGCCCACAAACACAGGAAGTCCCAGTCACTGCCCTGCAGGCTTTTCAGTCCAAGGACTTCTCTTCAATAGGTATTTAGCCAAGCAAAGAGAGGATCTACACTCCATGGCATTGTTCTGTTTTGTCTGTCTGTAATGTGATCACTCTTGAATATCAATTGCTCAATTCCAAAATTTCTGCGAAGGTTCTAGGCTTCAATAAGCAGAAAGCCTATTCATTCTGGTAGAAATCAGAAAACAGGAAAAACCTGATTTAGAAGAAAATCTGGTCCACGGGCTGCCTGGTGCTGCAGGTAGAAGGATTTCATGTGCTGGGGAGCAACATGAAAGAACTCCGGGTTTCTAAAACTAAACTGGCATTTTATTCAGAGAACTATTGACAGAGATGTTGCCACTGCAGCTGGCATTCCAGCCATGTGCACACAGACTGACTTCCTGATGTCTCCTGACACTTGTGCTCCTCCCTCCAATTTCCATGCAGTTTCTACATGGAGAATTCTCTCTGGGATCCCCTACTGATAATATATTACAAGCAGCAGCTTAACATGCTGCTTTCTCTCTGGATTTATAGTTTGGTTTGCAGAAGCAATGAAGGATGCAACCCTCTAGTTTAAATATGTTTTAAGTTCAGTTTTAATTAACCAATGGATTTTATCCTTGCAACAACCCTGTAAGGGAGGGAAGTGCTATTGTCTCCCACATTAACACAATGGTATAGTATGCAAGCCATTTTAAACAGGGAAAGGTTTAATTACAATAAACACTGTTCGAAACAGTACATTGTCGCAAAAATTTGGTCAAAATCTCCTAAACTATAGCCAGAATAGTTCACAGTTGAATGGTCCTTTGGATTATTAAAGTGATGAATTAAAGCAATTGTCCAATTCAGCTAGGCCATAAAGATTGTGCCAGAAGGTATCCTTTTTCATCTGTTGATAGCAGACTGCATGCACTATGATCTCCACTACTGCAGATATTAGGTGTTCTTCAGGACCTAGTCTAATTAGAAAACAAACACAGGATGATCCAAAGAGAGTCCATAAAAAAACGAACTGCCAAAAGGGCAGCAAAAGTACAAGCTGGTTAATGGTTTATTTAAATTATGAGGATTCAAAAAGTGGCAGCATGAGCCGACAGGAGAAAGCTCTTCAGACTGCAGTCGTAGGTGTTAAAATATACTCTTCTGGGGTCTGTTCTGTGAATTGCAAAGTACAATAAATGCAACCTGCTGTGTAATGATTTATTCGTCTTAGCCGTTATTTATTAATATACAAAAAACCCTTAGGTGGTGAGGCTTAGCTCCTCTCGGGATCATTATATGGTTTTATGTAGCTATATAAATTACCAGCCCAAATGATTCCTGTGATTCTTATTTCTAAGAAACTGTGGCACAAAGGGCCATTAATTAGCTCATCTGCAACTATGAGAACAGGCTGTACCAAAGCAACAATTGATACCACAAAAAGGAGTATGTGTCTGGGGACACTGTGCCAGGTTAAAATGAAACTGCATTGCGTGATGGCAAAAAGATGGAATTTAGTGACAATTAACTCAAGAAAAATTACTAGCTCCAGTTACCAGAGTTTACTCGTCTTAGGGTGAAACCCACCCTTGACCCCCATAGTTAAAGGTTGGGCCACGCCCTGAATCTTGTGGGGTATATAATTACTATATAGCACTGGATGTTCCTGTTATCCAGATAAACAGCCAATTCTTGTTCAGGCCAGCTAAGCTCTTGGTCTGACTGACAATGAGGTCCATTGCTTAACTACCTGTTGTGTGAGAGGATATTTCTTGTTGTCAGTTCTGAATGGTCTCTTGTTCTTTTGTTATGAGACAGTGAGAACAGGAGCTCCCACTCTACCCTGTCTAAGCCATTGATTATGTTGTATTTTTTAATTGTGCCTCCCTGAGGTGATACATTGCATCATGGGAGTTGTAGTTTGTGAGCCTGATGTCCCTTACAAGCTTGAGTCCCAACCCTGACTGGACTGTATCTCCCAAAATGGACCCACAGGCATGTGATTCCCATGATGAACTGTGCAGCTCACTCAGGGGTTATTTGCATCGCCTTATCAGACGATGTAGTCCTCCAGGGAGCCCAGCCTATAGAAGAGAATGAGGGGCCCAGACTATAATTCCCACAAGGCAATGCACTGATAGAGAAATGCAGTTTCCTGTTTTGCTCAACAGGTTCAAAACTCAATGTTTCAGATCAATCAAAAAAAATTCTGATTCAGCTTGAAATGACAGAAAAGTGAAATGTTTCTTTTTTTTTTTTTTTTGGCAAAATAGTTTTTTGTCCTCCAGACACTGCATCTTCTATGAGCAGATTATTCCAATGAGCTGAATTTACGTATTAGGCTTTTTTATTTTTTGCCTTTTTTAAGCTCAGCTGCACACTGAGTAGAAGCAGCAAAGAATCCTGTGGCACCTTATAGACATTTTGGAGCATAAGCTTTCGTGGGTGAATACATGCATCTGACGAAGTGAGTATTCACCCACGAAAGCTCATGCTCCAAAACGTCTGTTAGTCTATAAGGTGCCACACGATTCTTTGCTGCTTTTACAGATCCAGACCAACATGGCTACCCCTCTGATACTTGACTCTGAGTAGAGGTTTTGATTGAATTGTCTGCAGTGCTGCTCAGGTCCCTTTCTTGAGTCGATAGCAATCTTTTTAGAAGTCAGTAAGACTATGGGTAGTTCAAATTTTTCAACCCAGTGTGCATTTCTCAGTAGTGAATTTCTTCTGACATCCACGTCCCCTTTCACTCAACTTTTGTGAGATCCCTCTGAAATTCCCAGCAGTCTTTTCTAGTCCTGGCTAACCTAAATAGTTCTGTGTCATATGCTTAGTTTACCACCCTCTGTGCAGACCCTCTGTGCAGACCCTCTGTGCAGACCATTACCACCCTCTGTACAGACCATTAAGCAGAGGTAGAATTGATCCAACTGGAATTGTGGTTTATTTATCTTCATACAGTATAGGCCACTCTTAAATTTCTAGGATGGATTTATTTTTTCCTCACTTAATAGATAATGCCAATCACTGTGGTTGGCATAAATATTGTGCACAGTGTGTGTATCTTGCTGATAATCCATTTGCTGGTAAAAGTTTTAGGACAGATATTTATACACTGTAATCAAGTCACCCCTCTCAACATTCTTGTTGTTGAGTCTATCACTAGAAGGAAGGCTTTCTAATCCTTAGTCATTCTCATGGTTCTTCTCTGAACCCTCTCCAATTTATCAGCTTTCTCCTTGAACTGTGGGCACCAGAAGTGGATGCGGTATTCCAGCTGTGGTCACACCAGTGCCAAGTACAGAGGTAAAATAATCTTTTTGCTCCTACTCAAGATTCCCCAGTTTATGCAAACCAGGATCACATTAGTTGTTTTAGTCACAGTGTCACTCTGGGAGCTCACGTTCAGCTGATTATCCACCACAACCCCAGATATTTTTCAGTCACTGCTTCCCAGGAGAGAGTTCCCCCATCGTGTAAGTATGACCTACATTCTTTGGTCCCAGAGATATACGGCTACTTTAGCTCTATCCAAATACATATGGTCTGTTTGTACCTGGCTTACTGAGTGATTCCAATTACTCTGTATCAGTGGCCTGTCCTCTTCATTATTTACCAGTCAACCATCTTTTGAGACTCACAGCCTGACGTCAAGACTTGCTGCTCTCTTGCAATGAGTGAAGTATTTCAGGATGGACTGGAATTCAATTCATCTGAGTTCAAGCAAACAAAAATAAAAAAACCCTAGATATGATTATTCTTATTTCTTTATTTTTGCAAAGTAGATTTACATTTTACATGGAATAAGTTCAAATAACCAAGCCAATACCATGTGTCTGGATTCAGATTCCTTACTTTGCCCCTCCATTCTTTAGACACCCAGATTTGCTGATATACCAGGCACAAGTTAGCTAGGTCTGACTGTAACAGGTTACCGAAGACAGCTTGCATCTGGCATGAGCCAATTATTAGAGTGGATAATAGGATCCCTTCAAGCCTCCAGCCCTGAGCCACAGAGAGAGCTGCTCAGTTAAGCCTTCAGAATCCCTCAGAAGTTTTTACAATAAGGTTCTAAAGTTCATCTTTTTAGAGAAACTCCCATAGTGTGAATGAGTTGGGGAGCTTTTTTAGTGAAAGTTTAAAAGTTCCAGAATGTCTCAATGGTATTTTAGCATTGAGCCCTAAACTCAGCCATGTAAAAAAACAAGGTACATACCATTCTTTTTCTTTTTCTCTTTTCTTTTTCTCACATTCTCTTCAGAAGTTGCTTAGCATTCCTCTTGGATAGGTCCCCGTTGTAGGAATAAATTTAAGCTTTAAAAATCTATGGATATAATGACATGAGCAACGAAGGATAGAAGCAGCCAAAGAGCAAGACTTCACTCTCAGATCCCCAAACCTCTTCAACAGCCTCCCTTCCCCCCACAGCAACAACTTGGACAGTAGTGCATCAAATTATGACCCCCTTTTAAAATGTTAAAACTGGATATATTGGAAGACCCACAGGAATAACACTGTCAAAAAGATAAATAGAATTCTAAAATATGCAACAATGAGAGATGAGAGGAGGAGGGCATTTCTGGTTTTTATAAAAATAAATTATGCTGTTAAATATTTTTGGAAATCTTACAGTCAAATCGGGTAAAAAATTACTCTCATGCATGAAATGATAGAGCAATGAAATGTATCAAATGAGTATTGAACATCTGTGTCATAGCATAATGATATCACCTTTTAATTAAATGATAATTTCTAAAGCGGTCAAGTAAAATCATGGCATATTTTTGCACAGTTTGGTTCTCTTTGGCTATCAAGCTAACTTGTACTGATTGCTGAGCCTGGACTTTATTTCCAATGCCTGTGACAATCATGTGTGTGATCTATGATTACCCCTCTTTCGTTTTTGTCCCGTATGTAAGAGGCCCTTCCTTCAGCCTTTGCTCAGGTATAAATGTTGTAAACACTCCAGCACTGGGTCCCCAGACTGATATTAAAAAAAAATTAAACAGAAAAAAATCTATGAGCCAAAGCCTTCTGGGTATCTCTCTAGAGTATCAGGCAAAGGCCTCTATCCCACAGGAAGCAGAGTGACCTCCTTTATTTTCAACTCCTAGTCAAGAACAAATCATGTAAAATGAACCTCATTTCCTTCAATGATGGGGTTACCGGCCTACTGGCTGATGGGGAAGCAGTAGATATGATACACCTTGATTTTAGTAAGGCTTTTGACACAGTCCCACATGACATTCCCATAAGCTAAATAGGAAGATGTGGTCTCTAGACTACATTACTATAAGGCGGGTACACAACTGGTTGAAAGGTCACACTCAGCGCATAGTTATCTGTAGCCAATCAATTCATTTTATCATTGAATTGTGTTACTGTCAGGTGAACCCATACGGTATGTCATATATACTCAATGTGTGATGAATAGATATAAGTAGGAGAGGAGTATAGGAGTATAAGATTGACAAGTATTTAGGAGCAATGAGTTCCTATTAGGTATGTAAGTAAAGCAAGGCTGGAATGCAACAGACTAAGGCCTGTCAGATTTCAGCTTAGCCACACTAGGCCTTAGGCTTCTGGAGGCTTGACAAGTGTTGGTGACCCAAGACTGACCCTATGCTAATAAATTCACAAGATTACATAAAGGATGTGCCAGTAGTCAATGTTACAGAAAAATAGGCTGCAATGTACTGATCTAGACCGTATGATACCTGATTGTGACATCATGGAATGTTAATAAAATCCTAATAATAAAAAAGGGGAAATAAGAAAACCATCTATGAAAAGTGGGGCATGGCAAAATTTATGGTGTTTGGAAGTACAGATAAGGAAAAGGAGGTTGGAACCCTCATGCATATGCATAAGGTGTGAGGCATGGTCAGAAAAACAAGATAAAAAGGTCCCCTGGTCAGGTTAAAGTAGGAAGACGCTTAGGGGAAACCTCATTGGGAAGATCCCAGCAGGAACCACCTCTCTATCAATGACCACCTGTTGAGAGATCCACCAGACTCTATAGTATCTTTGAGTGTGTGAGTATGAATATGGCATTAGTTACTGTGTGGACACTCTTAGGTTTTATATATTTGTTTGTGATTGTAATCTTAATCATCTGCTTAGCAAAAACTTATAAAAGAGACAAGATTTCTTATTATCAGAGGGGTAGCCATGTTAGTCTGGATCTGTAAAAGCAGCAAAGAATCCTGTGGCACCTTATAGACTAACGGACGTTTTGGAGCATGAGCTTTTGTGGGTGAATACCCACTTCATCAGATGCATGTAGTGGAAATTTCCAGGGGCAGGTATATATATGCAAGCAAGCTAGAGATAATGAGGTTAGTTCAATCAGGGAGGATGAGGCCCTGTTCTAGCAGTTGAGGTGTGAAAACCAAGGGAGGAGAAAAATGGTTTCTTGTATGTTGGCAAGCCATTCCCACAGTCTGTGTTAATCCTGAGTGATGGTGTCAATTTGAGGATGAATTGGAAAGGGCTTCAGCAGTTCTCCTATTTGAATGTGTCTTTTGAAGTTTTTTTCTGCAGGATGGGCCTAAGGTCTGCTATAAGTGTGGCAGGAGGTTTTGAAAGTCTTTCTTCGGCTACAGGTTGTTATATTAGGCATTTTAATATTCTGATTTGTGGGTTCATTATTCTTATTCCGTAGAGGGATGTCCATTTTGGCCGATTTTTGTTTTTACATACATGAGCGAGCATTGCTGGCATTATTCGATGGCGTATATTAATGGTGGACGTGCAGGTGGTAATGAAACGGTTGAGGGTGTGTGATCTGGTTAGGTCCGTGATGGCCTAAGATTTTCTTATTTTGTACTATGTGTTCGGTGGGGGTCACAGTCTTCCTATTTTGTCTGGGTATCATGAATTGTGTGTTCCAGAGGCTAGGTCTAAAAGATAGTTCACTTAAGGCAGAGGTTCTAGATTATATACCATTATTGATAATTGGAGACCATTAATAGTTAAGGGTATTCAATTGTGCGATTTTATAATAAGCGGAAACAAACCATATTGGAGTTTGCCCAACATTTGATTTCATGTGTGGACTGCCTGTGTTCGGATTAATTTCACATAATAGAAATTTGCTGCGATGATTCTTCTACTCAAATTTTATCAACGCTTACTAAGTGATCATCTTAGAATCTTATTTCCAATTTAAAATATAAGTTTAGTAAGTGATAGTATCCAGTATTACTTAATTCCTGGTTTTACCAGTTGTAAGAGGTTCACTTTTTAAGTAAGTTTGGTTTATACTCTGGTCGTTTCGGGAACTGGTCAGGTTTGATAAGGCCCATTCAAAGTTCTAGATCACCCCGCGTGTCAATGTAGGTTAGATCCTCGAACTACGAATCTTATTTCTGGTTGGAGAGGTTATTAATGTTTGTGATGGCACACCCTGAGATATCTTCCCAGGAGGTGATGGGGTTGTCGGGTCAGTGACTTCATACCACTGTTTGACAGTTGGTTTATGGCTATTTTTGTGTAGTCTTTTTATTTTTTAGGTGTTTGCAGTCAACATATTAAGTTGAGTTTTGGGCTCCTTATTTTCTCATTTTGGGAATCAGCCAGTGCCTTTTCTAGCACATGTATCTACAGGACTGTGAATTGTTTGGAAAGTTTGAATAACAAATTTTCAGAAATATTCTTGTGATGTTTGAGCGTCGTGTTAATTGATTGTGGGTTATGTAATTGTGGTGTGGTGGGTCAGGGTTGGTGGTATTGCTTTGATGGGGGGTGGCGTGTGGTGTGGCGGGGGTGGGTGGGTGGGTAGTGGGTGTGCATATTCGGTGGGGGGTGGTGGGCGAATGACAGGATTATTGGCAAGCTATGGGGGGGTTGAAAGAGTATTCTTAATAAGAGTATGGCAGAAGGGAGGGAGAACTAGTGGATCGTTTGAGATGGTGAGTGGGTGAGAGGGGGGGGACTTGGATAGGGTAAATGGAGGGTGGTCGGGAGGTCATGGGATATGTTGACGGGGGGTATGTGGGGAGGGTAAGGGGGGTAGGCTAGATTCATGGTGGATAGTAGGGGAGGAGATTGGTTGTGCACTTCTGGGAAGTGTTGTAAGGAGTTGTGTTTGGGATTGGGGTTGTGGGGTGGGTTGGGGGGGCTTTGTGTTTCTGTAGTGGGAGGGTGAGCTGGAGTAGACTGGTAAGATAGTTTTTCAAACATGGGCGTTGGGAAGCGGTTCACTTTTATCGTAAGTTGCAAAATTACCCCTTGGATAAATGATTTGAGATAGTATGGTACCCTGTAAATGAAGAGTGGCAGGGACTGAGAGATGAAATATCAAATAATATATAAGTACAAGTTTAAAAGTACTTTCACTTATGACGAAAAAAATCAAAGCACAGCTATAAAGTGGGGGATAACTAGCTAGATGTAGAATGCTTGAAAAGGATCTGATGGTGTTTAGTGGAACATGGAGAAATTTGAACTGAGTCATAATGTGCACACCTGTGAAAAAAGAGCTAATATTATTTTTGGCGCAGATTAACAGGAGTATTTTGTACCAAGCACAGAAGGTAACTGTCCCACTACTATTCAGCGAAGTGATGCCTATAGGAGGTATGTGTTCCAGTTCTGTTTGGACCACTCTTGAAGAAGGATGTGGGGAAATTGGAGAGAGTCCAGAGAGAGCAACAAAAGATTAAAGGTTTAGAGAACCTGACCTCTGAGGAGAAGTTTTTAAAAAGTTCACTTGTTTAGTCTTGAGAAAAGAAGATTGAGTTTGGGACTTGATTACAGTCTTCAAATATGTTAAGGGTTTTTTTTTAGAGAGGATGGTGATCAATTGTTCTCCATTTCTACTGAAGGCAGGACAAGAAGTAACGGACTTCTTCTGTTGGAAGGGAGATTTAGGTTAGATATTAAGAAAATTTTTCTAGCTATAAGGATAATTGAGCTCTGGAGCAGGCTTCCATGGGTGGTTGTGGAATCCCCATCACTAGAGGTTTTTAAGGACAGGTTGGACAAACACTTCTCAGGGATGGACAAGGTTTACTTGGTTCTGGGCTGGACTTGAGGTCCCTCTAGTCCTACTTTGCAGTGATTATTTATGATGGGGAGAGTTGAGGTGCCGCACCTTGTAAGATCAGGTCAAGAATAGCTGATTGCTGCATGCAGAGAAGAGAAATTCAACTTTGTGGGGGTAGGATTATCTTTGGGAAGAGTCTACAATTTAATAGCCAGTTCTAAGAATGAGTTAGCATAAAACTCAGCCATATGAGAGCATTGGCAACAGAGACAAGGCCACTGAGTTAGCAAGTGTCTTATTTATAAATGTATAAAGCAGATGTGGGGGCTTTACATTAACACAGAGCAATAGAACAATTATTGATGTGATTGTATGAAAGAGCAAAACGTGCAGCTACCTGAAAATCTTCTGGAGACAACACCTATTTCTTTCACTGAATGGCATCTAAACACCAAGTCCTAATGACTACAAATATTGATGGCATTATTAAAATGGGACTTTTAATTTCATATTAAGATCATTTTAAAATTGGCATGCAGGAATTTAATTATGTGTAAGCCCCAGTCCTAGCAGTTTGCTGAAATTAGTTTCCAGGGTTTTTTTTACGCACAGCCTTAAAGATGTAATGTAACCTCTTGTATAAAGCGACTAAATGCTCTTAAATTGTTGGTTGTGTGGCAATTGCACTGACCTCTTTTAAGTAAATTCAGTGATACTGTACTCGCAGATTAGCATGAATTGCTACATGGAGAAGTAGCAAGCAAAGCTTCATCCATATTAATAAAGATTAAAGGGGTCAAATACACTCCAACCAATGTAAAGCCTGAATACCCCTCAGATACTGAAATAGCAGATTGCAGTGCCTCTGTGCTACTTGCGTGAGGTGTTAGGACCACAGATCCATGGACGCTGCAGCCGCTTTCCTGCCCCAGCATGGTGCTCTGTGCAAGGGTCATGTGGAAGATGGGCAGCATGCTACTTCTGTCCATGGCTCCTCCATGAATGCACAAAAGGGCTGAAGTGTCCTGGGGGATGGTATCCTCCACACCAGGGGGGTAAAGTATCCTCCACAGCAGGATTCTATTCTAGGCAGGTTCTTATTCTGCCATCTTCACTATAGGGTATGAGAGCTTGCCAGTCGTGCATTAATGGACGTGACTAACATCTGTTGTGCTGTTCTTTCTGTGGGTACATCTGCACAGCAAAGAAAGACCCACAGGGGCCCCCATGAAAGTTTTTCAGGACCCCTGGAGTGGGGTCCTTCATTCGCTCCAGAGGCCGTGGAAAACTCTCGCGGGGCCCGGGCCCCCAGAGCTTCTTCCACTCTGAGTCGTCGGTGACGGCAATATGGCGGTGGGGGGTTATTCTGCTCCGAGGCGGAAGAACCCCCCGCCGCCGAATTACCACTGAAGCAGGATCCACCGCCGAAGCGCTGGGTCTTCGGCGGTAATTCGGAGGCATGGGGTCCCCACCGCGGATCTTTGGGGCACTTCGGCGGCGGGTCCTGGAAAAGATGGTTACTCACCTTTGTTACTGTTGTTCTTTGAGATATGTTGCTCATATCCATTCCAAATAGGTGTGTGCGCGCTGTGGGCACGTTCGTCAGAAGATTTTTACCCTAGCAACACTCGGTGGGTCGGCTGGGTCGCCCCCTGGAGTGGCGCCGTTATGGCGCCGGATATATACCCCTGCTGACCCAACGACGGCCCCTTTCAGTTCCTTCTTGCCGCACTACTCGACAGAGGGAAAACAGAGGGAAAGGAGGGTGGTTTGGAATGCATACTCAAAGAACAACAGTTACAAAGGTGAGTAACCGTCTTTTCTTCTTTGAGGCTTGCTCATATCGATTCCAATTAGGTGATTCCCAAGCCTTATCTAGGCGGTGGGGTCGGAGTGAGATGTTGCAGAATGCAAAACTGCTGAGCCAAAAGCTGCATCATCTTTGGACTGTTGAACCAATGCATAATGTCAGGCAAAGGTGTGAATCGATGATCAGGTAGTGCCCGACATATTTCCTGGATGGGAACATAGGCCAGGAAGGCAGCAGATGAAGCTTGAGCCCAAGTAGAATGGGCAGTGGGGTGGCTAGCCGGAATGCATGCCAAATCAAAGCAGGCACGGATGCAAGACGTCACCCAAGATGAAATTCGCTGGGAGGAAACCGGCAGGCCCTTCATCTGGTCTGCCACCGCTACAAAGAGCTGAGGCAACTTTCGAAAGGGTTTTGTTTTTTCGATATAAAAGGCGAGAGCCCTGCGGACGTCTAGGGATTGCAGCTGTTGTTCCCAATGTGATGAGTGCGGCTTCGGGAAGAAGACAGGAAGGAAGATGTCTTGATTGACATGAAAGGCAGACACCACCTTAGGGAAGAAGGCGGGGTGTGGTCGCAGCTGTACCTTGTCCTTATGAAACACCGTATACGGGGGGTCCACTGTCAGGGCCCGAAGCTTGGATACTTGCCTTGCTGAAGTAATAGTGACGAGGAAGCCTGTCTTCCGGGAGAGATACAGCAGCGAGCAGGTGGCTAGTGGTTCAAAAGGAGGACCCATAAGCTTGGCTAGAACCAGATTGAGGTCCCCAGGTAGGGGTAGGGCGTCTAACCTGCAGGTACAAACGTGCCAAGCCCTTGAGGAACCTTGAAACCATGGGCTGAGAGAAGACTGATCGCCTGTCCTCCCCTGAGTGGGAGGTGGAGATGGCTGCCAGATGCACTTTTATGGAAGAGACCGCTAGGCCGTGTTCTTTCAGGGACCAGAGGTAGTGCAGGATAGTAGGAACTGGTACCTGCATGGGGACAGTGTTACGTTGAGCACACCAGCAGGAGAAATGCTTCCACTTGGCCAGATATGTCAACTTAGTGGAAGGCTTCCTACTGCCCAAGAGTACCTGTTGGACCGAGACAGAGCAATATAACTCGGACCGGCTTAACCATGCAGCAACCATGCTGTGAGGTGAAGAGACTGTAGGTCTGGATGGTGAAGTCTGCCGAAGTCCTGAGTTATGAGATCCGGCCAGAGTGGTAGGGAATTGGGTCTGCCACTGAGAGGTCGAACAACATGGTGTACCAGTGCTGCCTCAGCCACACTGGAGCGATCATGATCAGGTGGGCGCTGTCCCTGTGGAGCTTGAGAAGGACCCTGTGGACCAGCGGGAATGGTGGAAAGGCGTAGAGTAGACGGTTCGTCCACGGGATGTGTGTGAGGAATGCGTCTGAGAGGGAAGGGTTGGGGAGCGCCCCTGGAGGGAGCAGAACACACAGGCATTTCCTGTTCTCGCGAGAGGTGAAGAGGTCTATGTGGGGAAAAACCCCACTTCCGGAAAACAGAATGGATGACGTCCAGACGAATCGACCACTCACGTGAGACAGGAAGGATCTGCTGAGGTGATTTGCCAGAGTGTTCTGAACTCCTGGGAGAAAGGACGGCTACCAGATCGAGCGAGTGGGCTATGCAAAAGTCCCAGAGCTGAATGGCTTCCTGACAAAGGAGGGAGGAGTGCGCCGCCCTGCTTGTTTATGTAAAACATGGCCGTTGTGTTGTCCGTGAACACTGATACACAACGGCCTTGGAGATGCTCTCGAAACACCTGGCACGCTAGACGAACTGCCCTCAGCTCCCGCACATTGATGTGTAAGGTTAGTTCTTGAGCTGACCAGAGGCCTTGAGTGCGGAGGCCTGGAGGTGGGCACCCAACCCAGAGATGACGCGTCTGTGGTTAGGGCCATCGAAGGTTGCGGTGGTGGAATGGCATCCCTGCACAAACTAGGTGGGAGTCAGTCACCAGGTTAGAGAGCCTAAAACATTCGAGGGAACAGTGAGTATCGAGTCCAGGCTGTCCCGGCCGGCCAGTATACTGAGGCAAGCCAGGTTTGAAATGGACGGAGGCGTAGCCTGGCGTGTTTGGTCACGAAGGTGCAGGCAGCCATGTGACCGAGTAGGCTGAGACAAGCGCGAGCCGATGTTGTCGGGAAGCTTTGGAGGCCTTGAATAATTGTAGCCATCGCCTGAAAACGAGGCTGCGGCAGGCAGGCTTTGGCCAGAGTGGAGTCCAGAATCGCCCCAATGAAGTCTATTCTCTGCGTGGGTATCAGAGTAGACTTCTTTATGTTAATCATCAGGCCTAGGATCCTGAAGAGGTCTTTGATGACGTACAGGTGTTGTCTCACTTGTGACTCGGAGGTTCCTCGAATGAGCCAATCGTCGAGATATGGGTAAATGTGCACCCGACGACGCCGGAGGGAGGCAGCAACTACAGCGATGCATTTTGTGAATACTCGCGGAGCCGTAGAAAGGCCAAATGGAAGGACCGTGAACTGAAAATGTTGATGGTTGACCACAAAATGGAGGTACTGTCTGTGTGGTGGGTAAATCGTGATGTGGAAATACGCATCCTTCATATCGAGGGAGGCGTACCAGTCTCCGGGATCCAAAGACGGGATAATGGTCCCCAGGGATACCATGCAGAACTTCAACTTTATCATGAATTTGTTGAGTCCTCGCAGGTCTAGGATCAGTCGTAGACCTCACTTTGCCTTGGCGATTAGGAAGTATCGGAAATAAAACCCCTTGCCCCTCAGGTCTTTTGGTACCTCCTCTATGGCTCCAATGGTTAGGAGCGACTGTACCTCTTGCAAGACGAATTGCTCGTGAGAGGGGTCCCTGAAGAGGGACAAGGAGGGAGGGTGGGAAGGTGGGGTTGAAACAAACTGAAGGTGGTATCCCAACTCCACCGTGCGCAGGACCCAACCATCCGAAGTAAAGTGGGACCATGCAGGGAGGAAATGGGAGAGGCGATTGTAAAAGGGAGGAGAAGGATCCGGGAAAACAACTGGTGGGTCATCCTCGAGTGTCTCATCAAAAGTTCTGTTTGGGCCCTGCCGGTGGTTTGGGGGGGCAGCTGATTTTGCCCCGCTTGGGGGCCAGACTGCCTCCATTGATTCCCTCGGCCAGGCCTTCTGCTGAAGTCCTGTCGTGGCCTAGGCGGGGGTAAGTACGGTGAGGCTGGGGCTGGAAGGTCCTGCGTTGGGTCACTGGCGTGTGCATCCCCAGTGAGTGCATTATTATGTGACTGTCCTTCAGACTTTGTAATCTGGGATCAATCTTGTCTGAGAAGTGCCCCTGGCCTTCAAAGGGCAAGTCCTGAATAGTTTGTTGTAATTCAGGAGGAAGGCCTGATACCTGGAGCCAGGAGATACGCCTCATCATCACTCCTGACGCCAGAGTCCTGGCCACAGAGTCTGCTGTGTCCAGAGAAGCTTGGAGGGAGGTTCTCGCCGCCTTCTTATCCTCCTCAAGTAGGGCCTAAATTCCTGGCGGGACTCCTGGGGAAGAAGCTCCGTAAACTTCCCCAAGGACATCCACGTGTTTTAGTTATACCTACTTAGGAGGGCTTGCTGGTTTGCCACCCTAAGTTGAAGGCCCCCAGCCGAATATATTTTGCAGCTTAGGAGGTCCATGCGCCTAGCCTACTTGGGAGCAGGAGCTTGCTGGCCATGACGCTCCCTCTCGTTTACCAGTTGAATGACTAGGGAGCAAGGAGGTGGGTGTATGTAGAGATATTCGTACTCCTTGGAGGGTACCATGTATTTTCTCTCTACTCCCCTGGCTGTCGGGGGGATCGAGGCTGGGGATTGCCAAATGGTGTCCGCGTTTGCTTGAATAGTGCGGATAAACGGCAGGGCCACTCTAGTAAGTGCGTCTGCAGATAGGATGTCCACTACAGAGTCCTCTATTTCAGGGACCTCCTCCACCTGCAGATTCATATTCTGCGCCACCCGTCTCAAGAGGTCTTGATGTGCCCTTAGGTCAATTGGGGGAGGGCCGGAGGAGGATGTTCCTGCCACAACCTCGTCTGGCAAGGAGAAGGAGGAGAGGCCAGGGACAAGAGGGTCCTGTGGGGACTCCTGTTCTTGAGGAGCGGCGTCAGACTCCGGTGGTACCTGAGTGTCTGCAAGTGGTACTGAAGCCTCATCTGTATCCATGGGGGGGGGGAGGCTTACGGTTGCCTTTGGTGCTCGGTGTTGTGACGAGGCAGACCGTGGTGCAACTGAGGGAACACCTTGGGCTTGGTGGAATGCCCATGGTGTCCAGAAAGACCACTGATGGGGTCCTTGCTCGTGGCTCTGGCTCTCAGGAAACATATGGCTGGGGACATCCAAGTCATGATCCTGTGAATAGGAAATGCTACCAGCCTATGATGACACTGAGATGTGTCTCGACGGCCAAGGTGGTGCTAATAGACCCTGAGAGGGAGCCAAGTCTCGAGTTGGTCTTTCCCAGGACGGCACCGGGGAGCGGTACCGGGAGCTGTAACAGTACCGCAAGGGAGACCGGGACCTACGACCGAAGCAGTGCTGGGAGGTCGCACTGGTAGCTATTTAGAGACCTGACTCCATTGACACCTGATTCAGTCATGTGATACAAACCCCTGCTTCTCCGGTGGCGTTGAAGAAGAAGGTTTGATTGGAGCAGAGTCAGGTTGAGAAGAGAAAGAGTTTGATAAGAGTGAAATAGAAGTTTGGGAGTGCTGCGTGGATTGTAAGTCCGAGACTTAGTAAGGGCCAGGCTTGTGTGGGAAGGGAGGCAGAAGCCCTGTCAAGTGGAGCTAGAGGACGTACCGAGGGGAGGACCGTAGTTCAGTGGTTCACACCCTCAGGGCCCTGGGTTGGACTGGCGAGAGGGTGGCCGGTCCTCCTTCCATCCCTCTTCCAGGAACTAGTGGGTAATTAAGAATTGGTTCGAGGCAGCATCGCCCTGACCTACCAGCGAGAGAAGGTAGCCGAGAGAACGTACCGCAATTTGCCACACGAACATTAAGAAATCTGTAGCAACTAGTTGTTTCATTCAACTTTTTTTTCCTTATTAATCTTTAAATGGTTATTTACTGAGCTTTTCCTCTTTGGGCTTTTTCTCCTGCCTCCTTTTCCTCTCTGGGTGGGGAAGAAAAGGTAAGGAGGTAGAAGGAGCGAGTAGAGGGTACCAACAATTGAAACCTTGGGCTGTTTTGGTTCTTGTTTCACAGAGCAGACACCAAACATAAAAACAGCTGCTAAACGTTCACTGATGAGAATTTTTTAGCATCCCTGACCTCTGTCCTTGTCTGACAACTCCAATTTCATCTCCTCTGTCCCGGGCTCCTGTCCTTATCCAACCCCTCCCCGGCCCGCACTTACCCGCCGTCCGGAGCCTCAGCAGCTGCCAGAAAGCCTAACGCATGCCGTGCGTGGTTGGGAGATCCCTGAGTCACCCGTCAGAGCGCTGTAAGGGGAGGAGACGCTCGGCCAGCGCTCGCACGCCCGCCCTTACCCTGTGCTCTGAGAGGCGGAGGCTCAGGAACCCGTGAGCAGCGGCTGCAGCGCTGTCCAGAGCACTGACGCGGCGGGCACGAGAGGCTTCAGGGCCTGGGTCTTCGACGCGGGTCCTCCGCGTCGGCGTATTCGGTCGGCGTTCTTCTTTTCTTCGAGTGCTTGTTTCTATAGATCCATTAGTGTCGCGCCACGGATGCACGTACTGTTGGAATTTTTCACTAGCAACACTTGTGGATCGGCTAGGTCCCCCTGGAGTGCACCTTATGCGCCGGAATATATCACTGCCGACCCACAGCCCTTAGTTCCTTCTTACCGCCGTGATGTCGTTGGATTCTTTGTTCTTCTTTTTTCCTGTTGTTATTCTATTTGTCTCGTTTGATTGTGTTTTGTATTTTTCGTTACTGTGTTTATATTTTTTTTGTGTTGGTTTTGTTTTGGCGCGGTGTGGTGATATATAAAGTATTTGTACTGATGTTGGCTTGATTTCGTTTTGGGTTGTGATCTGTTTTTGTATTGCCCTTTCCCCCTTCTTCTTTGTGTGGCTATGCCAGGCTCTCTGGCTTCAGTCGTGTCGGCTGTGCAAAAGCCGATGCCATTAGTTGGTCGCGCGTCTGCTGCTTCAGTGCCTTAGGGAATCCCATCTTCCTGCAATGTCGCTCTCGTAAGTCATTAAACCAAGACCAAAAGACACCAAAAACGGCGACTTTCGACTGAACGTCCTCATGGAGGCGCCCTTAGCCTGCAATGTCGTACGGCGCTCATTGCAATCTGTGAGGCGCCGCTCCTTTGTCCGACGTCGTACTGCGAAGAGCCACGGCACCACTCTCACCGGACTGACGTCTGCTCGCACGCTCCTGTCCCCCGCCCGGAAGAACACACGCTCCGGCTGCTTCGGCACCACAGAAGAGCGCCCATCACGACGGATCGCCTGGCACCATCATTCGCGCCGCGGCGTCGGCACGTTGATTTGGTCCCAAAGGCCATGACTCCTGGCTGCCTGAACTTCCCACGGCTCATGCGTGCGTCGAGCTCGCTCTCCCATACATGCCCAGACTTCTCCCACAGCGGTATGCGATGATGGAGACCCGCTGCCTCAACCCTGGGCACCGGATGCCGGGTCATCCAATCTTGGCAGCCTGCATTGCTGAAGGGCCGCATTGTGGGAGCTGCTAGAGCATCATTCAAGCTCTACGTCCCC
>NC_133772.1:141345274-141352788 GCF_003597395.2 Chelonoidis abingdonii | reverse complement strand
ATCGGTAGTCCCGCTATTTCTGGTGGGACATAGCGCCAGGAAGGCGCGATGAACTTGAGCCGTGAATGGGGCGTGGTGGCTAGCCGGAAGGCATGCCAATCAAGCATAGGCCGGATCAAACGTCACAGATGAATTCGCTGGGAGGGAAACGGCAGCCTATCTGTCTGCCACCGCTCAGAGCTGAGGCAACTTCGAAAGGTTTTGTTTTTCGATTATAAAGGCGCGAGCCCTGGCGGACTTAGGGATTGCAGCTTTGTTCCAATTTGGATGAGTGCGGCTTCGGAAGAGACAGGAAGGAAGGTCTTGTGACATGAAAGGGGACCCACCTTAGGGAGAGGCGCGGTGTGGTACGCAGCTGTTGATGTCCTGTATGACACCGTTACGGGGGTCACTTCAGGGCCCGAGCTTGGTACTGCCTTTGATATGTGCGGGAAGCCTGTCTTGGCGGTACAAGCCGCGGCAGTGGCTAGTGTTCAAAGGGGACTAGTTGCAGAACAGATGAGTTCCAGTAGGGTGGGTCTACCTGGGTACAACGTGCCACGCCTGGATGACTGAACCATAGGGTGAGAGAGATGCTCGCTGTCCTCCTGTGGAGTTGAGATGGCTTGCCAGATTCATTTATGAGGCGAGCCGTGTTCTTTCGGACCAGAGGCTGTGAGGATAGTAGGAATGGTTACTGCTGACGTGTTCGTTGAGAACGAGGCGAAAATGCTTCCACTTGCAGATTGTTCAACTTAGTGAAGGATTCATATGCCAAGGTACCCTGTTGGCGAGACAGCGCAATATAATGACGTCTACCTGGCAGCACCTGCTGTGGGTGAGGATTAGGTGGCATGTTGAGTTGCGAATCTGAGTTTGAGATCGGCAGGTGGTAGGGGAAATTGAGGTCTCCACAGACGAGGTCGAACAATGTGTACTGTGCTGCCTCAGCCCATGAGCTCATGCAGGTGGCGCTTTCCTATGTACGGAGCGGACCTGTGACAGCTTTGGGAACGGGAAAGGGTAGAGTCAGAAGGTTGTCAGTATCAGGATGTGTGTGAGAGGATGCCTGAGGAGTAGAGGTTGTCCCAGTAGGATGTGTCTTTGAAGGACGCCCTGAGGAGCAGAACACCATGGCATTACTTTCTCGCGAGAGGCGAAGTGTTATGTGGGGACAACCCTTCCGAACAAATGGCTGACTTCTGTCGAACTCGACCACTCACGAAGCAGAAGATCCTGCTGAGGGATTTGCCGAGTTTGACTCCTGGGAGAAGAGCTCAGATGTCGGCGGTGGGTATGCAATCGGAATGTCTTCCCCAAGAGGGTGTCGGCGCCGCCTTGCTGTTTATTTTAACATGGCTTGTGTTGTCACTGATGCACTGAATCACACGGCCTTGGGCTGCTCTCGAAAACACCTGGCCCGCTGAGACTGCCTCAGCTCCCGCCATTGATGTGTAGGTTAGTTCTTGAGCTCGACAGAGCCTTGGTGTGGACCTGGCGGTGGGGCCAACCAGCGTGACGTTGACTGTGTTGGCCTATCGAGTTCGGATGGAGTGGAATGATCTGCACAACAGGCGCTGGAGTCAGTACCGGTTAGAGGCCAAACATTCAGGGGACAGTTGGGTTTCGATCGCCTGTCCCGCGCTGCCAGTGAGAGGCAGCCAGGTATTGGAAATGGACGAGGCGCTAGCTGCCGTGTTTGGTCACGAAGGTCAGCAGCCTTGCGAGTGGCGAGACAAGCGCGAGCGATGTTGTCGGGTTGGACTGAATACATTGTAGCCTCGCCATGAACGGGGGTCGCCGCAGCTTTGCCGCGTGGGTTCCAGAATCGCCCATGAGTCTTTCTCTGCTGGGTATCGCGGCTTCTTTATGTTAATCATCAGGCCTAGTTCCTGAGAGTCTTGATGACGTACAGTGTTTGTCTCACTTGTGATGGAGGTCCTCGATGAGCCATCGCAGAGATTGGGGTACATGGCACCGACGCGCGGGGGAGGCGCGACACGAATGCTTTTCGTACTGCGAGCGTAGGAAGGCCAAATGGAAGACCGTTGAATCTGATGTTGAATAGTACACACAATGGATGTACTGTTGTGTGGTGGGTAATCGTGATGTGGAAATGATCCTATATCGAGGAGGCGTTACCCGGCTCGGTCCAAGACGGTCCTTGTTGGTCCCCAGGAGATCCATGCAACTTCACTTTGATTTGTCTAGTCCTCGCAGGTCTGGTCATGTAGACTACTTTTTCTTGGTTGGAGATCGGAAATTAAACCTTGCCCTCAGGTTTTTAGGGGTCTCCTCTATGGCTCCATGGTAGGCGACTGTACTCTTCAGCGATTGCTCGTTGAGGGGTCCTGAGAGGCAGGAGGGAGGTAGGAGGTGGGGTTAAACAATGACAGTGGATCCCACTCCACCGTGGCAGGACCACATACCGAGTAACGTGGGGACCATGGGCGAGGAAATGGGAGCCGATTGTAAAGGGGAGAGGATCCGGGCACACTGGTGAGGTCCATCTCGGTGTCTATCACAAGCTTTGTTGGGCACCTGGGATGTTTGGGGAGCAGCTGATTTTGCCGCTTGGGGGCCGCATGACCTTCCATTGTCCTGGCCAGGCCTTCTGTGAGTCCTGTTCGTGCCTAGCGGGTTGTAAGTACGGTGAGGCTGGGTGGCCAGGTCCTGGCGTTTAGGGTCCTGGCGTGTGCATCCCCGTAGGGCATTATGTGGACTGTCCTTTCGACTTTGTTAATCTGGGATAATCAATCCCTTTGTCTGAAAAACGGGGGGTGCCTGCTTCAAAGGGCAGTCCTGATGTTGTTTGTATTCAGGAGCCTGTTACTGGCCAGGAGATACGCTTCATCACTCCTGAGACGAGTCCTGGCCAGACGTTGCTGTGTCGAGAAGTTGGAGCGCGTTCTCGCCGCTTCTTATCTCTCAGAAGGGCCCTAAATCTGCGGTCCTCCTGGGGAGAGCTCGGGTAAATTCCCCAGACTCCTGTGTTTCGTATACACTTAGTGGGGCTTGTCTGTTGGACCATCGTTGACGGCCCCAGTGCATATATTTTGCAGTTGGATCCATGCGGTCGTGCTACTTGGGCAGCAGGAGTGCTGCCTGACGCTCCTTCTTACCGTGATGTAGGGAAGCAGGAGGTGGTTTGTGAGATATTCGTCTCCTTGGAGAGGTCAGTATTTTCTCTTACTCCCTGGCTGTCGGGATCGAGGTGGGATTTGCAAATGGTGTGCGTTTGCTGTTGAATGTTGCGGATAACGGCGGGCTTAGGTAGGTGCGTTGCAGATGGTGTCTACAGAGTCTCTATTCAGGGACTCTCACTTGCAGAATTTTATTCTGCGCCACCCGTTCAGAGGTCTTGATGTCCCTCTAGGGTTCATTGGGGGGCCGGAGGAGGATGTTTCTGCCAAACCTCGTTGGCAGGAGAGTGAGGAGAGGCAGGGACAAGAGGTCCGTGGCTTCTGTTCTTGAGGCGACGCATCCAGGTGGGTACTGCGTTCTGCAAGTGGGGTACTGAAGCCTATGTATCCATGGGGGGGGGGCCTTTAGCGGGTTGCCTTTGGTGCTCGTGTTGTAGTAGAGGAGGCAGCCGTGGTGCAACTGTGGCGAACCTTGGCTTTGATGCCCTGGTGTCCAGAGAGCATGATGCGCGGTCTTGCTCGTGGTCTGGCTCTAGAACTTGTGGTGAATATCCTATCCCTGTAGGAATGCTACCGCTATGGATACATTGAATGTGTCTCGACGGCAAGGTGTGCTATAGACCTGAGAGGGGAGCCAGTCTCGGTTTAGGTCTTTCCCGACGGGCAGGGGCCTCAGGTACGGGAGCCTTAACAGTACGCAGGGAGAGCGAGGGACCTACGACAGAAGCGGTGCTGGGTCGTCTGAGCGTTTTCTGGATCTCTGTCCCATTCGCCTGAGCTGTGATGCAGATGCATGGTGCGTGGGTGGGATCGGTCGTCGTGGTATCTGGCACGTGATGCGACGCGGCTGCTGCGGAGGGGCCTACTGCGTGACGGCGGTGTGGGCCGGGGATTCATGGGACCGTCTCGGTAGGACCGAGTCTTGATGTGCCTCTCATTGCAGCTCCCACGGTGGCGGCCTCAGCAGAGGCTGCCTAGATGGATGACCCGCCACGGCGGTACAGGGATTGAGGCAGGCGGTCTCATATCGCATTATCCCGTGTGTGGGAAGGTTCTGCATGGTCTGGGGCGAGTCCGCCGGCATGAGCGGGGAGTTTATGCGCAGGATTCAATGGCTGTGGGACCAGAAATCACGTGCCGCACGGGTGCCGCGAAGATGATGTTGCCAGGCGATCCGTTCGTTATGGGCGCCTTCTGTGGCTGCCGGGAAGCAGCCGAGCGCTGTGTTGGTTCCTGGGCCGCACGTTGGGACAGGGCCTCGGTGCGAGCGAGTCAAGTGCCGGTGTAGAGTTGGCTGCCGTGCTCCCTGCAGTAGCGAGCGATCCGGAGCCAGGACGCTCCTCACAGATCAAGTTGGCGCCTCCTTAGGTCGGACGTTTGGGGCTAATGGCGCCTCTGAGAGTGTTTCAGTCAAAGTCCGTCCGTCTTTGTCCTTCGGTTATAATGACTTCCAGATGCGAATTTTTAGGAAGATGGGATTCCTAGGCACTGCGCCGCAGTCGTGGGATCCCTATTGCATCGTTTTGGCACGAACCGAGACCTTCTAAGCCCAGTGACTGGGGCATAAGCCAGCACTGGGGGGGGGAAAGGCTATCCATTCCCCTCACAACTTATCTATCTATATATAATACCAACAACTAACACTACTACCTGTAACTCGAGACGATAAACAAATTACAGTAAGAAAATGCGTCAAGCTAGGAAGTGGCAGATAGTGTACGCCACGCTACCACAGTTCCAACGACGCATCACGCGTAGAAGAGAATGCGAAGGCTGATGGGTCGGCAGGATGTATATACCGGCGCCATAATAGTGCAGTCCAGGGCGTGACCTAGACGACTCAACAGGTTGTAGCAGGTAAAATTCAACGAACTGCTGCGGCTGGGTGCGTCACTAATTGGTCTAATCTCACGCACTCGAGCAGACTGAAAACCCGGCGCGAATTCGACCGAAGCAGCGAGGCTCGCGTCGAAGACCCAGGCCTGATCCTCTCGGGGCCTGCCGTCGCCTCACGGCTTCTGGACAGCGCTTGCAGCGCAGTGCTCGGTCCTGCGCTTTCCGCTGCTCGGCCATTGGTAAGGCGGGCGGCTGCGCGCTCTGGATCACGAGCGTCTCCTCCCTTCTGCGGATGGCTGAGCGGGGACTCAGGGATCTCCCACTCAGCGCGGCCAGTGTGTTCAGGGGTGTTCTGGACGCTGCTGAGGCTGCGTGAGTGGGTAAGTGGCCGGCGCGGGGGGGTTGTTAGACAGGGTCGTCCCGGGCGAGGCGTATTGATTTGGGGATTTCAAGGACAGAACCGGATTGGTCAGGGATTTAAAAAATCTCATTCTTTGAACTTTTAGCAGTTTTCTTTGTTTTTTTTTTCTGCTTCTTGGTGAACAGCAACAAAAGCCTCCAATGGTTTTCAATTTGTTGTCCCTTACCTCGCTCCTTTCTCTCTCTTTATTTTTCTTCCCCCGTAGAGGAAGGAGCGGGAGAGAAAGCCAAGAGGGAAGCTCAGTTACAAACATTTTTAAGACTTATTTAGTGGAACCAGATTGATGACCATCTTTTTACGATTTTTTCTTAATGTTGTGTGGCAATGCTGGTACTGTTTATGCTGGTCTCCGCTTTTCTTATCTGACGTAGTTCAGGGTGCTTTTGCTTGACCTCCTGACAGTTCTTAATTACTCCCTGCTGTCTTGGAAGAGGGGTGGAGAGGGAGACTGGGCCACCCTCTTCCAGGTCCCACCGTGGCCCTGGGGGTCTGTGGTGAACCACATTGACTAGAGGTTCTTCCTGGGTTACTTCACCTTGTACTCTTCGCTTGTGAAGGCTTCTTGCTCCTCTCCAGCAAACCTGTGCCTACTGAGTTTGCTGACTTCACCTCCCCGCAGCACTCTCAAACTTCTATTCTTCTTCTCAAAATCTTTCTCTCTTCTGCAACTTGCACTTTGTCATCAATTCTCTTCACTCCCACCGCACTGACTAAGCAGGGTTTTTATCATGAAAATGAAGTCCAGGCTGCTCATATTGGGTCAGGTGGCTCTAAATGGTACAGGAAGTTCTAGTTAATCTAAAGCAAACCTTCTTCCCTTGGCAGGGAATAAGGCCCCCTGCTAACACTCTCATGCTGCCCTCTGGCCATGCTGTATCACAGTTGTTTTGATTGAACAAAAAACTCACCCAGCTTTATTTGTAACAGCACAGGCTTCTGTATGCTCCTTATGCCTCGCCTGAATGGCCCACTGGCCTGAGTTCAGTCTTGTAGGGGGCACCTGCTAAATATGGCTTGCTTCCCTTAACTCTTAGCTTCTCACCCAGCCTCTGTCCCAGTGCCTTGATATCTGGCTGGAACTGTTACTTTTGCGGGATGGCGTGAGCACATTCCTCCTTCTGACCTATAACTGAGTCACTCCTTGGACAAAGAAGAAAAATAGTGTATTTCTGCTCTGCAGATTAACCACGAGGTATTTCTACATTATTTTACACAAGTATGTGCTTGGCCTGCTTTCTATGGCTCAGTCATGTGCAAATAGGTGAAACAGTGGGTGAAAAACTGGTTGTAGGATAGTAATCAAGGAATGATTATCAATGATACACTTTCAGACTGGGGAAATGTGTCCAGCAGGTCCCACAGGGGTCCAGTACTATTCAATATTTTCATAAATCAATTGGATAATGTAGTTGAATGTTCACTTATGCGATTTGCAGATGACACCAGGCTGAGAGGGGTTGAAAGCACTTTGGAGGACAGGATTAGAATTGGAAATGCCCTTGATAAATTGGAGGATTGGTCTGAAATCAGCAGATGAAATTCAGTACAAACAAGTGCAAAGAACTAGACTTCGGAATGAAAAATCAAATGCATAACTACAAAATGGGGAGTAACTAGCGAGGCAATGGTACTGCTGGAAAGGATCTGGGGATTATAGTGAATCACAAAGTGAATGTGTCAACAATATGATGCAGCTACAAAAGAGACTAATATCGTACTAGGCTGTTAGGACATACGTTGCAACCTTGTGCAGTATCTCTGGGGATACATACTGTATTAAGCTTATGAATGGTTTATGTGTAAGCGGGGGAATTGTCCCGCTATTGTGGGGAACTTTCCTGGCTTCTGCACTACCCCGCTGAAGTGGGCTGGCGAAAGGATCTGAGTCTTCGCTCCCACTTCCTTTACCCAGAGGCCTTCCTGCCCTTGAGGACTCCCCTTCCACTCTCCTGTCTGGCAGAGTCCTCGTAACCCCAACAAGGCTGGGGCCAGGATTCCTGGGGGGCTCGACCCCCAACCCTGCTGTGGTCACCCAGGACAGGGGCTAGGGTGTTTCCACTTCAGGGTATTCTCTCTGCACTGGGCACCGCACTGACCCACTGATCATTACATACAATTTAAAGCAAATACAAGTT
>NC_133772.1:141288792-141344871 GCF_003597395.2 Chelonoidis abingdonii | reverse complement strand
GTAATTAACATAATGAAAAAGAATAGGAAAATGGAAAAGGGAGAACACAAATCACCCCTGCTGTGGCAGGGACAGCACAAAACATGTCTTTGACATCACACCTCACATACCGGTACTTAGGAACCCAGCGCTCTCAGCCTGGCTAGTGCTGCAGGGACGCTGCGGGTGGGAACTTGCTCTGAATGAAAACACCACCCGACGGGGCAAGCACAAAAATAATCCCAGTGAAACACAACAAAATCAGGTTTACAATCCCCTTCACAGTCAAAACCTGCAAGCAAGCTCAGAAGTAAACTATGCTGAGCAACTGACAAGGTCCCCCTCACTCCCGCAGCGCTCACTGCATCACGACCAAGAAAAGAACAACCCAAGCAAAACACGGCTATGCTGCGCTCTGCCCAGGCTGCTCTCGCTCTCTGGCCCATTGCTAAGCTAGCTCCAGGGAAGTCTTTCCCTGCTGGTGCTCGGCTTGTGGGCTGCCTCGCTCCAGCTTCGAGCTTGGGCCCTGCTCTCCTTAGCTAAGCCCCACTCTGTTACACATTTCTCACACGAGATGGACCACCTCTGGCTTCGGCTCTGTTTGTGCCTGCCTGTCAATCAGGATGACTGAGCATTGGCTTGATTGTTCTGGGTGTCAGCTCAGGGTCCTGATTGCATCATCCTCCCTTGTATTTGCGGGACTAGCACCAAACCCCACGGTAATTAACATAATGAAAAAGAATAGGAAAATGGAAAAGGGAGAACACAAATCACCCCTGCTGTGGCAGGGACAGCACAAAACATGTCTTTGACATCACACCTCACATACCGGTACTTAGGAACCCAGCGCTCTCAGCCTGGCTAGTGCTGCAGGGACGCTGCGGGTGGGAACTTGCTCTGAATGAAAACACCACCCGACGGGGCAAGCACAAAAATAATCCCAGTGAAACACAACAAAATCAGGTTTACAATCCCCTTCACAGTCAAAACCTGCAAGCAAGCTCAGAAGTAAACTATGCTGAGCAACTGACAAGGTCCCCCTCACTCCCGCAGCGCTCACTGCATCACGACCAAGAAAAGAACAACCCAAGCAAAACACGGCTATGCTGCGCTCTGCCCAGGCTGCTCTCGCTCTCTGGCCCATTGCTAAGCTAGCTCCAGGGAAGTCTTTCCCTGCTGGTGCTCGGCTTGTGGGCTGCCCGCTCCCACATCGAGCTGGGCCTGCTTCCTTAGCTAAGCCACTCTGTCTACACCCACAATTCGCTCACACGAGATCGGACCACCCTGGCACTTCGGCTTCCTGTTGCTGCCTGCCTGTCAATCAGGATGACTGAGCATGGCTCTCGCATTTGTTCTGGGATGTCAGCTCAGGGTCCGATTGCCATCATCCTCCCCGTTTATGCGGGAGTAGCACCAAACACCCCACGAAATTTTCTCAAGACTGGGTTTGTGCTGAGATGCAGAAGGTTTTTAAATGTTTATTTTTCCCAGGGCTGCCCGGGGGGGTGCAAGTGGGGCAATTTTCCCGGGCCCCACAGGGGCCCCCATGAGAATACAGTATTCTATAGTATTGCAACTTTTTTTTATGGAAAGGTCCCAGAAAATTCTTTGTCCCCGGCCTCCTGAATCCTCTGGGCAACCCTGCACAAACCCAGAATAAAGAGACAACCCCTGCCCCAAGGAGCTTCCAATCTGAGTGTAACATGAGACAACAGATGGAAAAGTACAAGGAGACAATGAGACAGTATTGGTCAGCAGGCTAGACCGTGGTCTCAGCACACCAGCCACCCAGCCATTGCCAGGTTTTTGGGAGACCTCATGGCCAAGGAATTTGAAGGAGGGAGTTGAAGGAGCACAATGAGGGAGCTTCCTGGCTGTTACAGGAATCTTCTCCCAAGTGTGAGGGTCAGCACAGGAGAACGTGAGAAAGGATTTGTTTGACTATTTAATAAATGAGTGATGGAGGCTGGTGTCATGGACCAATAGGAGGTGAACACGGACAGACTTGAGAGCAAATGAGAGAGGATATGTAGAGTGGGGATTGACTGTGAAGGGCCTTGGAAGTGAAGATAGGCAGAAGTTGGAGCTGTGTGGATGGATAGGAAAGGCCATATCCATAGCTACTTCTATGCTTGGAGCTAGGGGAGTGAGTCCCAACCCTCCTGGACTCTGTGTGTATGTACTCAGGGAAGCTAGCTCGTGCCACTGCTCCCACGGCCCATGCTACCGTGGCTCCATTACTACCATGTTTAGTGCACTAGCTTGATACGAGGTAGTGCAAGTACATCTGCTCATGTTGGGAATCACCCCCCACCAGCTCCAAATGTAGATGTGGCCTTCGAGATGTAGTACAGAAAGACTCTGCAAGATTTACCCTGAATGTGAGGACCTAGACAGACGGTTGAGTTGAAGATGATGCCCAGATCATGGGCCTGAATGAGGAGGATGACGGTGGTGGTGTTCCTTAGTGATTGAGAAAGAAGGGGTGAGGAGGCTGTGCAGTTAAAGATGAGGAGTTATATTTTGACCATGCTGAGCTTAAGCCACCATTTGGACATCCCGGAGAGATGGTTTGAAGTGTAGAGGTAGGTCGGTGAATCGTCCACATAGGGATGGTAGTTGAAATTGTGTTTGTAGATGAGATTTCCGAGAGACGAGGAGTAGAAGGAGAAGAGAAGGGGACCGAGGATGAAGCCACACAGAAGGCTGGAGAGAAGATGAGGAGGATCCTCTGCAGGAATACACTGAAGGAGTGATTAGAGAGGGAAGAGGTAAAGGGGAGACCAGAGGCATGGAAGCCAAGAGAGACGTGATCCCAAGAAGAATGTGGTAAATGGCTAAAAGCAGCTGAAAGGTTGGGGAGGATGTGGATGGAACAATGACTCTGAGCCTTGGCCAGGAAGAGGTCATCAGAGCCTTTGAGAGCCACCTCTATGGAGTGGCAGAAAGTTCCATTGGATCTTAGGAGCAGAGTTGACCAAATCCTCATTTTTTAGATATTCTAGGCCCTGGTAATTTGGAACCCTGAGAGATAACTTGACTCGATAGTCTATCGGGAGTTAGTGCAGAGAGCAGAGAACAGGTCTGATGTGCTCACAGTAGCTGCATTGCCATCGAGATGGACTCTGAATTAGTTGGTGTTTCCTCACAGCTGAAGGCTTCATGCCCCAGTATATTGCCCTGCTGCTGTCTAGCCAAGAGATAATGAATGAGTACATAACTAAGGCCAGGTCATTATTCACTGAGATGTGATGGAGTGTCCTAACCAACCACAGACAGTAGGAAGTGTTACTCCTCAGAGTTGCTGTTATATCTGAACATTATGTATTCCTTGACCTATAGGTACAAAAATTGGGATTCACACAGAATTAAACAGCAGGGAGATTAAAGGGAAGGTGTGCTCATTTTCTGTGTAATAAATCAAATAATTTTAATTAAGGAAGAGTTGATGCTTAATTTTTAGGCTATGAAAAATATTAATTAATTGAATTATTTTTTATTCGTGCCACATGCATATCCTATCTCGAGGCATGCACTGACAGCAAAACATTTAAAAACTGATAACTTTTATGTGATTTAATTTGACTTACTCTGGGTGACATAAGACTGGAGTCCCATTGTGCTAGGTACTGTACGCTCAATGCAAATACCCATCCTTGACCCGAGAAACGTAACATCCAAATAGACAAAAATGGCAGTTAACTGAAGCACCTCACAGGGAACCAATTAATGTGAATGACTGAACAATTGGCTATTTCCTAGTACTTAAATTCTACTGCTGTAAGGCCAAATGAATTCCTGTTTTCAAAGCATGTTGAGTTCTCACATGTCCAGATACTAGTAATTAACTTTACAAGATCCAAGCTAGAATAGTTAGTCAAAGTAGCTTTTATTTATCAAACTTTCAGAAGCTTTACTAAAAATTTCTCCTGAGAAGCCTCCTATGTGTGCCTGTTTCTGTTTCTTCAAGTTGTCTCTACTGTGAATTGCACTGCAATGGATTGGGTATCGGAGTGATTTTTGACAAGTAAAAATAAGCTTTGGATGTGCCTCCCTTCTATGCTAATGAACCACTTTTGTCATTTGAAAATAAAAGATATTTTACTTATGGTGAACATGGGAAAAATCGTGTAGGCAAAAACAAAATAGTCTTTTTCTGAAACCAGGAAAAAATTATTAGCTTTGCTTTCTGCTCTGTGCTTTCTGTAGCTCCAGATACATCAGACAATTTACCTCAAGCTATTTGCCAGATCAATATTCCGTACTCTTTAAACTTTCCTCCAAAGAATCTGTATAAAAATACTTAACCTACAATATTTATTTAAAAGTAGTATTTCCTTTATCAAAGGCAGATTCTAAAAGCCAGACTTGTCTGAGAGGGATGAAAGACATGCTCTTAGAGAATCAAACCTGATTAAAAAAAATCCAGAATTTTAAATACAGGGGGAAAGATAGAGGCATAGCTAGAGATGGGAAAGTGAAGTGACAGAAAGGGGTAGAAAAGAAGTAATAGAAAAGCACAAGTTAATTCTGTTTATTTAATATACTTGATACCAAAATATTATAGAGAAAACATGTCCATAAATAATTTATGTATGTAAATATGTCTCAACAAACCTTTTGAGGGCTACTCAGAATTGACCCCTAACGTGAGGATTAATGCTGCAGAATGGAGCCCCTTTCTCAGGGAAACCAGGCAGGCAGTGCAGAACTGTAAGAGAACATATAATGTATCATTTATTTGTGAAACTTTAAGTGTGTAGCTCTTGTGTAGCTTCTGAGAAAAGAAAGGCCATGCTTGGTTGAAGTATCAGGGGTCAAATAGTCCTCTAGAAAGACTATTCTGCTGAGGGGCATTTGGAATTTCCAACTGTCCCCAGGGAAAGTCTGAGATTTTAATGTTTCTTTTCATCCCAAGTGGGGACAATAAGTTGAAATAGCAACTTTTTTTGTGGAAGAAATTTTTCTGAAAAAAAATTTGATTTAGAAATGTCCAAACATTTTATTCTGACATTTTCAATTGAAACAAAAAAATTGACCCTTTGAAATGAAAATGTGCCATTTTGGTTTGTTGAGCTGGCCTGAAATGCTTTGTTTCAGGTTGAAGCCCCCTGAAATGAAATATTCCATTTTGATTTTCCCAACAGAAAATTTTCAGCAACAGTGAAAATTCTCGATCAGCTGTGGTTACACCTAGGTAGGGAACAGAACACTGAATGGCCTTGGGATGTCCACACATATCTGCTGCTGTCAGCTCCCTGCTCCCACAGGAGGAGTGGGAAGCATTTGCTCCTCATTTTGATGCTAAAGGTTCGCACAGTTGGGTGTTCTGGTGGGTAATTGTTAGATCAGCACACGCAATTGTGCACTCAAATATTGGGTTGCATTGTGGCACACAGAGTTTTGGTGTACGCAAGCAGGTTTCTACCTTTGGTAAACTTGGTAAACAATTTTGGGGTGGAGGAGTTTAAGATGAAGAAACACAACAGAGCTGGCTTCTGCAGCAACATTCTCCCTCCACTCTGCTTTTGGGATCTGAGAGATTTGAGAGATACTTGCACAGACATCTGCATTTCCGGCTACTTCTTAATAGGCAGCAGGTTTGAAACAAACAAAAGGAAGTATTTCTTCACACAACGCACAGTCAGCCTGTGGAACTCTTTGCCAGAGGATATTGTGAAGGCCAAGACTTTAATAGGGTCCAAAAAAGAAACAGAAAAATTAATGGAGGATAGGTCCATCAATGGCTATCAGCCAAAATGGACAGGGATGAAAACCATGCTCTCAAGTGTCCCTAGCCTCTGTTTGCCGGAAGCTGGGCATGGGCAACAGGTGATGGTTCACTTGATGATTATCTGTAGCATCTGGCATTGTCCACTGTTGGAAGACAGGATACTGGGCTAGATGGATCTTTGGACTGACCCAGTGTGGCCGTTCTCATGTTCTCTAAACTGAAGTGAAGACCCAAATCTTTTGAAGTCGATGCATGGCTGTGAGTAATACACATGACTCACTGGAGCAGATTCTCCTATCCTTATTCATGCTGGATTGGCTTGCAGAGCTTTCAATCAAATTGGGAGGTAGAGCTGGTCAAAATTTTTCCCACAAAAAAATTTCCAGACAGAAAATAGGATATTCTCAAAATTTTCCCTGGGGAAAAATGTATATTTAGTTAAACGTTTCTATTTTCTGATCTGGAAAATCAAAATGAAAAATGTAGTTTTGAAACCAAAAAGTGGCATCGTCAAATTTTCCATTTCAACAGCTCTCATTCAAAACTTCCTGGAATTATGTTTCATGAAACTTGGTATTTCAACATGCTGTTTCAGGTTGGAACTTCAAAATGCTGAAATTCTCCTAAGAAAGGAAAGTTCTGTTTTTTCATCCGCTGTATCAGAGTTCTCACTCAATGATGTCCATCTGGGCAGGCCTGGAATTGGCATCTCCACTGTAGAGTGAGAGGAAGAGGTTCCCAGCCTGGCTAGCTTTGCTACACCTTACTCTGCAAGTACTCTTGTTTAAATGAATGTAACCACTTGCAGAGTGAGGTACTACTCACTGTGAGTAAGGACAGAACAACTGGTCCTGACTGATGTGATGAAGGTGATGATTTAAACTGAACCTTGAAAAGGGGAGTGTCTGTCCACTGACAATAACATCGTCATTGTGTTTCACTTCTACACTTTTATGTTGAGAATGAGTCATGGAGGCCCAAAGATCTGCTTGGAAAAGCTCGTATCTCATTATTATAGTTTCCTCTCTTTTATACTTAATGAGATTTAAATGTTTATTTATAGTGCCTCATAGGATCAGAAACATCAAAGGAGAGACTAATAAATCAGCGCTTCCACAGCCATGCAAAATTAAAGTTCTCTAAAAGAGAAAGCTCAGTTGTAACAAAGCCTTTGTATTTTACAGCATTTTCACTTTTTAAGGAGAAAAATAGTATTTCAGTTTTCCAATACGAATTTTGAAAGGTTTTTTCTTGTCAATATGTAACATGGATTTTAGACTGTTTCTGAGGAGAATAAGATTTGCTTTCTGGTTTTTGTTTTTTTTTCCACATCTAAGCACATGCCCTGTAGGGTGTGATCAATATGGCACTATTGGTGAGCACATGGCATCGAGTGAACAGCCAGTGTTGCTTCGAGACCTTTAAAAAATTGAATGCAGAAACCAGGAAGAGAGTGAAAATATGCAGAACCAGTGTTTATTTCCTCCTGTGATGTGAATGAAGTCACTTCTGCTAAGGAGGAGCAATTTTCAGCCCAAATGTTCAGAAGTGGGGGGAATTGGGAGGAGAAAAGACAAGTTAAAATGAATAAAATAGTTCAATTGTCTCCTATCAAACACTGTGAACCAAGAAGGAGTAGATGGAGCAGGAGCAGAATAAATCTGAAGTTATCTAAAAAGGGAGGGAAAGCCATAAAAGTCCAAACAAAACACACACAACAGTAGGAAATGGGAAAAGAATGTTGAAAATCAAATAGAAGTGGCCCAAATCCAGGTGCACAGACAGAGCAATTAAAGAGGAGACTAAAACAACCAAGAACTTTCCAGAGACCTAGAAGGTTTGAGTGAAATCATCAGTTTTTCCTTGCACGGTCACACAGCTGGCTGTGTCCAACTGAGTGAGTTATTTAATGCTCTCCAGGGGAGTTAGGAAGTTCCTGGAACTTAGTCACAGGCACTTCAAAGAGGGAGGCTTTTCCAAATGTGTTGGTGGGCAGAGTTGCATTAGTGGAAGAGTCTTTTTCTGGGATTTTTTGCATTGAACCAAATGTAATTTGAACTCTGGTAATGTGGGACTTGATGGGCAAATCTTACCCTGACTACCAATCAGGCTCATACAGACATGCCAGCATGGGGTTGTGTGGCCAGAGGGCACTCAGTGCAGTTGGAAGAAGACTGGTGGTTCTCTTTAGCATCTCTTTCTCTGGATTATGTGCCTGCAATAGAGCTGGTTACATTTCTTTTGCCAGAACACTTTTCCATTGGAAGATGCAGTTTTGCAGAAACATGTCAATTTTGACTACATTTTCGACAGCAACGTGTCTAAATGAATCACTTTGACTTTTTTGTTTCAATAATGTCAACATTTTTTCACCTTTTATATTATCTTTATATATTTGTTTTATATATTATATTAAATATAATATTTTATAATGTTTCAACGTTATCAAAATGTCTTTACACTCCCCATCCTCTTGTCCTCGTCCTTCAAATCTAAAATCACATCTCTCTTTCATAAGAACATAAGAAAGACCTTACTGGGTTAGATCAAAGGTCCATCCAGCCCAGTATCCTATCTTCCAACAGTGGCCAATGGCAGGTGCTTCAGAGGGAATGAACAGAGCAGGGAATCATATAAGATAGGCCCCAGTTCTTTACAATGTGTTACCACCAACTCTTTGCCTTGTTTTTAGACTATTGCTAAATCAGACAATTGGAGCTGAAAACCAATCATTGTAACCTGGGTGGAGTGTCCACTAGCCCTTCTTTGCCACTGATATCAAAGGCTTGTGATCTATTTCTGTAACAACTGGTTTTCCATAAATGAACAAATGATCTTTGGTTTACAACCATGTACCAGGGCTAAAGTTTCCTTTTCAATTTGGGCATAATGACATTCTGTTTTTGGAAGAGCGCTGGATGCATATGCCACCAGTCTCCAGGTGGTGCTCATATTTTGTAACAATGGAGCCCCTGTGCCTTCTTTGGAGGATATGTGGACAATTTGGTCTGTCAGTTGTCAAAATACCTCGGGAGAGGAGCATTCTGAATCAATTGTTTTACGTTACCAAACTCGTTGTCCAGGTTAGTATCTCACATCCATTGATTATTCTTTTGCATGAGTGCACAGAGATTGCTGGTTTACCCAGCCAAATTATCTATCTATCTATCTATCTATCTACAAAATTCACCATTCACATGAACAGCTGTAGTCCCTCTTCATTTTCTGGGGGCGGCATATTTGTCATAGCTTGCCCTCTGCTAGGATCAATACCTACCCCTAGTTCAGTTAACATTTCTCCTCAATAGGTAATTTCTCTGAGCCTGAATTTACATTTTTGTTTAGCTTCAGGCCTACTGTTCTCGTCTTGTCCAGTATTCTCTTTAACCTATAATTATGTTCTTCTGTTGTGCTGCCCCAGATGAGAATATAATCTGTGTACACTTTAATTCTCTCAAATATTTGCTTTACAGTCCTGTGAAAGCCTTCTGGAGTGGATGGATTTTAGACCAAATAGTAAGCTGAGAAAGCAATATCTTCCATATGGTATAATAAAATATATAATTTGGAGCTCCTCTCATCTCAGGGAATCCACCAAAATCCAGACAGTGCATCTAAAATAGTAAAATACTTTTTTTACCAGATGTATCCCCAGTGATATCTTCCCTGGTAGGGAACTGAACATGCTCCCTTTGATATATTTGTTAAACTCCAAAGGATCCAGGCATAATCTGTATTCCATCCTCCTCCCCACCAAAACTATTACTCGTGAGTGCACTCATTTGTAGGCTCTTCTAATTCTATCTGTCGTTACTAAACAATCCGGTTCTTCTTTGAACTTTTTTCTCATAGTTAGAGGACTGTTTCTAGAGGCATGTATGATGGGACAATTGGGCTCTGTTAGTTCAATATTCTATTCAGTTGCTAGTTTTCTTATGACCTTGAAACATCCTGAGACTGTTCCTCTATGCCTGTTCCCTTATCTCCTCTGCCACGTGCACTCTTTGCGTCAGCCCAAAGGCTTGATGTGCTTTTAAACCCAATATAAGTGCTTTATTCCCTTTAACTGTCACAAAGTTTGAGTTCTGTTTGATCTTTTACCTTCACTGCTAGTGCATGCACACTGCTAGTTGAAATGAGTTCCCCACTATAAGATTTGAGTTTAACCTGTTTACTCACCATGTTTCCTGGCTTTTTCCCCCCTCAGCCTTTTAACACTAGTATCAGAAACAACATTTACCTGAGCTCCATTGTCCAGTTTGTAGGTTATAAGAGTCCCATTAGTCTCTACGGAAATTGTCCATCTGTTCCTTCCTCTTCAGATACAGCTCCTAGACAAAGCTCCTCTTCTGTGCTACTGTCTGTACTCTCTTCCTGGATTAGTGTTTCAGAATGCAGGCTTTGCCTCCTCGTCGGCTGTTGTTGATCCTGGCTGCAGACTTTGGAAAAATGACTGCATTTCTTACAAACATAGCAGTGCTTAACAAGAGCCGGGCATTGTTCAGGGCTGTATTTGTGTCCACATCTTGTGCAATGCTTGAAGCTGTCCCTTGTGAACTCTCATTTTTTGTTTTTTTCAGGCTTCTCTGTGTTTTTTGTTCTGTACTGACTAACTGCTTGAGGGTTTTTTTTCTCTCTTGTCACTCTATCAAGATTGGCAGTGTCCTATTTTCCTTCCATTATTTTTGTTCTGTTTGGAGTGATTTGTGCCTGACACAGTCTTACTGTTTTATCCAAGGTGAGATCCATATCTTCCAGTAGTCATTTTTGCAGTTCTGGGTCTCTGATTCCAATTCCAATTTGATCCTTTATAATTGAATCTGTTAACTGTTCGTAGTTGCACGCTTGGCTCATTAGCTTCAGCTCTGTTAGGAATTCTTCAAAGGACTCTCCTTCCTCTTGTCTTCTAAAGTGACATTTATACCTTTCAAATGTTTCACTCTTTTGGGGTATGCAGTACTCTTCAAATTTCTGCAAAATTATGTCACAACTTGATATCTCTGCCTGATTTAATTGCATGCTATTAAAGACATCAACTGTCTCAAGTCCTGTAACGTTTCAGAGGATTGTGGTTTTCTGCTGGTCTTCCTTCTTACCAAAGACAGGTGCTTGCATATATAAACTCTGTTTGAATCTCTTCCAGGAGTCTGCTGCATTACCTGAAAGTTTCACCTCCTTGGGGGCTTTTAGTAACTCCATCTCCAAGATGACTCCTTTACTCCTTCACCACAGTTTTCTTTTCTCTGTCCTCACTTCTAACTCACTCTGGTACCATGTGTTATCTTGTGAATTCCTTGGAGGGCACAGTCTGGACCTTACTCCTTAGAACTAAAACAGAATTAGATACGGTACAGGAAAGCCATGAGCTCCTAGTTGTGTTTCTGGGAAAGCGGCCGCTTGGCTGCTTCCGACCAGGGTTCTTTAGCCCCGGTCCAGTCCCTCTAATGTGTTCTCTGCCCTTAAAGGCACAGTATGTTCTCCTAACACCCCAGTCTGGTGTGGTTCCCTCTTCGGACAGGTCAGGTCCAGCATCTCCTTGCACCTGTCTGGTCACATTCCTCTCAGGATGATTCTTAGTGTATTTCCTAGAGAGCCCTGATCCTCCTCCTTGGGCATCCCAGCTCTGATTTGGTCCCTTACAGGGCAGGTTCAATTCTAGGTTCACCTTCCCACTGCGGTGGCTACTTTCACTGCATGTTATGCAAGAGATCCCTTGTCAATTCCCGTTATGGCAGTGTCAGAAAACAGCAATACCCTGTATCAGAGGGAAGGGCATCAGATGTGATGGGTGAAAGGCCTGATTCCATAGGGCATATTCTGCAAACCCAGCCTTCCACAAGTACAATAAGGAGTTGAACTGTTTGTACAACTTTATAACAACATGAAGATAGAGACTCTGAACTTTTCTGCTGAGTAAGGTAAATTTCCATTATTTCCCTTCCTGTGTGAAACGGGGTGTATGCAGGGGCAGCTCCAGGCACCAGCGCACCAAATGCATGCCTGGGGTGGCAAGCTGCGGAGGGCGGCCTGCCAGTCGTCATGAGGGTGGCAGTCAGGCTGCTTTCAGCGGCATTCCTGCAGGAGGTCCACCAGTCCCGTGATTTCGGCAGCAATTCGACGGCAGGTACTCTGAAGACATGGAACAGGCATACGTCCCACCGAATCCACGTTACCAGCGGCCCTCCCACAGGCATGCCACTGAGGCCGCCTGACTACCGTGCTTGGGGTGGCAAAATACATAGAGGCACCCTTGGGTGTATGGCTAATGTCAAGTGCTTTTCATACTAAATAGGCACAGGATACACTACAGATAACTGTTTCATCAGGACTAAAAATTTCTGCACCACCCTCAGCACTTGAATGAAGAAAGAAACTTGCAGGGATGTTGTTGCATGCTGGACAGACATACCTCTCTTCTTTAAATTAGTCAGTCACTTGTGAATTTAATTATCTATGTTATCCCTAGTTTCCAGACAGAGAAATTGTTTGTATATGTCTATAGGACAGAAGTTTGGAGAAGAAATAATGGCTTTAGCTCCTATTTCTGTCCTTGATAATTTTGGTCAGTTGCAGTCAATTTGAAATGCTTTCTCTGGAATGGCATGACTTTACTAATGATTACAGAAGCTGTCTGAACATCATTTCCCTTGCAGGTCCAGCTGGCATTTATTTCAGAGAATTTCAGACATCAAAGCAACAGAATTACTGCAATATTCAAGCATAAACCTATGGCTGCATCTACGCATTATTTTTTGAGTTCATTGAGGAAACTGCTTGAATCTGGAATAGACAAGGTTAGAAACAGAATGAAAAAGGGAATGCAGCCACACTGAAGAATACCTTTAGACTACTTTTATTCAGGCATCTTTTGGGAGAATTTAATAGCAGATTGCCAACATGCACAGAAAGATTTAAAAAAATCTCAGAAACAGGATTATGTTAGGATTTTTGAACTGAACAATATCAACCCTTTCTATTACATTTTAAAAAGGAAGCAGATTGACTTTTTTGGCTGTTTTATGGGGAATATGATGAACAGATTGCCTGGTTTTGTTTTTAGTTAATTATAGCGTACCTTCTAATTGCAGAAAGGAGTATATTTTCTCTATTGTCATATGCATACAAGTATGTTCTGTATATACACACAAAGAAGAGGTGGATGTTGACTGGTATTTCTAAAAGGGAAAGCTGCTTTTTGCACAATGAATTAAAATCAAAGCATTGTAATCTCATCATACCGAAGAGGATCAAATACTCTCTGTATGTAATAGTCTCAAGAGAATGTTTTTGCAAGGTGGAATGGACATATGTTGTGTAGCTCTATTCATAGCAAGGTGAGACATTCTTCATGTGGCATTGGGCTAGCATAGGTTTCTGTTTCTGCTGGAGCTTCCATGGACTGGATGAGACCATTTAAAATGGATGTAAGTACAGTAGTTTGTACACATTATAACTCTGTGTGGACAGGAAGAGTCCACAGTATTAATGCAATTCCCCTTTTATGGGGATAGGTGCATAAAGCTAGTATTCACCAATGTACCAGTCTCCTTATAAATGGAAACTATGGGACTAAGTCCAAACCCAATGAACTCCAATAGGAGGCTTTGCATTGACTTCAATGGTTTCAGGGTATTATTCCCACTTTGAACTTGAGCGTCCAGAAAGTGGGGACCTGCATGTATCCTTCTAAGCTTAATTCCTAGCTTAGATCTGATAATGCTGCCACCAACCAAAAATATAGTGTCTTGGTACACTTTTTGTCCCCCAAAAACCTTCCCTGGGGAACCCAAGACCCAAACCCCTTGGGTCTTAAAACAAAGTGGAATAAACCATTCCGCCTCCTTTCCTCCTCCCAGAATTTCCCCTCCCTGGGTTACCCTGAGAGATCACTGTGATTCAACTCCTTGAATCTTAAAACAGAGAGGAATTAACCTTTTCCCCCCTTTCTCTCCCCCCCCACTCCCTGGTGAGTTCAGACTCAATCCCCTTGTTTTACACAAGGAAAAAAAATACATCAGATTCTTAAAAAAGAACAGCTTTAATATAGAGAGAAAAGCAAACAAGTTTCAATAAACTATCTCTGTATCAAAAACCGAGCAGACTCGAGAAAACGTGTAGCATACACAAGGCGCGTCTTAGCTTATATATAAAGACATAGAACAATACACAACACACACAAAAAACCACACAGACTAGATAAATAAGACAACAGAGAGATAATACACATCAGAGCAAAACACATATTGGCAAATAAAGAAAACAAACATAAAATGCATAATCGCTACGCCTTTCTATCATCACAAGATTAAATTACTACTGTCCATTTATTTGAACAAGAGAGACTTTTTCAGAAAGATTTGGATGATAATTCTGGTTTTGCATGTCTGGCCCCTCTTAACTCCAAGAGAGTAACACAAGAACATCCCAAAAAAGCACAAACAAAGACTTTCCCTCCACCAAGATTTTTGAAAGAGTATTCTTATCCTCTGATTTAATCCTTTTGGTCACGGTGTCAGGCAGCGTTCACTGATTCTTTCTTAACCCTTTACAAGCTAAAAGAGACATTAAACCTTCCATCTTGTTTATACACTTATAAATGGAACTAAAACCCACTGGACACTCAACAAATGGCAGGCTTAGCAATTGACTTCACATGCGCTTTCGAGATTGGCCCTCACAATGTATTGTCTGATCTCCTTCTCCATCTCTCTCCCAGCGTGTTGAAGCTATACAATTGTCATGATGAAGACTGCAGATGAGGAAAAGCACGGGGGGAATAGCCTAAAATAATGAACGAGGAAGGTCAGTGATTACAAGCGACCCTTCTGGCTAATGCTTAAGGTGTGTTAGCAAACAATATGCTTGGCTTTTAAATAGACAGACATTGAACAATGTAGGAACAAATGCGATGGACACCTTAGAACAAGGTTTTGCAAAGGTCGTTCACAGTCAGTTCTAGTGATAGATCTTCATAGGAAATGTTAGGCGCTGGAAGGGACCTTGATAAGTCATAGACCCAGCCCCCTGTGCTGTGGCAGGACCTAGTAACCCTGGATCATCCCTTACAACCTCCTTTGGAAGCCTGCTTGAAAGCTTAACTTTCTTCATGGTTAGAAAGTCTTTTTTCCCCCCTAATATCCAAACTAGGAAGTTCTCCTGCTGAAGATTAAGCCCACTACTTCTTGTTTTACTTTCAGAAACCATAGAGAATAATTGATCACTGTCCTCTTTATAACACCTTTAACATATTGGAAGTCATATGTCTCAGTCTGCTTTTCCCAAGACTGTGCATGCCCAGTATTTTTAACCTTCCTTCATAGGTCAGGTTTTCTCAACCTCTGATCATTTTTGTTGCTCTCCTCTGGACTCTCTCCATTTGTTCACATCTTTCCTAAAGTGTGACACCTAGAATTGGATGCAACACCCAAGCTGAATAAAGCGGGATGAGGAACTCTAGCCTGGAAGCAGTGACTCTGAAAAAAGATTCAGGGGGTCATGGTTGTTAATCAGCTGATCATGAGCTCTTCATGTGAAGCTGAGGTCTAAAGGGCTAATGTGATCCTGAGAGGCATAATCAGGGGAATCTCAAGTAGGAGTAGAGAATCTATATTTGGTACTAGTGTTACCGCAGCTGGAATACTGTCTCCACTTCTGGTGCCCCCCATTCAAGAAGGAAGTTTGATAAATTGGAGACGGTTCAGAGAAGAGCCATAAGAATAATTAAAGGATTATAAAATATATCTTGTAATGAGAGACTCCAGGAGCTCAATCTATTTAGTTTAACAAGGACATGGTTAAGGGGTAACTTGATCACAATCTATAAGTATCTACATGGGGAACAAATATTTGAAAATGGGATCTTTAGTCTAGCTGACAAAGCTCTGACATGATCCAATGGCTGGAAGGTGAAGTTAGACAAATTCAGACTGGAAATAAGTCTGAGGGTAATTAACCATTCGAGCAATTAACCAAGGGTTTGGTGGATTCTCCAGCACTGGCAATGTTTAAATCAAGATTGGAGGGTTTTTTTTAATTATATGCTCAAGTTCAAAAGGAATTCTCTGGCCTGTGTTAGACAAGAGGTCAGACTAGATGTTCACAGTGGTCCCTTCTGGCCTTGGAATCTATTAATCTATATTGCTCCTTGATCCAGGATGAGATTCCTAAATGTTTTCAGTAGCCAGGGACTCTGGAACTAGGAGCATCCTCTGTAGAGTGGGGGCCAGGTATGGATATGTCTGACATTACTGGCAATGAGTAGAGATCTCATGGGATTGTTGTCACTTCTTCCTGCTTATGTTAATGTTGTAAGCCTGATGCAGTGTGTGTATCTCACATCACACGGCATGGGGAACTCAACAACCTGTGCTAATCCTCACAAAGTCACAGAAACAGCAGTACCAATTGAATAATGTCTGCTGTCCCTGAGGCAAGCACTATATATGTATCCAAAAGGTTTCAGGTCGGGCTGGTTGGAAAATAGAATTTCTGTCCTGCAGGAAATTCCAATGTTCCAAAATGTGTTTTCCTTCCCAATCAAAAGAAAAAGGCAAAATTCTAAATGTTTCGTGGAACAGAAATTCAGAAAACTTTGTATTCAGGAACAACACACCTTTTCCTCTACATCATGTTGCATAACAATGATGTGTTAGCTGCACTGCATGGATTTTTCACTGGTGCCAGCCGGAGCCCTGTGTTGGGTAAGCTACTGAGATCTTGGGTTAGTGACAGTAACTCAAGTTACAGGTCCCATAGGCCTGGCTAAGAGCGGTGCAGGGTTTACAGTTAAAGTCGAATATTCCCCTACTGCCGCTGTTGGAATGTAAAGTAGTTGGATCTGTTGTCAGCCATGCAGCATGGTGAGCAGTATTCTCAAGGAGACTCCAGAAATTCTTGCCATGTGCAATGGCACCAGTATGAAATCAGTCTCCACAAGAATTCTCAGCTACTCCCTACTTGACTTAACCAGTTGTGTGACCTTGCACAGCGAGGGAGTATGGAAGTCCTCTTTTATTTGCATTGAATACACTTCACAGCACTGCACTGCTATAGCATTTACTGATTAAATATTTCTGAAGCTCTTATAAATCATATCTTAATATTGAATAAATGGCAACTGATGCACAAATATATCTTGGGATGAATACATTAATCTAATCACATTAAAATTACAGTTCACAGTTGATGGGAGGTTGCAGGCTATGCAAATATAAAGAAAATTCCAATCTTCAAAGCTACTCTTATACTGCTATGTAAATGAAATAGGTTTTCTGGAAATTACTCAGATTGCCAGTTCCAGATGTCAAAAGTCTATTGGTGGTTTTATGTAGGGTCTGTCTCATCCAGCTTCCTGTCCTTAAAGCCCTGCTTTTAAGAGATCCCAAAATAAGAACTGGTAACATGAAGATAGTGGCACGCAGTTCCTTAAGTAATAGCTAGGTTGCACTGGAACTCCTATGGAAAGGCATTTTACGTCTGAATTTATATCACACTAGCCCAGGGGTCGGCAGCCTTTCAAGAAGTGTGGGGCGAGTCTTAGTTACTTTACTCTCATTTACGGTTTTCGGAGTTATAGCCGGTAAATACATTTAATGTTTTAGAGTCTCTCCTCTATAAGGTCTATAAACTAGTTGTTGTATTAAAGTAAACATGTTTTTATAAATGTTAAGAAGCTTCATTTAAAAATAAATTAAAATCAGATCTTATCAGTTTAGTGCAGTGGTTACTTAACCTGGGAGTGCACAGCACCCTGGGAGAAGCAGATGACCAGGATATTTTGTGTTCCTAAGGTCGAAACTCCACCTTGCGTCCCCTCCCCCGCACCTGCACATCGGTCCATTGAGGGGCAAATCCCAATGAGCCTTATAGACTCCAGGGCACAGCTTGCCAGGCGGACCACCGTGCTCAGGGGCTGCTCCCCAGACCAGGTTCCCCCCTTTTGCCCCTGAACCTCACGGCCTCCCCACTCCACATAGGTGGCCACCTGCCCCGAATCCACTCCTGGCTTGCCCAGGCCTTGAGTGGTGCTGCATCAGCTCGGCAAGGGAAAGAGCTAGGCCCTTCGGACGGCACTGGAGAGCCAGAAGCGTCTGCTTGCGGACACAAGTGAGCTCCAGTCATGGAGAGCCAGATGCGGATGCAACGGCGAAGCAGCAGCCCTGCAAGGTGGTCTGGACCGGCCTAAGCGGGAAGCAGCTGTAATGATAACCCCCCAGCTTCCTGCCCAGCTGACAGCCCAGCTACACCACCTCAGGGGCTCTGCAGGCTGAAGTGTTTATGCGGGCACAGCCCTCATGGCCCCCGGCTCCCTCTTGCTAGGTTACAAATTCACATCAAAAAGACAGGGAGAGCCCTGCCTAGCCCCGCCCCCATCCAAATCCCTCCCACTTCCCACCCACAATGCCCCCGCCAAGGAACCACCCCCCACTCCTTGTACCCAAACTTTCCCCCTCACTGGACCCCTGGCCTCTATGATTGGATAAAAGACGGTTACTTCACGCTTTGTAACTGTTGTTCTTCGAGATGTGTTGCTTATATCGATTCAATTTAGGAGTGTGCGCGCCGCAGTGCACATCCTCGGAACATTCCTTTACCCTAGCAACAGCGGATGGGCCGAACTGGGCCCCTGGAAGTGCACCGCTATAGGTGCCCAGAAATAATATACCACTGCCGGCCCAACTGATCCCTCAGTTCCTCTTGCCGAGCCTACTCCGACAGTTGGCGAAGGAGGGTGGGTTTGGAAGGCTACTAAGCAACACGCTCGACGAACAACCAAGTTACAAGGTGACGTAACGTCCTTTCTCTTCTTCGAGTCAGCTTGCTATATACGATTCCCAATTAGGTGATTCCTAAGCCTTACCTAGCGTGATGGTGGGTCAGGCAGAGTGAGACGTGCAGAATTGCCAAAACTGCTTGAGCAAAGGCTGCATCGTCTCAGGACTGTCTGAACCAGTGCGTATTGTGAGCAAAGGTGTGACTGGAAGACCAAGGTAGCAGCGTACAAGAATTTACCGGTGGGGACATGGCCAGGAACGTGGCAGACGAGGGCTTGCACCTGCGGATAAGAATGAGGTAGCGTGGTGGCTAGCCGGAATGTAAAGCCAGATTAAGCATGTTCGGATGCAGAGATGTCACCCAATATGAAATCTTTGGGAAGAGCACCGACATGCCCTTCATTCGTCTGCACATCCAAGGCATACAAAGAAGCGAATGGGTAACTTCGGAGGGTTGGTTCTCTCGACTATAAAAAGCGCGGAGAGCCCTGCGGACATCCAACGGATGGTAGTTTGTTGTTCCTGCGTGCATGAATGCGGACTTCGGAAAAAAAAGGTTAGAAGAGTCTTGATTAACATGGAAAAGCAGGACACCACCTTAGGAAGGAATGCCGGGTGTAAGTCGCAGCTGATTACCTTTTCCTTGTGGAATACTGTATAACAGAGGATCCACTGTCAAGGCTTGAAAGCTCTGAATACTCGTCCATTGCCAAGATGATACGAAAGGAAGGCTGTTTCTGAGAGAGGATACCAGCAAAGTGAGCAGGTGGCATAGAGGCTTGAAAGGGGAACCCATGAGTTTGGCAGCACCCAGGGTATTGAGATCCCAGGTGGGGGTCGGGACATCTGACTTGGGGTAACACCGCTCCAGATCCTTAAGGCAACTGGAAACTATACCTAGGAGTGAGAAAAAGATTGCAGCTGATCCATTTTCCTGCGATGTGGAAGGCTGAAATCAGCTGCGAGATCAACCCTTATAGAAAAGAGAACCGCCAGGCCCTGCCTCTTTGAGACCATAGGCAATCCAGACAATGGGAACAGAATCCTGTCCGGAATTAAGAACTTACTCTGAAGCACACCAAGTAGAGAAAAACGCTTCCTAGAGGAGATATTTGTCGTCCCCCTCGATGAGATAGGTTCCTGCTGCCCACTTAAGTACCTGGTACCGAGACGGGAATACACGCAATTCCAACAGGCTCAACCACAGTAGCAGCCCATGCAGTCAGGATGAGGGACTGCAGTTCCGGTATGGTGAAGCCTGCCAAAAGTCCTGGTTAATGAACGGCCGTCAGAAGTGGCAGCGGGATTGGTCTGGCACAGAGAGTCGAACAAACAGGGTGAACCAATGTTGGCTGGACACTGGGGCGATGAGATCAGCGTGGGCATTCTGTCCCTGTGGAGTATTGCACGCATAGACTCTGTGGACGAGCGATAATGCGGGAAGAGATAAAAGTAGTGCCTCTTCCACGGGATTCAGAAAATGATCTGAGAGGGAGCCCGGAGGCCTAGGAAGGAGCAGAACACCTGGCATTTCCTGTTCTCTCGAGAGGCAAAGAGGTCTATGTGGGGAAAGCCCCACCTCCGGAAAACAGAATGGATAACATCCGGGTGTATCAACCACTCGTGAGACAGGAAGCATCTGCTGAGGTGATCTGCCAGAGTGTTCTGGACTCCTGGGAGAAAAGATGCTACCAAATCGGTAGAGTGGGCTATGCAAAATTCCCAGAGGTGGATGGCTTCTAAACAGAGGAGAGAGGAGCATGCTCTGCCCTGCTTGTTTATGTAAAACATGGCTGTTGTGTTGTCTATGAATACTGATACACAACGGCCTTGGAGATGGTCCCGAGACACCTGGTAGGCTAGACGGACTGCTCTCAGTTCCCTCACGTTGATGTGTAGGGACAGCTCTTGGGGCAACCAGAGGCCTTGAATGTGTCGACTCCCGAGATGGGCACCCCAACCCAGAGATGATGTGTCTGTGGTTAGGGCTACCAAGGGTTGTGGTGGGTGGAAAGGCATCACTGCGCAGACCAGAGAGGGGTCTAACCACCAAGTGAGGGAGTCGAGAACCTTCCTGGGGACAGTGAGCGCGGAATCCAGACTGTCTCTGTGAGGAAGATATAATGACATCAGCCAAGTTTGGAAGGGACGGAGATGTAGCCTCGCGTACTTGGTCACGAAAGTGCAGGAGGCCATGTGACCTACCATGCTGAGGCAAGACCGCACCGACATTGTCAGAAAGGATTGAAGACTGTGAATTAATGAAGCCATTGCTTGAAAACGAGACTGGGGGAGGCAGGCTCTGGCCAAAGTGGAGTCCAGAACGGCTCTGATGAAGTCTATTCTCTGCATGGGCGTGAGAGTAGACTTTCCTGTGTTGATCATGAGACCTAAGCTGCCGAAGAGGTCTCTGATGATGCACGGGTGCTGCGATACTTGTAAGCGAGAAGTCCCTTGAATAAGCCAATCGCTGAGATACGTGAAGACGTGTATTCGATGATGCCGGAGGGAGGCGGCTACTACAGCCACGCATTTGGTGAAGACCCTTGGAGCTGTAGGAAGGCCAAAGGGAAGTACCGTGAACTGAAAGTGTTGGTGGTTGACCACAAAATGGAGGTACCGTCTGTGTGGTGGATAAATGGCGATGTGGAAATAAGCGTCCTTCATATCAAGGGTGGCATACCAGTCTCCCAGATCCAGGGATGAGATGATGGTCCCCAGGGATACCATGCGGAACTTCAACTTTATCAGGAATTTGTAGAGTTCTCGCAGGTCTAGGATTGATCGCAGACCTCCCTTTGCCTTGGGGATTAAAAAGTAACAGGAATAGAACCCCTTGCCCGTCATGTCTTTTGGCACCTCCTCTATGGCTTTCAGCTTTAGGAGCGCCTGGACCTCTTGCCAGAGGAATTGCTCATGAGAGGGGTACCTGAAGAGGGATGGGTAGGGAGGGTGGGAGGGAAGGGTTGACACAAACTGTAGATGGTATCCCATTTCCACCATGCGAAGGACCCAACGATCGGAGGTTAGTTGGGACCAGGCAGGGAGGAAATGGGAGAAGCGGTTGAAAAAGGAGGGAGAAGGATCCGGAAGGATAACTGATGGGTCGTCCTCAGGCCTCCCATTAAAAGTTTTGCTTAGGCCCTGCTGGTGGTTTAGGAGGCACTTGACTTTGGGATCCTTGAGGGCCAGACTGCCTGCGCCGATTCCCCCTGCCGAGCCTTCTGGTAGCATCCTGATGCGGCCTAGACTGGTTGTACGGACGGTATGGGTGGGTCCGGAAAAACCTTCGCTGGGTCACTGGCATGTGCATGCCTAGCGAGCACATAATGACACAATTGTCCTTTAAGCTTTGTAGTCTGGGGTCTGTTTTGTCTGAGAAGAGGCCCTGTCCCTCGAAAGGTAAATCCTGAATGGTCTGCTGCAATTCAGGGGGAAAGCGTGAAGCCTGGAGCCAGGAAATACGCCTCATAGTCACTCTGGTTGCCAGAGTTCTGGCCACTGAGTCCACGGCATCCAGAGAGGCCTGGAGGGAGGTTCTTGCCACCTTTTTACCCTCTTCGAGCAGGGTCATAAACTCTGGACGGGAGTCCTAGGGAAGAAGCTCCGTAAACTTCCACACTGACACCCAGGTGTTAAAATTGTACCGACTTAGGAGGGCCTGTTGATTTGCCACCCTAAGTTGAAGGCCCCCAGCCGAGTATATTTTGCGACCTAGGAGGTCCATGCGTCTAGCCTCCTCCGCCTTAGGAGCTGATGCTTCCTGGCCATGATGCTCCTGTTTGTTCACTGATTGGACAACCAGAGAGCAGGGACGTGGATGGGTGTAGAGGTATTCGTATCCCTTTGAGGGGACCATATATTTCCTCTCTACTCCCCTAGCTGTGGGTGGAATTGAAGCTGGGGACTGCCAAAAGGTGTCGGCATTGGCTTGTATAGTGCGGATGAACAGGAGCGCCACTCTGGTAGGTGCATCAGCTGATAAGATGTCCTCTATCTCAGTGACCTCCTCCATCTGCAAATTCATATTCTGGGCCACCCACCTCAGAAGGTCTTGATGGGCCCTGAGATCGATTGGCAGTGGTCCTGAGGAGGATGTTCCTGCTACCGCCTCATCAGGTGAGGAAGAGGAGGAGAAGTCTGGGACCAATGGGTCCTGGGGTGGGTCGTGTACAGGAGGAGCATCAGTTGAATCAGGTGGAGCCTCTGTGCCCACCGATGGAACTGGACCTTCATCTGTCTCATAGACTCATAGACTCATAGGTCAGAAGGGACCAATATGATCATCTAGTCTGACCTCCTGCACAAGGCAGGCCACAGAACCCTACCCATCCACTTTTATAACAACCCCTAACCCATGACTGAGTTATTGAAATCCTCAAAATTGTGGTTGGTTTGAGACCTCAAGTGCGAGAATCCACCAGCAAGGACCATGCCCACGCTGCGAGGAGGCCGAAACCTCCAGGCCCTGGCCATGGCCCTGGAGGAAAATTCCTGCCCACCCAAATATGGCGTCAGCACGTTTAAACCGTGAGGCAGTGTGGGCCAGACCACAGCCAGCCCAGAAAATTCTCTGCCGCGAGTAAGTCGGGTGTGGTTCCATCCAACATCCCCTCCGCACCACTTGAGCAGGATTATCTGCTGATAAATCCAAGATAATTGCCAGATTAGACTATGCCCTATAAAATCCCTCTTGTCGGAGGTTTTTGCCCCACTTACTTCCCTCTGGTGGTTGTTCGACTTCCTCCCTAGTGTGTTGTTGTTAGTGGTGTGGGTTATTCAAGTCTGTGTTTTGGGTGTGGATGGTGTTTCGCCATTTGCCTTTCCTACCATTAGGTGACTCAACGTTATTGGTCTCCTCTTGCCTGTGTGTGGGGCGCGGTTGAGTTGGTGTTTATTAGTGAGCAGCTATCCCCCGGGAGCCACTCTTTGGGCCAGGTAACAAGCCAAGCTCTTTGAGTCCTCACTGAGGCAGGTTTTCTGGGGTCTCGGATTGCGGTGGTGGTGGGCGGGGTCTCTGGAACCTGTGTTTGAAAGTATGCCTTCTTACATGGGACCCAGAACTGCACAATGATTCCAGGTGGTGTTGGGGTGGGAGTGCCAGTTTTGTGGAATAACTCGCCTCGATGATCCTAAAACCGCACTTTGCTTTTACCGGCAGATGCGCAAATGGCGGCTCGATAGACAGCGATCAGTCCCAAGGTTTTTGGTGTTGATGCGTCCCAAGTGTATATATGCTTATTATTTAATGTCCCTCGTTGCCATACCTTGCACTTTTCACATTTATATTTTCCCTCCGGCTTACACTCCGTGTACAAAGGTGGTCCAGATCTTCCTGTATAGCCCCGTGGGGGTCTTCTCCGTGTTAGCACATACCCCCAGCGTTGTGATCATCCGCAACTTGGATTAGCACATTCGTGCTGGTTGGGGGGGTGGTGAATAAGATCGGGCCGCAAAACCGGCCTTGAGGGCTCCATGTACTCCTGTCCACCCTGACAGTTGCACCCTTCAGTACGACCCGCTGGGTCTCCCCTTTAACCAGTTTCGTTTATCACGTTGGGATTCCTCGCCATCTTTTCAATTTAACATAACAGGTGTTTCGGAACCGTATAAACGCCGTGACGGTTGAAATCGAGGTATGGGGAGTACGGTGGTGTGTGGTTATCCTAAGTATCCGTCACATCTCCGTTGTAGTTCAGGTTGGATTTGGCACGAGTTAGTGTGTGATGTGGGATTTTGGTTGTTGTAACTCTTTCTCGCCCCTTTAATTTTCCGATTTACATTACAGAGTTGGCTAAAGCCGTTTGTTATCACGTTTAGTTCCTTTTCCTAACATCAGGATCAGTGCAAATCTCTCGTGGGGGGGGGGGGGGCGGTGTGGGTTACGGGGGTAGGTGTGGGGGAGTGGGGGTCGCTGGTGGCTCGCAATTTCAGGGTGTGGGGGGGGAGATTGTCGTGGGTGGGTGGGGGTGTGGTGTGGGGCGTGGGGGCCTTACCGCGATGCTGCTGTGTGGGCTCCATATCGTGGGTTTTATTGATCTGTGTTATCTCTAAATCCGCATATTGTGTAAAACTGTGTGGCAATGGTGGCGTACTGTGGTTTGGGCCGTGCCAGAGGTGCATCCTTGTGGTGGGGTGGTGTGGTGTGGGGTATAGCGGCCCACTGGTGGTTTTCTTGGGGTGGCTTGTAGAACCTTTGTGGGGTTTGTTACCTGTGTGCAATGGGGTGGGGGTTTAGCCTCTCACTGGGGGAATGTTGTGGGTGGTGTGTGGGTTCGCCCTTGTTAATCCTGCCGTTATTCCAACTCCTAGCTCCGATTGCTATGTTGCCTAATCGCGCGTCTCTGAGTTGGCTACTATCCAGCTTGGCCTACAACTCCTTGCCATGGTTGATTTTTCCCTTTACTTGCGATGGCAGGCTTCCGACAGTTCTCGCCAGCTTGCGGACTTACAGTATATCCCAGGCCTCTTCCGCATTTAAATCACAAAGTGATCCTCCAGTCCGATCCACCGTCCCTGAACTCAATTTTCCTTAACTCTTTAAATGTAGCCACTTGGAGAAGTTCAAAACCCTAATTCCCGATCTACGGTTTGTTTATCTTCCATCTAGTTTTAACTGAATCAGTCAGGATCACTCGAACCAAGGTTTGTCCTAAATCCCCATTTCTTCCTACGAGCTTTCTCACTACTGCTACCAACCAAATCTAAAATGGTCCCTCTCATAGGTACTTAACCATATTGATGAAAAGAATCCCATCTGCTATCATCCCAGAGAAAACAATGCCCCGATTATTCTTGCAGCACTCGTCCTCCAGTCTATATCCGGGAAGTTGAAGTCTCCATAATCACACATTTTCCCTTTGTTTTTACTTCGTTAAAGCATTAAAAAGAAGTCGCTATCATATCCAATCAGATCAGCGGTTCTGTAGCAAACCCCAAGCACTATCTAGGGGAAGCTCTAGTCTAGCTGTATTTTACCCAGCGTGATTCCTTTGCCGACAGACTCCGTCTGTTCCATTCCATCACTTCTATTTCGTTACAATTAACCCTGATGCATTGACTGTGCAATGCTCACTTCCACCACTTTGCCTTTCTTCCGTGTCTTTTACTAAACAAACGCACACTTAGCCTTACATACCGTCTCCAGTCAAGAGTACTATTTACCACCAGTTTCTGTTTATCCTATAATAATCCGGTTGGGGTTTCACTTCCTGCACCAGATAGCTCAGTTCTCCATCTTGTTACTTAGGCTCCTCGCAGTAGTAGTAACAGACATTTTATAATTTTTGTCGTTGGCGTCCCGTGACTTCTTCCCCGTCCCGTGCACGACCTTCTTACACCCGCAATCACCGTTCTAGTTTAGTTTTCTACTCGCGGTTCCTCTTGCGGTCAAATGCTTTGCAGTCCACAAGCAGGCTATCCTCTCACTTTGTGTTACTTCCCTCTCCAGGTTAATTTCGCGCGTGGGATCTCCTGAACATCTCTCAACATCATTCCCCACTTCGTGCAGTTTAAAGCTCTCTTAATGAGGGTCGACGCGAGCCATTCATCTAGGAAGTCGTATTTCCCTCTACTTAGTTGAGGTCCATCCGAATGGCGAACAGTCGTCTGTCCTAAAACGCTTCACCTGGACCGTACATCACAACGGCCCTCCTTTATATCACCATGCCTTGAGCCATCTTGTTAATCGTCATTAATCTTGTAGGTCCTTCGTCCCTGCTCTAGGGAACCGGCAGGAAGGCCCACTGAAGATCACCTGAGCTCTCGCGATGTCTTTCTGAGCATTTTCCCCAGTCTGGCATGTCCATCTTGATAAAGTCAGCGACGTACTAGACCGTTATCAGTCGTTCCCACATGAGGAACAATAACAGATTCTTTCAGGCTCCGCTAGGATCCTTTTCAGACCTGAGGTCCCCTTCCTGTACTCTTAGCCACGGCAGACAGCACACCTTTGCTGTTCTCATCCGATAACGGTTAGTTACGGCCTGTTATTCTTCTCAGTAAGGTCTCAATCTGTCTAGATTGCTTTTCTGCGCGACAGTGCTGATTCTCCCGTCTCTCCTACCGCTGCCCGCAATTTCCTGTCCTCTCGATTTGTATTCGCCCTTGCAATCCTCCTAGGGCTCATACTTGGTGCCGCCTCCATTGACTCCTCCCCTCCTTCTGCAGGACTAGCTGCTCGTCTCTTTTTCCTTGCCCTCGCTCCTTCAGCGACCACCTGCTGTGCTCCATCTTCATTTTCCAACTCAGCAAACCTGTTCCTGAGTTCTATTTCTCCGTCTTTTCCTCTGCCTGGCCCGTCTTTTCCTCTGCCTGGTTCTCCTAGTCACATGCTTCCACCGTTCACTTTCCTCACCCAGCAGCCCCTCCTCAGAATTCTTTGGTCCTGCTTCCATCTGCTCGTCTGAGCTTATCCCCTGTGCCTCATCATGTCTGTGTTCCATCATCTGCTCAAACCCCCTTCTAAACTCAGCCAGAGTTTCCACCTGCATCTCCAGTCCTCTTATCTTTTCTTCCAGCAGCTCTATCAGGTGGCACTTCATGCAGACAAAACTCCTTTCAGGTGCCCCCTCCAGGACCATAGGGGGCCCTGAAAGGTGCCCTCCATAGGGGGAGGGCGGCTCACTGTCGCCTCTGGTACCTGGTGTTCTGAGGGGCCCGAGCGTTGATCCACTGACGGGGCACCTTGGGCCTGGTGGTATGCCCATGGTGTCCAGAAGGACCAGTGATGAGGCCCTTGACGTGGCCTTGCCTCTCCGGATAGTGGCTGGGGGCGTCAGAGTCAGCCTCGAGATGGTATGATGCACTTCCAGCCTGAGACGATACTGAAGTGTGTCTCGAAGGCCACGGTGGTGCCAAGAGGTCCTGTGAGGATGGCACTGTTCTGGACGCTCGATCCCAGGGCGGTACCAGTGAGCGGTACCGGGGGCTATGGCAGTGCTGCAATCGAGACCAGGACCTTCTACCTTAACGGTGCCGGGAGGTTCACTGGGATCTCGAGCCCCATCCCCTGGAGTGATTGCGGGATACACGGTACCGAGATTGGTGCCGAGAGGCCGATCAGTACCGGAAGTATCTAACCGGTGAGCGTGATGCCGAACGGCGCAGCAAGTGCGACTGGTACCGCGATAGCGAGCGGTGCTAGGACTGCGAGCGGCGCTGGGATCAGGAGCGACATGATCGAGAACATCTGTGAGAACGGGATCTGGAACGACGTCTCTCTGGCGGGTTGACGGACGGAGGCCTTACCAAGGCCGGCTTGCCAATGGATTGAATAACCCGGACCGGCAGTGCCAGGGGTTGAGGACACATTGGCTCCATCATCGAAATGAGCTCCCTTGTCGTAGAGAAGGTGTCCAGCGTAGAAGGGAGAACAAGCTCAACCACAGCAGGAGGGGGGGAGCTGTCTGGCATCGGACTCAATGGCCTTTATGGGACCGGAATCGACGGTGCCATCCTGGGTGGAGCAGCTATCTGCGGTGCCACAGCAGAATACGGTGCCTCAGCAGAAGACGGTGCCCGGTGAATTGTCTTCGACAAGTGCTCCTTTTGGGAGGCTGAAGTTGTAGCAACATGTCATCTCCCAGCTGGGGAAAGGGAACGGTGCCGAGGAGTCGGTGCCGGTAAGGGTTGGTGCTGAGAGTCCTTCTCGGTACCGGGGTGATCCGATGCTGAAGGTGCGCTCCTTACCGAGGCAGTCTGTTGGGCGCTCGGTGCTGATGCTGCAGGAGTAAGTGCCAACTCCATGAGGAACTGCTTCAGTTGAAAGACCCGCTCCTTCTTCGTCCTTGGTTTAAAGGGCTTGCAAATGTGGCACTTGTCAACGAGGTGGGATTCCCCTAGGCACTTGAGGCAGGAGTCGTGGGAATCCCCTATTGGCATCGGCTTCTGGCACACCGAGCACGGTTTGAATCCCAGTGCCTTGGGCATGGGCCCACACGGGGCGGAGGAAAGGGGCTAATCCCCGATCCCCCTTTATACTATCTACACTAACTGTAAAACTAAGTACTAATACTAAGCATAAGACAAAAACTCGAACTGTATATGCAGTGAGGAGCAGAGAACTACGAGTAGCTAGGGATGCGGAGATCAGCAATGCCACGCTCCACTGTTCCAATGACTGACACAGGCGTTAAGAAGGAAATGAGGGGCCGTTGGGCCGGCAGGGGTATATATTCGGGACCATAAAGGCGCCACTCCAGGGGGTGCCCAGCTGGCCCACTGAGTGTTGCTAGGGTAAAAATCTTCCGACGAACGTGCATGCGGCGCACTCACACCTAATTGGAATCGATATGAGCAAGCACTCAAAGAAGAACTGGCTCTGTGGATAGGGGGAAAGTGGTGGACATGATATATCTGGACTTTAGCAAAGCTTTTTATATGGTTCTCCCCAGTATTCTTGCCAGTTAAATTAAAAAATATTTTGTACTGGATGAATGGGACTATAAGGTGGAAAAAAGCTGGCAGATCCATCGGTCTCACGGGTCTGATCAATGGCTCCATGTCTGTTGGCAGCCGGTTATCAGTGAGTGCCAGTTGTTTAACATCTTCATCAATGATCTGGATATTGGAACGGATTGCACCATTTCAGCAAGTTCGTGGATGACACTAAGCTGGGGGAGAGGTTAGATATGCTGGAAGGGTAAGGGAGGGACCAGAGTGACCTAGACAAATGGAGGACTGGGCCAAAAGAAACCTGATGAGGTCAACAAGGGCAAGTGCAGTAAGCCCTGCATTTAGGTGGAAGATCCAGGCACTGCTACAGACTGGGATCGAACTGGCTAAGCTAGCAGTTCTGCAGAAAAAGGACTGGGGGATTTCAGTGGAATGAGAAGCTGGATATGCAGTCAGCAGCTGTGCCCTTGTTGCCAAAAGGCTAATGGCATATTGGGGCGCATTAATAGGAACTTTGGCCAGCAGATCGAGGGAAGTGACTATTCCCCTCTATTCAGCACTGGTGAGGCCAACATTGGGGGTATTGCATCCAGTTTTGGGGCCTGTATTAATATGGGAAAGAGTCCAGCAGAGGGCAACAAAAATGATCAGGGGGCTGGGGCACGTGATTTATGAGGAGAGGCTGAGGCAACTGGGCTTGTTTAGTCTGCAGAGAGGCAGAATGAGGATTTGATAGCTGCATGGTCAATACTGAAGGAGGGCTCAAAGAGGATTGGAGCATTGGCTGTTCTCAGTGGTTGGCAGATGACAGAACAAGGAGTATGGTCTCTCAAGTTGTAGTGGAGGAGATCTAGGTTGGATATTAGGAAAAATTGCTTCACTAGGAGGGTGGTGAAACACTGGAATGGGTTACCTAGGGAGGTGGTGGAATCCCCTTCCTTAGAGGTTTTTAAGGTCAGGCTTGACAAAGTGCTGGCTGGGATGATTTATTTGGTATTAGTCCTGCTTTGAGCAAGGGACTGGACTAGATGACCTCCTGAGGTCCCTTCCAACCCAAATCTTCTAGGATTCTATGATTAATATTTTAGTGTCTTGCTCTGCTTAAATTCCAAAGGGCCATGACTGAGTGGCTCATCATAGCTTTATTCATAAGACTCATCCAACATTTCAAAGGTAACACAGGATTTAAATCTTTGAGGAATGATAGTGGCCCGAGCAGTCAGAACAAGAGCCCTCACTGGGTGACTGTCTGTGCAGGATGGAGTTTAATGGGAAATTTTTGGCTATGGTTTAAAATACTGTAACAATCCCCCTTGTGGTTTGCAAGCACTTCACCCCTACAGTATCACCTGCAAAAAGATCGCAATTTAGAGATCAGTCCCAGAGAAATGCTTGCTACTCTTCATTATTTCTCTTGAAGTAGCAGAACTAGTGATACAAATCCTGTATTTTCTTGTGCCCTGTCTAGATCTCTGAAGTGGAAGGACTTGAAGGCAGGATGAACCACTGTATAAATTGGCTCAGTAAGTTAAATCTCATTTGTAGAGAATTTTGTAAGCATGTGATGTTTTGGAAGGAACCGGGGGACTGGCTCTTTTGGCAGTTATGGCTTCCAGATTAAATATGTATTTTTGTTCTCGCTATCATCATGGGCAACATGCTCCACCTCCACGGGGACTGGCACAGAAGTAGGTAAGAGATGAAAAAAATATAAGCACTAGAACCAGGAAAGAAACCCTCTGAGCAGCATGCTGACAGAAGGGAATGCTCTGAGCACTGTGGAGGAAGCAAAGGCATGGGAAGAAACAAGGAAATCCCTGCAAGCACCATCCTATGCAGGGTGGGCAACATCCCCAGGTTCCTGTTACTGCTGTGCTCTGGCCTTTGTATAATTCATGATGCAGGGGGACGTGCCTGCCTCCTCTGATCTGCCTGGCAGAGCAATGGGAAGCCTGCACATCTGCCTTTTCCACCCTTCCAGTGTTCCTTTCACACGCATCATAAGTTGGATCCCACCACTGCCATGACTTTCCTGGGGCAACCCTCTGACTGCTTGGCTCACATGCTCTTCTCAGCAGCCTGAGCGACTCCCGCAGTGTTTCTCCTGCTGAGCACACGGCATTCTGTAATCCACACAGGGACTCTCTGTCTCCCTTCCGAATAACACAGCACCACTTCCTCCCTGCTGCAGCACGGGGCTGAGCGCAGCATATGGCTGTACATTAACCAGGCATTCAGGGAACAATCCCGGGGCCCTCCTGTAGCTAAGAGAACGTCTGTAAACTGCTATGGCTTGTAAGCAAGACTCCATAGCCAGGTTTATCAGCCTAATAAAAGAGAATGATGAGCTCAGATCCTGGGGCAGAGGGGTCTTCATTCTTTGTTAGCAATTCTTCACTTGCTATTCTCTGTTGAACAGTGGTTGCCTCTTCTGCTCTTCAATTATCAGTCCCCATCCCCTCCCCCAACATTGCAATAAAAAAATACAGCCACATCCTCCATTCAGTAAGGAAAATGGAATCCATGATTCAAGATCTGTCTGAACTCATGAAGTCTGGCAGGCCTGTAAAACTTGGCATGGGCTGAGGAAGAAGCTGTGTTTGGATGGTGCAGCGCCTTTATATGACTGATCTGACTGTACGGCTGAATACGCTTCCATTGAGATCAGTGCACATAACGAGCCAGATCATGTGACCTACACACAGACCTGCAATGACGGCAGGGCTGAGGGGAGCCGAGTCACCCCCCAGGGAGCACTGGGACGGAATGTGACCCAGCATTCGGGGGAGTGTGAACACTATAGCAGTAGGCACTGGGCTCCTTTATGTGCTCACCCAATCTGAGTGGTGTACAGGAGTGTGAACAAGGCCCCCACCTCCGCCCTCCCCTCCATTCCCCACTTCCTTTGGGTGGTTTGCACAGTCCTTGCATTGAGTCTGGCTCTCACCCAGAGGGTGGCTCTAATTGGGAGGGTAACACTTATTATGTTCTGCCCAAGTCCCTCTGTTTTCTCATGCAAGGGATAGGGCCGATATACCTGTCAGGCACCTCTTTTCATAATTAAATTCCTGTCAGTTCCTTTGAGATGTCAACTCTGCAACCTGGTGGAGAAATGTCTGCTCCATATTTCAGAGGCAGCTCAGTAAGATCCTGCTATTTGCCATCATTAATACAATTCCAATTAACTTCTTTCCTCATCAATGTGCTTAATTCCTTACAGCTTTTTATTGGGGGAAAAATATCTACTCTGACATGTTTCACATGTGGGAAAAATCACGGTTGGAAGAAAAACTGCTCTACTGTCTAAAGCTGGGATTCCTAGCAAACCGGCCATTGGAGAGATGGTTTACCTGCATGAATCATGTTAAATGTAATACTGCTAAAAGACAATTGGTTCCCCCACAGGCTTCATTAATGCCAGCGTACGGGGTCGGAATTGGAGGGAGAGGGACAAAGATAGTCATTATTTGTTTTTATGTGGCACCTACAAGCCCCAATTCCTGAGATCAGGGTCTATTGTTCAAGTGCTGTACATACTCAGAGAAAGCCAGTCTCTGCCCTGAACAGACCACAGTCTAAATAGATAAGACAGACAAAATATGGTGGTGTGGAGAAAAAGCTTAGTCCGATGTTACGACTGGGGAATTGAAGTAGTGGTTTGTAGCCTGAGTTAGCAATCTCTGTGCTGAGTTCTTATGAACATTTAGCTGTAGATCTACACCACAAAGTTAGGCCAATGTAAGCTGCCTCACCTCAATCTAGTTGTGCACGTGTCTACACTTAAATTTGTCTCCCACTGATGTAAGCTCCCTGTTATGCCGACATTGTAACACCAGCTCCCCGAGTGGCATAGCTCCAGGATTGATGTACGGAGGTCGATGCAGTGCGAGTGTAGACAAAGCATTGTAATATGGCAACCCTAACAGTCCTTCAGCAGCTGTCCCACAATGCCTGACACTGACCGCTCTGGTCACAATTGTTGGGGGTATGGATCAGCATTCATGCGGCACTCCCCCTCAGTGCCCAGCCCAGGCCGGGGAAGCTAATGATCCAACCAGCAGACAAAATTCAGTGATGAATCCTGGTCACGTGCTACCTGAGGCACATTGCACTTACACTAAGAAGATTCCACTGCTAAGGGTACAGGCTTGTTGGAAGCACACACACCCCCTGTGACGTTATTGATATAAACTGGGACCATATAGAATATGGGTTGCAACCAAGGTTCTGTAGTGGCACCAAATTCTATGTAAAGGGGTCATATAAGGTGTCTAAGACCAGGTTACGGGTTACTGGTTGTGATTATGCTGTCTGTATGTCTGTATCATTTTTGTAGCTGAAGTTATGAATATTGGCTGTATACTGTCTGTATTTTAAATTGGTGCTGCAGTGCTGGGTGACACCCCAGACAAGCTGGTGTCAGCTCAGCTTAGCCTGCTTGATGGCCCATTAAGGACCATCACCTACACAATTGACCCATTGAGAGGAGGCGAATACGCCTTGTGACTCAGCAAGGTATGCAGAAACTGGCCCATGTGACTGCAAACTCCATTTTGCGTTTAACTTCCACAGTAGGAACAAAGAGTTGTTCTTTACACCTGGAAAAGTCTATTATAAGGCGAAGGCCTGATCTCCATTTGGTCTTCAATCCTGCTTCTTACCTCTGGAGGGACTTGCTGCAAGCTGAAGCTCTACACAAGGGCTGGATGACCCATCCCAGCGGGGGATGTACTCCAGAGTTATTTGAACCTGCAGTTTACTCCATCACGCTACAAGCCTGAACTAAGGACTTGCCATCACTGTATGTAATTGATTCCAGTTAACAATTCTAGCTCTCACCTCTTCTTTTTCTTTTATGATAGAACCTTTAGATTAAGATTTCTAAAGGATTGGCAACTGCGTGATTTGTGGTAAGATCTGAGGGGTATATTAACCGGGTCTGGGCTTGGTCTTTGGGATCGAGAGAACCTTTTCTTTTACTGGGTTGGTTTTCATAACCAATCCATCCCAGGACGTGTGGGACTGGTTGATACTGGAGACTGGAGTGTCTAAGGAAATTGCTTGGTTGTGACTTGCGGTTAGCCAGAGGGTGAAACTAAAGTCCTTGTGTCTGGCTGGTTGGTTTGCCTTAGAGGTGGAAAAACCCAGCCTTGGGCTGTGACTGCCCTGTTTGAGCAGTTGTCCTGATTTGGCACTCTCAGTTGGACCACCAGACCACACCGTCACACCCCCCTTAAACTCTTGTGAATTTTTGAAATGCCTTTCCTGGTTGTCCAGTTGTGAGCACACTCTATGCTCTCCATTTGTTTTGTTCTAGTGGACCAGCTTGGCTACATGCTCTGGGCGCACTTGGGATGGCGTACACAGGAAGACATTGGATCTCCTGGGCCTGTGGGGAGCAGAAACTGCACAAACACAGTTCTGAACAGTCTTTTCAACCATCAACATCTATGGCTACATTGCTCAGGAGATGAAAGAGCAGGCGCATGACAGACGACCAGGACAGCTGTTGGCATGAAAGACCAAGAAGCTGCGGCAGGTCAGACCAGAAGGCCAGGAAGGCAACAGTTTATCCAATGCCGGACCACAGACCTGCCACTTTTTACAAAAAGCGCGTGCTGTACTTGATGGAGACCCCACAGTCACCACACACCACCATGGCACCTCTGAGGACCTGAAACAGAGGTCCCTGCCATGGAGCAGTGGGGAGGAGAAAGAAGAGGAAGAGGATGGAGGACAGGTGCCCAGGAGTCCAGCTCGTGTCATAAGCCAGGACCTTTTTTTACTCCAACACAGTCCAGCCAATCCCACTAGTCGAGCACAGATGGACCCGATGCAGGGGGAAGGAACCTCGGGTAACTGTGAAAATAAATTTCCCATTGCAGTGATGCCCCCCCCCCCAAAAAAATAGCAGGACACAGCTATTGATTTTTCATCAGTTTATTCATACTAGAAGAGGTAGTGAAACAACCAAGAGAAACAGAGTTGCTACTGCTTTATTCCAGGGGCTGGGGGGGGGGTCATGCAGAGCAGTTTGTTTATGTGCACAGCGATGTCTTTGTGAATTCCTGCGAGATCTTGCTGAATTTCTGAAATCCTTGTCTGATGATTTCTAGGCAGGGCAGCCTTGTTCTTCCACTTTCCCACACCAGAGGGCAATAACTTCACCAGGCACAATTACCGTACATAGGCTAGTGGCACAGAGGCCTGGACAGCTTCAGGATGCCAGCAGCAGCTGTGTTTTCTCTGCCTTTGTTATTCTGACATGAGATATCAGTTAAACTCCCCACTGGCTGTGGGAAATAGAGCCATTGTTCACTGACAATGCCCTATGCTCAGAGTTTCATGCAACTAAGCAATTCCCTCCTCGTTTCCCTCATCCCTGACAGTTCGTACTCATCAGGGTTAATGCTGAGTGTGGTTCTGTGAACAAACAGTCTGAGGCAGAAGTGCCAATAAGCATGTCTTGTTTAACACGTTAGGGGAGCAAGGGAAGGGGGCAGATCTGAATCTTAATTTTCGATTTCTGTTTCTCTATTGACTATGGTGTTTGTGTTTTGTCTGGAACTGGGGCCTTGAGGAGTACTCCTTGCACACCAGTGGAACGACTGACCCAGATTAGGAGTAGAGTAAAGAGGAGAGGGGAGGACATATTCTGTGAGATCCTGTAGACCATGATCAGGACCTGGAGGGTAAATATTGCAGACAGCCTAGAAAAGGGAAGAGCAGACAGGAGAGAGCCACGGGAAAAGGAGAGGGGGGATGCACCAGGAGGCAGTGGCACTTCTCCATCAACAAACACAGATACCACAGACTCTTGTGGACCTAAAGATTAAACAATCCCAGGTTTGACTTTCATTATAACTGTGGAGAACTGCAGCATAGCATCCCCCTCAGCACTCCACATGTCCTCAGGGCCAACACACACCTACCTCTACCACTCCACAGTGGGTGAAAGCCTGGACAACCTCTGTGTCACATATACAGTTGTGACTCTCACAGGTCAGTGTCTGTGTAGCTACAATGGACGTCAAGGTTCCTTCCTATAGTTTATTTATTAATGCTCTGTGATGGGGTGGACTTGGTCCAGGGGTCCCTTGCTGGAGGCCTTGCAGGCCTGCCTCACCTCGCCCCAGAAAAGAGCAGCAGGGAAGTCCTCCAGGCAGCCTAGAGTGGTTTCAGGGGAACAGCCAGTCAGAGGGGCTGCTGGAGTGGCGAATGAGGAGCCAGAAGTGCCTTATGAAAAGAAGCAGCAGAGGCAGAGCATCAGTTGTAGGTGCTCCGCAAACACCACCCACAACCTTGAGTTGGTTCTTGCTATGTCCCACTGCAAAATGACCACAAGAAAAACATCATGTTCCCCACGGTGTTTCTTGCGGCTCTGCGAATAGCAGAAGGTCATGTGCCCTGTGCTTGCAATGCTCGTGACAATAGGGCAGAGTTGTGCAGGAGCCATGCTTCTGTCAGAGGTGATGGACTGCCATGAGTCCTATGCAGGTTCATGGGGAAACTGAAAATAGGTCCCAAAATTATGGAGTAAAGATATTATGAGGGGGAGAATACTTAATTATGGGATGTTACTCCTTGCTCACAGTCACCCCTGCATGATTCGTTTCTGCCCCACCATACGTTGCCAAAACTACACAAAAGACAGTGTGGGATGTACGCTGGTATACCTACTCCTGGTGCAGCAGTCTGACTGTGCACTGACACAAGCACTCCTGGTGAGTATGTGCCGTGCCAATGCAAGGAGCCAAGTATGAATGCACGCAAGCAATATACTAATTGCCATAGCTTTATGCCAACCTTACTTACGTTGGCAAAATTTGGTAGTTGTGATGTCTAGGGCCATGTCTACAAGGCGAGCTGAGTGCACTTGAAATCATGACTCCCGTGACTTGCCCAAGGGAGTCTGTGACAAAGCCAAGTATTGAGCCTACTGAGTCCAGGTCCAGCGCCTTAGGCACAAGCCCATCCTTCAAGTCAGGTCTATGTCCAGGAGCCCTTGGCCAGGGGTTAGCATCTGTCTCATACAGCTGACTGTAAATATCCTGGACAGGATTGTATTGAACTGAATGGAGTGAGTCCAGATTTCCAACAGCATAACTGCCATGTTGTCCTTTCCTTTATGTAGCTGACATGTTTTCTTTGATAACGAGTCTTTTCCGCCCACCTGTGAAGTGTTTAGGCTCCTCTTGTTACAACAAATGTCTGAAAAGATAATAAACTTCCTTCTCTTTCTCCCCAAACCAGTGCACTGTGGCAGCTTTTCAGCATACTGTTCAATGGTTTTAACAGTCCTGGCTCATTCTTCTGCCAGCACAGCATGGCTATTTCTGTGAACTCAATAGTAAAACATATCTACTGTCAGCACCTCTGTATCTACAGTCTTATCGCTCCAAAAGCCACGGCAAACATTGCATGCTTTAAATCAATTTATAACATGTAAAGCTGAAATTACTGGGCGGTAAGCTGTCTCCATATCTGATAGGACAGCTGGAGAGAGTGCAGGGCCTGGTAGGTGTCTGTTGCCAGAGACTATCTGTTACTATCTCTTCTCTTAGGTATAATAGAGCCTTGAACATGCAGAATTCCCATCAGGGCAGAGTGACTTAATCTTTCTTTAAGGCCAAAATTCTTTGTTTGGAAAAGACACTGAAACTGCTCTAGCCCTGAAAGCTGAGGTAAATCCCTGTAGATAAAGCTGGAGATGTGACTGTAATACTAGTTAGATTTGGGAACTGAGGCCTAGAAATGAGGGCAAGCTGTAGCAGGATGGTGCTGGAAACCTCCCTCAGTTACTTCTAAACAGGGGCTAGCATGGCTGCTGGCATCCTCAAAGAGGGGAGAGGACAGCCATGTCCTGACCCTCTATACTAGCTAGCAGGGCTAGGCAAGGAGGGGCGGGCAGGCCTACAGTTCCCTTTCCACTGGTGTAGCAGAAGCCACTGGTGGTACTTCTCCTGCCCACGAGGCACCGGGACTGAGTTTGCGCTCAGCCCTGTGTAGAACTGGTGGGAAACTCAACTGACTTCACTGGAGTGATCCCTGGTTTAAACCACATGAGAGAAGGCAGAGTCAGGTCCACTGGGCCTGACTTGGGAATAATGGACCTGACTCTTTTGTCTTACATCAGTGCAGCACAATGAGGCAATAAAACACTGCCACTGGAGTTGCACCTCTGAGGTACACACAGCTTCCAGGATGATCCTGAGCCCACAAAGCTGGGCAGCTGGCAGCGTACGCTGAGCACCCTGTCAGATTTCCCAGGACAGTGACCTCAAAAAAGGGATGATCCTGGGCAAGCAGCCTCCCTACCAGGGGCTTGGAGTCACAAGCTGGCCCTTATCGTAGGCCGAATCCTGGCAGCTTGCTCACACAGAGCAGTCTCTCACTCCGTGAGCTGAGCTGAGCTGAGTGGCAATACCAGCATGAGGTGGAAGAGTTGTGCCCTGTCATAGTAATTTAGTTTCTCTCTAAAGGATTGTCCCTATAGCACATTTTCCAGAGCATTGGCCTGAGTATATTGTTGCTAGAGCTGCTTGACAAACCTATGTTTGTTTTTGAGGAGATTTCTTTCCTCAACAAAAAATTAGAAACAATAAACCAGGAAGGAATGAGTGTGTGAAATCTGCCTAGATTTCATACATTCCATCCCATTTGGAGGCAAGAAAGGAAGGAGAGAAATCCAAAATTGCACCAATATTTCAGTTCTGCAAAACCTATTTTCCAAAATTTCATTTCAAAACTAAACCAAAAATATTTTTTTACTAGGGTTTCAGTTTGAAATTTCCCACTGAGTTTTTTGTGTTTGTGAAATGATATTTTCCTATAGATTTTTTTTTTTAACAAAACCCTATTGTTTTTGGGAAGAAAAGATACACCACCTCAATTTATTGCCTGCCCAATAGAATCCTTTGATTTTTCAAATAAGAAAACATCCAAAAGGCCGTAATGAATATATTAAGTTAACAAAATCTCTGCATGTAAAAGTTACCTAAAACATTGTAAAGGCTTATGGTGTCATTGTTACGAGTATAGAGATTTGCAGTTTAGGCTGCATGAATTATAATGATCTTTGCTGCCAAATTTAATTTAATGCCTTTTCAAATTGACAGTAAGACATCTCCCATGTTTTCTTCTTGACGACTTTCAAATAGTTTTTCCCATAACAGCCTAGCAAACTTCTGCTACAGCCAGGGTCTGGAAGTCCCTGACATTTGCAAAGATTTGTCTGAGGATGACAGAGATAATTTTCAATCCATGAATAAAAGAGCCTTTTTAAAGGAACATTTAATTTTAATCTGTCATCTGGGCTATAATTTGTCCGTGAGGTGAAGATGAATTTTTTAAAATCCATATTTAAAAGCCCTGTCCTTTTATTATCGGAGCATTGGCAACTGCTGACAAATCTGAAAAAGCACCGGATTAGAGGGTCCTCTGATTACATTCCTCCCCTGTGCCCTGGCACAGGACACCAGACTTTGGTCTGCAGAGTGGTGGGGAAAGGGCAACTCTCTTGTCCATCCCCTCTGCACAGGCCAGTACAGCTAGGATAGTGTGAGTGTGCGGTCATTCGCCAAGAGCCAATTCTTTTTATTACAATTTATGAGTGACAGGCCTTGTGACGTTATTGATATAGACTGGGACCATATAGAACATGGGTTGCAACCAAGGTTCTGTAGTGGCACCAAATCCTATGTAAAGGGGGTCATATAAGGTGTCTGAGACCAGGTTACGGGTTACTGGTTATGATTATGCTGTCTGTATGTCTGTATCATTTTTGTAGTTGAAGTTATGAATATTGGCTGTATACTGTCTGTATTTCAAACTTGTGCTGTGTTACTGGGAAAGATCCCAGACAAGTTGGTGTTAGCTCTGCTTAGCCTGCTTGATGGCTCATTAAGGACCATCAGCTACACAATTGACCCATTGAGAGGAGGCAGATACGCCTTGTGACTCAGCAGGGTGTGCAGAAACTGGCCCATGTGACTGCAGACTCCATTTTGCTGTAACTTTCCACAGTAGGAACAAAGAAGTGTTCTTACACCTGGAAAAGCCTATATAAGGCCGAGGCCTCATCTTCATTTTGTCTACAGTCCTGCTTCTTACCTCTGGAGGGACTTTGCTACAATCTGAAGCTCTGCACAAAGGACTGATGACCCATCCCAGCGGGGGATGTTCTCCAGAGACTGGATTTAAACCTGCAGTTTACTTCATCACTGCTACAAGCCTGAACCAAGAACTTTGCCATTACTGTATGTAATTGATTCCATTTAACCAATTCTAGCTCTCACCTCTATCTTTTTCCTTTTGTGAATAAACCTTTAGATTTTAGATTCTAAAGGATTGGCAACAGCGTGATTTGTGGGTAAGATCTGAGGTGTATATTGACCTGGGTCTGGGGCTTGGTCCTTTGGGATCGAGAGAACCTTTTTCTTTTACTGGGGTGTTGGTTTTCATAACCATTCATCCCCAGGACGTGTGGGACTGGTGGTGATACTGGGAGACTGGAGTGTCTAAGGAAATTGCTTGTGTGACTTGCGGTTAGCCAGAGGGGTGACACCGAAGTCTTTTGTCTGGCTGGTTTGGTTTGCCTTAGAGGTGGAAAAACCCCAGCCTTGGGCTGTGACTGCCCTGTTTGAGCAATTGGTCCTGATTTGGCACTCTCAGTTGGGTCCCGCCAGAACCACATCGTCACAGGCCTACAAGCCTAATCCAGCCCATTGCGGTCCCATGAAATGACCCTCTGTATTTTGCTGCTTGCCTTTTTGAGGACCACATCTAATAGGAGCCTACATCTCTTCTCCCAGCAGCAGCTTTTTCTGACTTGTGTGTACAAAGCTTGGCAACATTTTTCTTTTAATGACGTCTCTGTGCCAGGTGAGATGTTTGCAAGGGGTCGCCGGTTACTCCTCCTGAAAACATGGAAGTCTGAAGCGCACCAGTGTTAATGGAGCCTGTTACTTTTCAGCACTCGGAACGCTTTTGTCCCCAGAGTACCATTTGTTTCAATGTGCTTCACAGGCTTTCTTCATTTCCTTCCTCACAACAGCTACTTCTTTCACTGTCTGTAAGTTTCTCCCAACAGTCCCTCCTTCCATTGCAGTGCAGCACCTCCCTGACCCCGGCCTTCTCCAAGCTGTTGCACTCAGGGCAAGTCTTGACTACAAAATAAAGTCAAACTAAATTACGTCGACATACAGCCACCACAGTAATTAAATCACTTTTGCATGTTCACACTCTGCCCCTATAGTAGTGTGTGTGTGTGTGTATGTCAGCACCCTATACACCTATACAATATAGCTACAAATTTGTACTCATTGCTACCTACCCAAACCATATGAAAGAAGAAGACTATGTTCCTTGAGTTGGTGTGTGTCCTCACCAGGAGCATTTGTAAGTGTGGGGCATTGTGGGACAGCTTCTGAAAGGCAGCAACAGTCAATGTGAGCAACACAGTGTCTACCCTGACGTTGCATCAACCTAACTTTGTCAACCTAAGCACTACACCTTTGGTGGAGGTGGCGTTATTCGGTTGGTATAATGGAAGAGTTACATCAGCAGGAGCAGCATTTTAGGGTGGATGCTTACAGAGTTAGGTCGATGTAAGCTGCCTTATGTTGAATTAACTCTGTAGTGTGGAGCAGGCCCAAGTCTTCACTGTGTCCAATGATTCCCCTTGCAGCATTGCACCTTTCAGCATGTAGAACCATCCTTTGCTCTTTCTACTGCAGGATCTCAAAGGAGAGGCCATGTCAGAAAGCGCAGTTTTGTCTAAATCAAAACGTGTTGCAGGAAGTGCCAATTTTGATGATATTTTGGTAGAAAAAAATGCCAAAATGAATTGCTTTGTTTTAATGATGTTGAAATGTAGTGTTCTGAGGTGGGTGAAACCTTGTTATAGGTTGAGTTAGTTGAACTCCCCCTTCAACTAAAATAGCTGTAAGCAAAGCCTCCAGCTAAGATGGAAAGCTGTGTGTGAACTTGCCCAGGAGCTTTTGGCTGAGTATTGTTTTGGTGGGTGTGGAGGGGAAAGAGAGCACACACAAACTGCCAGCAGATAAGAACAGGGAGAAAAGGAGAGGCAAGAAAGCCCAGCAGACGCCTGCAAACAGTGTTACCCTGTAAAAGGCTAGAGAGAATATGATTGCTCTTTATAAATATATCAGAGGGATAAATATTAGGAAAGGAGAGGAATTATTTAAGCTTAGTGCTAATGTGGACACAAGAACAAATGGATATAAACTGGACTCTAGGAAGTTTAGACTTGAAATTAGAAGGTTTCTAGCCATTAGAGGAGTGAAGTTCTGGAACAGCCTTCCAAGGGGAGTAGTGGGGGCAAAAGACATATCTGCTTCAAAGACTAAGCTTGATAAGTTTATGGAGGGGATGGTATGATGGGATAGCCTTGATTTTGACAATTAATTTGCAATTGATCTTTGATTATCAGCAGGTAAGTATGCCCAGTGGTCTGTGATGGGATGTTAGATGGGGTGAGATCTGAGTTACTACAGAGAATTCTTTCCTGGATGCTGGCTGGTGGGTCTTGCCCACATGCTCAGGGTTTAACTGATCGCCATATCTGGGGTCGGGAAGGAATTTTCCTCCAGGGCAGAGGCTCCGGAGATGTTTTGCCTTCCTCTGCAGCATGGGTACGGGTCAGTTGCTGGAGGATTCTCTGCAGCTTGAGGTCTTCAAACCACAATTTAAGGACTTCAGTAACTCAGACATAGGTTAGAGAGTTATTATAGAAGTGGATGGGTAGGATTCTGTGGCCTGCATTGTGCAGGAGGTCAGACTAGATGATCATAATGGTCCCTTCTGACCTTAAAGTCTATGAGTCTATGAGAACACTTTTGGTTCTAGTGCTGGGTAAAGAGGCTTGGGGGTTGTAAGCAAAGAAACTGCATCTTTTTTACCCTTGGTTCCCTTGCATTTAGAGACATGGGACTTTGTACATTCCTTATAAATAAGGAAGACTGCACCATAGAAAATAGCAGACTCCATCAATTTCTGATTCCATCTGGAATGTCCCCAGGATCCTGAACTTTGACTAGCCACTCAGGTTGAAAAGGGGCAACAGTATTGTTTTGAACTCAAAGTTCAATTCATTTCATGTTGACTAGTGTATAAAAGATAATGTTTTACTTTTATAAAATTAATGAAAATTTAATAATGTTTTGACACCATCAAAACAAAGTTTTGTACCTTATTGAAGCAAAATGATTTGACTGTTTTATGACAAAATTATTGAATGTCACCAAACTGATTTTTGTGTGCGCGCTTTCTGTTGTGGAAAACAGTGTTCATTTCAATGAGGAATAAAAACTAATGTTGGAATTTCCCATGGAATGGAAATTCTGTTTTCAGACCATCACTGTTGGGAGTAAGCTGGCGGGTGGATGTTACTGAGGTAGACAAAAAGTAATGAGACCACAACAAGCAACAAGAGAGATGGAAACAAAATTGAGACTGAGAAAGGAGCAAATGGCCAGAAGAGGGAGCTAACCCAAGGGAAAAGAGAGACCATGATAGCAATAAAGGGATAGAATAGTCTGAGGCCATATCTACACTAGCACTTTTGTCAGCAAAACTTTTCACACTCAGGGGTGTGAAAACACGCCCCCCCCGAGTGACATCATTTTGCTGGCATAAGCGCCCATGTGCACAGCGCTATGTCAACGAGAGACACTCTCCCACCAGCATAGCTATCACCATATGGTGAGCTAGTTTTATTCTGTTGATGGGCGAGCTCTCTCCCATCAGCATAACGCAGCTATACAAGTGCTTTTCCAGTGGCACAGCTGTTTCAAGACAGCAGTGCCACTGTGAGCTTGTAAGTGTAGAGGTAGCCTGAGATGGAAGGGAAAATGGAATATTTGTTACTATATTCAACTAAGGCACAGTGATCAAGTGAATAGGGCTTTGTATTGGGAGTCAGGACCCCTGGGTTCTATTCGCAGCTCTGCGGTTTGCCTGTGTGTGATCCTGGTAAAGTTGTGTCATCTCTGTGTCTTTATTTCCCCTCTGACTCTTGTGTGTTTAGATCGTAAGCTCTTCGAGACTGTCTGTGCTGCGCCTGGCACAGGAGCCTCCAGTGCTACTGTAAGCAAAATATTAACACCCCGTCAAGGAGATTTCCATCGTGAGAGCATATGTGAGATTGTGTGGGGAGCAGTGTCCAGGCCAGGACTCACTAGTGTAAACACATTCACAGACTGAATTAACACAGGAGAGTATTCAGACACTGAACAGCTAATTTCGTTGCCTTGCTCTTGTACTCTGATCACTGACTAACAGACAGGCTTCCTCCCTGTCCTTACCAGCCTGGACTAGGGGCAGCAGACAGTGAAGCAGACCCTGGAAGGAAGCACCTCCTGTGTTTGTCCAGCCATTCCTGAGCTATAACACTAGTCAGGTTCTTAATTATTGGTGGCTTTTTACAGGAATCTGAAACCCTCCCCCAGTTTGCCAGGGCTGTTGGAACAGAGATTTGGGGCCTGGGCTGCTCTCAGAGTAGACCAACACTATTGAGAGAGCTCCCTTGGGTGGATACCTATTCTAGGTTGTGTAGGCTGATAGTTAGGGTGTTCTTGTTCGCTCGTAGTAGCTACAGTGAATTCTTTAGCTAAATAAGCAGAGCTGTCTTGTATGATGCCTACTTTGTGCTCTGTCTGTCTGCTACATCTTTTCCATCTCTGGCAATTATTATGTCTCCACATTGCTTGGCATAGGACTACTCTGTTTCTCTTCGAGGGATGCTTTCACTCCCCTCCTTCTCAGTTCAGCACAGCACTTAAGCATGTGCATAAGTCCCATTGAGGTCAATACAAGGGACTGCTCCCACAGAGCGCTAAATGTGTTTGTGTTTCATTGGACTGGGACTTTATTATTCATGTGGCACAGAAAAGGACCATTGCAAATGACTGAATTTTGTAAATTACCAAGTATGGGGAGGAAACAAGTAACTTAAAATAAATCAAGGATGCTACATCTTAAACCTCACTTTGTTCCCTTTTTTGACAATGCAGCTTCATCTGAATTATTTATGACACATTTAGAGTACACTAGTAACTCTTCTGTACTTTATTATGTAAAGATAATGAAGTTGTTGTTTTTACCTTTATTGTATGTTTTGCAGAGACCTTGAGCAGGCACAAGGAAAAATCTTTGTTAAATTTAAAATTCCATTGCACCTCTGACAGCTTTTCCAATAAGCTCTGTCACAGGAACAGAGTTTAACACATGTTATTAGACTTTCACTGTTTTACAGGCTAACAAATTTCTGTATTTTCTCGGTCCTTTGGCATTTGTTTTTTTATTTTTATGTAGTCTAGAAAGGGAGCCAGATGTGTAAGAAGTGACTGGATCAGGCCCTAAGCCATTGGACTGAGGTCTAGACATCCAAGTTCAATTCCCTGCTCTGTTACAGGCTTTCAGTTTAAACTCTGGCAAATCTCCTAATGGCTTTGTGCCTCAGTTCTTTATTTGTAAAAGGATAATAATCCTCCCTTTCTCCAGCTTTACCCTGTTTTCTCTTCACAGATTTTAAACATAGAGCTGGCTGAAGAGTGTTTCCCCTCATGGAAGATTTCAACAAAAATGAAAAGATTCAGTTTGTCTAAATCTTCCACAAAAAATTGATATTATTTTCCCCCAGGAAATATGATACTGAAAAAAGATTCAACATTCTGCCTTGTTCCCCTTGTAGTTCTGGTGCCTCCCTCTCTCCTGGCTGTGTTCTGGTCAGACTATATTTCCCTGCACATGGTCTCCTACCTTGGAGAAGGCTGATGGTGCTTGGGAATCACTGACTCTGATGCATATGGGAGATATAGTCCTGTCATAAACAGATAGCTAAGGGTTAATGTCTCTTTCACCTGGAAGGTTAACACAACACCTGACCAGGGGACTCCCCACTACTTTCAAATCTCAAGGGGGAAGCCTTGTTTGTGGTTTTTGGGTTGGATTTGTCTCTGTGGGTCCTGACAGCACTAAAGGTGCAACCAGGTTTCTGCCAATCTCCCTGCTACAGTCTCTTATCTATTCAAAATAGTGAGTAAGTAAAAAGGCGGTTATTAGTCTTTTCAATTGTTTTTCTGTATGGCAACTGTGTATCTGGCTGGTGAGTTTCAATGTGTATTTGCTAAAAGTATCTTAAATTGTATTCTGTTAAAGAAGGCTTTCTTCATTTTCTAAGTTAAAGACCCATTTCTCTACAGAAATTATTTTCTCTTTTTGTCTTTTATTAAATTTATTTTTAAAAACCTTAGATTTTTTACTCCTGTTAATGCTAAGGAATTGAGTCTGTACTACCAGGGAATTGGTGGGGATAAGGGAGAGATAAATTTCCCCTGTGTTTAGATTCATGGAGCTTGATCTGTATGCCTCTGGGTGAGGGAATCTCTTTGTTTGATCCACAGAGTTGAATCTGTCTACCTCTCCATAAACCCAGGCGGGAAGAATCTGGGAGGAAAGGGGAAGGGGAAGGGATGGTTATTCCCCTTTGTTGTGAGACTCAAGAAATGAGTCTTGGGGTCCCCAGGAAGGTTTTTGGGGAGACCAGCTTATCAGGGGCTCTACCCTAAGTCCTGATTGGTGGCAGCACTAGAGGATCTAAGCTGGTAATTAAGCTTAGAGATTCATGCTGGTACCCATATTTGGACGCTAGGTTCAGATTTGGGAATTATACCATGACATGGTGCAGCCGTGGGATAATAGGTAGTCTGGGGCTTTTCTTGGGTTGTAGGTGGGGTCTTTGGGTTGCCCTCAGTTGTAGAGTTTTGTCGGTGTGCCCCCTGGATTTCGTTCCCTCGACAATAGCATTTTTTCTTTTGTCACTTCCATCCATTTGGCTCCAATTCCCCCACCTCGATTACCGTTTTGGGTTTTCCATCTAGGATGTACCTCTCTATTTCTCAGAACCATCTAAAAACTGCTCCATTTGTATCAGAGGTGCAGCTCGTCCATATTGTTAACCTTTGTTCCTGATATTGGCTTCATAATTCTTTGCAATATGGTAGGCGTGTCGCGGGGAATGACACATCTGGTTTCCATTTTGGATTCTGAACCAGACAGGCATGTTCAGGTGTTATCCCATTCTGTATTGGCCTTGGTTTGAAAAAGTTTATAGTCATTCACGTTCTCTTAGGCATTTCAGCCGCCACCTCTGCTAAGGGTCCACTGAGCTGTGCCTCAGTTCTACCACGTACGTGGTCTTCAGAGATGCTGTACCCAAGGCAGGCCCTTTTCAAAATTTTCTAAGAAGGCCTCAGTGTCATCACCTGCCTTGTAGGTGGGAAATTTCTTGTGATGTGGAACAATCATTGGCGCAGGGTTGTTAGGACTGGCTGGAGCATCCTGCCTGGCCCGTGCCAAGTCCATTTCATGCTTTCTCTCTTTTTCCCTCTCTTTACTCTGTTTTTGTTGTTTTTTCATTTTTCATTGGTGGGCTGCATCTTTGGCTGCTTGTTCTCAGCAATGCCAGCTGGAGACATCAGAACCAGAACTCCCAGGAGGCACCAAGGCACCATTTCAAAATAATTTTTGTTTTCTATTTTCAGGCATTTGACTTTTTTCAACTAAAACTTCAATTTTCTTCAGAAAGCAACACCTTTGCAAAAGTTTATTCAAAAATTCAGTTCTTCATCAAAAAACTGGTTCAACTAAATTTTTTCCACCAGTTCTATTCAAACACTTTGGGGTCAAAGCACTGTCTCTTATATGTCTGTAAAATTAACAACACCGTTGGGCTTCAGTCTTGTTTGGTGCCTCTGCATTACAAATAAAATATAATAAGATGAAGGGACTTATTTCCACTATGGATTTCTGAGTCTACATTTATAACAATAGCTACAAATGCAGCTTACTGTTCATCATACAGCAGGCCCAGTTCTGCCCTCAACAGCTCCCTATATTTTTCTCTTACAGCATCATCTCAATGTATATTTTGATATTTATTAGTGTTGATTTATTCATTTGCCAACTCTGTTACTGCAGTCGTACCTCTTATCTGTTTAAAACTCTTCCTTATCCACTTCTCATGAGTCAGAAAGCTGATAGTAAACCTCCTACTTTGTCAATCAGTTTGTAATACATGAAATGGAAATGATTGGACAGCATGCTTCTCCACTATCTGACTGAATCTGTACTGCTAATCTATCTGCAGCAACCCTCAGCATGGCTTTCAGCCTGCTCCAGAAATACATCTGAGGGGAGAGAAATTCATTTGACCAGTTCTAAGTTTCTGGCTCATTTGACTAGAACTATCTTGATTTATCAAAAATTTGTATTGATTTTCTGGAAATTAGACCCTGCTGTGTCCTGCCAGTCAAAGGTTTAGATCTATTACAGTGTGAGAAATACTGGTAAAGATGGTAGCGGGGCGGGGGAAGGAGGCGTGGATAGGGACAATTTTAGATTAGTTTTGTTGTGACAATAATTCCAGTGATTCTCCACTATCTGGCCTCTCTGGCTGTTTCTCTGATAGGCTACGTCTTCACTACCCACCGTATCAGCGGGTAGCAATCGATTGTTCGGGGATCGATATATCGCGTCTCATCTAGACGCGATATATCGATCCCCAAACGCGCTTATATCGATTCTGGAACTCCATCAACCCAAACAGAGTTGCAGAATCGACAGGGAAAGCCGCGGACATCGATCCCACGCCGAGAGGATGGTGAATAATTCGATCTTAGATACTTCGACTTCAGCTACGTTATTCACGTAGCTGAAGTTGCGTATCTAAGATCGATTTTCCCCCGTCGTGTAGACAGCCCATATCTCTTGGTCATTCTAGCCGCCATCAACAAACTCAATATCTTGCCATAATAAACTCATTTTTCCTCCTAATTCTGCTCCTTAGCATGTTTAAAACAAACAAAAGGAAGTATTTCTTCAACAACACACAGTCAACCCGTGGAACTCATTGCCAGGGATGTTGTGAAGGCAAGTGTCATAAACAGATAGTTAGGTTAATGTTCTTCTTACCTGTAAAGGGTTAAGAAGGTCAGTGAACCTGCTGACACCTGACCAGAGGACCAATGGGGACAAGACATTTTCAAATCTTGGAGTGAAGTCTTTGTTTGTGTTGTTGTTTGTTTCGTTGTTCGCTCTTGGGCTAAGAGGGACCAGACTACACCCAGAGTGTTCCCAATCTTTCTGAATCAGTCTTTCATGTTTCAAACATGGTAAGTATAGCCAGGCAAGGCGGATTAGTCTATGATTGTTTTCTTAATTTGTAAATGTGTCTTTTGCTGGAAGTTTTACCTCTGTTTGCTGTAAACTTTGACTCAGGCTGGGGGCAGGGGGGGAGTCCCGCTAAGGCTATATGAATCTAAGTACCTATGTAAGCATTTTCCATCCTGATTTTACAGAGATAATTTTTACCTTTTCTTTCATTAATTAAAAGCTTTCTTTTAAATAACCTGATTGATTTTCTCTGTTTGGAATCCAAGGGATTGAGTCTAAACTCACCAGGGATTGGTGGGGGGAAAAGGAGGGAATGTGTTAATTCTCTTTGTTTTAGATCCAAGGTTTGTATCTGTGTAGCTTCCAAGACAACCGGAGGGGAAAGTTGGGGGGGGGGGGGGTGGGGGGGGGGGGGGTGGGAGGGGGGGGGAAGAGAGGGGATGGTCTATTTTATTTCCTTGTTTTAAGACCCTCAGGGGTTTGGTCTTTGGGTTCCCTAGGGAAAGTTTTGGGGGAACAGAAGCGTGCCAAACACTATATTTTTGGCTCATGGCAGCGTACCAGATTTAAGCTAGTAATTAAGCTTAAAAGTGATCATGCAGTTCCCCACTTTTTGGACACTAAAGTTCAAAGTGGGGAAAAACCCTTGACACCAAGATTATAACAGGGTTCAAAAAAGAACTTCATGGAAGATAGGTCCTTCAATGACTGTTAGCAAGGATGGTGTCCCTAGCCTCTCTTTGCCAAAGCTGGGAATGGGCGACAGGGGGTAGATCACTTGATGATTCCCTGTTCTGTTCATTCCCCCTGGGGCACCTGGCACTGGTCACTGTTGTAAGACAGGATACTGAGCTAGATGGACATTTGGTCTGATCCAGTCTGGCCGTTCTTATGCTCTTCTCCCCTGCTCTCTATTGACAACAGATCCTGTCTACCAGGCCCATACTCTGAGGGCAGCTGTAACTAACCCTTTCTCTTCTTTAAAATCTCCAAAACTGACCCTTTCTTTATGGTCAGAACCCTGGGTTATGCTCTGGTAATGCTTCACCTTGGCTGCTCGTCCATATGTAGCAGGGCTCAATGGAAAGCAGGGCTAGTCTGCTGACTCATGATGGTTTTTGTGGGAAGCTGGACTAAATGGGACTCATTAGGTCTAACCCAGGATATAAAAGGGTTTGTAGGGCTCTGAGATGGAAGTAGGATCAGGGCCAGAAGGCCCTTGCTGGGTGGGATCCTAGGAACCTACCAAGTTCACAAGGAATCCTAGGCTGAGGTTTCCATTTTATTTTTAAGTTGATCATAAAGCAAACACCAGAAAGTAGCACATTTGGGACATTTTCCCAGTGTAAACATGAGTGAGATAGCATTGTGGGCACTCACACATTCAAACCCCTGAACATTATGTGTGAAAATTCATGATTTCACTCACAGATTTTAAAGGCTAGAATGGCCCGTTTCCTCCATGTCCCCTCGCTTTGGCTTGCATACAAACAGAAGACAAAAACTTTGAAGGCATCAGTATCATTAGCATGAGCAGATGTAGCTAGACAGTTCCCCAGCCCTACTCTCCTGCAGTGATCTATGAAACTCATTCCTCGAGTGATTTGTAACCAGATGTGGAAACATTTTGTTTGCAATTTATTTTAGCTATGTTAGCAAGAATGCTTTAATCTATTTTTTATTCCTTATCCTCTGTTTCTCAACCTATCCTATTGTAGAGGCTGTTAAAGTCAATATTTGCCAGATATTGGAATATAGTTACTAGAGTATTTCCTATTCTAAATCTAGGGGAAAGCTGTGGACATCTCAATGCTGTGTGATAATTATGGAAAATGCTGTTTGAGAGTATCCACCATATAAACTTCGTTATTAAAAGAAGCTCAAATATTTATTATTGAAAGGCTCTATTATTTATGTAGCATTGCTAATGTTACAGCAATAGGCAATAGCTTAATGAATACAGAAACCTCAGTGCTGGTAAACGTGATCCAGATAACCACGAAACAATGTCTTCTTGGTAAGGTGATCTTCTGGAGGAAAATATCTTCAGTTTTATCACCAGGTCAGTGAAGATGACTTTTGTTTTCCATGCAGTTGGCAGTTAAGATGCAGCTGCCTATTATTAAGAAAGGGTATTTCAGGCCAGTACTCTAACTGGGGGGAAAGAGGGGTTCATGCATTATCCTGTACATCCCTGTGTTAAAGTATAATTCCTTTTTCTAGCCACACTACAAAATGCACAGAGAATCTCTTGGAGAGGTTCTGAAAAGGGGAATCGCTCTGTGTGAAAGGAAAACCACAAATACATGTTCAAAGCTTGGAATCATTGTAGCTTGTGAAAACACACGGTGGAAGTGAGCTCTTCAAAAGGGGCTGTGCCCTCACCCCATGTCCAGGTAGCTCCAGCCCAGACTCCAGCTCTAAACCCAGCAGTGAGGATGAGAAAAAGTACAGGGGCGTGGGGGAATAAAAGGAAATTACCAATTCATAACAGCCTCCAGACACTATTCTTCACTCCGAGTGATAAATACTTAATGTGTGGCTGAGCAGATTGAAAGGGGTGAGGGTCGGCTGTAAATTTCACATCATTCTGCTGTAAACGAAGGGAAGCCTCAAAGGGAATGAACATTTGAATGGAACAAAACACCAGCTTTCTCCTCCCCTGTATTAGAAGGATCAAACCTAGCGCCGCAATCAGAGGGCTCCAAAGGTGGATGAACATTCCTGAGGCTGCTTTCCCCAGCTGTTTGGAACTCAGAGCTCTGCTGGGCTAGGGGCGCTCAGCACCTCTGCAAATTGGCACTTGTTAGTTTCCAGTGAATGGTGCAGAAACTGCTCTTGCTTGTCCCACAGTAAGAGCTCCTGACTTCTGGCCTTGTGCCTGCTCCACAGGATCACAGCTGCGCCTCCTGGATTTGGAGCAACTGCCTTGTGGGTTCAAATGTTTCTGCTGCAAATTAGCCCTCTGAGTTTTAAGTGTTGAGTGAAGTGCTGTGGCCAAGTTAATCTCTTAGTCCCAACTGTGTAACCCTACTAAAGTCACTGCAGCATTAGTGATTCCAGACTGTAGCCCCAGTTCTGCAAAACACTGAAGGTAGCCATGTGCTTATGTGCCGGGGAAGACAATAATTGGGCAGGGAATGGCTGGTGTTTGTTCCATTCAAATGGTCATTCTTGAATTCTGAGGCACCTTTATTTTTTTAAATTAGGATATACTAAGACAGATGAACAATGCTTCCCTTTAATAGCTGTTCCAACACCTTTTTAAATAATAAGGCCTGGTTACTTCAACACACACTCATGCTTCTGCTTGAAGTTAAATGCATGCTTAAGTCCTGTGCTGAATTTAAGCCCTAGTAGAACATTTTCAGGAGTGCCTGAGTGACTTAGGCACCTAAGTCACATTTTCAAGAAGTGACTTGGGCACCTAGGCTCCAACCTCCCATTGACTTTCAATGAGACTTGCGCTCCTATGTGACTAAATCACTTTGAAAAGGGGTCTTAGATCCAGATTACTACGAGATTTAGGCTGTGCTATGCTCAGCGTTGCACCTGCTAACAGACTGAGGAGCCTACATTCTTTTTTCAAAAGGGATGAAGGCACCTTGAAGTCAAAATCCCATCAACAGATGATGTACGTTAGACTCAAGTGCCAAAGTGCCTTTTGAAAATGAGACTAGGTTCCTAAATGAGTTTGTGGTTGCAGTGCTGAGCACAGCAATGGCTAAATCCCTTTAGAAACCTGGGCATTAGACTTCCAAGTCACTGAGGCTTTTTGGGAAATATTGCCCTGAGTGATCCCTACCGATGGGATTTTCCAAAGTGTCAGGATGAATTAAGAGCACAAAACCCAACTGTTTTCAGTGGGACCTGGACTGACACCTCCCTGGCATGCTTTTCAAAATCCCATGCCAGAGCCCTCAGTTAAAGGCTTTGCACAGATTTAACTGAAAATTGAATTGGGTGGGGCAAGAGAGACTCACTGTACCATAGGGTTAGGAGGGACCACAAGGGTCATATACTCTAACCTCTGCCAAGATGCAGAATTTGCATCCAAGACAGTTGCTATTGCATGGAACATTATCAAACTAGAATCCAAACCAGGGTCAGGTTTTCCACATAATACAGTAAAACATTAGAATTCTAGAAGGAAACACGGATTGCAAGAACAACACCAGTTTCCCTAATCCTGATCACACAGAGCTGTTCTAATTTTAAATCTACATCTATTTCAAGCAGCCAAGATGCCTGCAAAGGTATCAATAATATGGAGCAGTTGTTTACTAAATAAATACATACAAATCCTCAATTACCTCGCAGGGTTTTGATATCTGCGCATGCCTAACCAACACTATCTTCACACGTAATAGGGCATTCAACTAAATATCTATAATGTTCTATTGCACTTCGCCTTCTGTTCTGAGAATCCTCCCCAAACTCTTGTGCTATGTAAGACAGAATTCATCAGCATAGACATATTGAGTGTAAGTGATTCTTCCCCTTGGTCTGAGTCAGTGTACGGCTGCACTGGAATAAAAGACCCACACGTTGGCAGTGCTGCCCCAGGTCAGATGGTTTGGGCTTAGGCTGCAGTGCTAGCACTTGCTGTGTAGACATTCAGGCTTAGGCTGGAGCCTGGGCTCTGGGGCCCTCCCCTCTCACAGGCAGCATCCACACAGCAGTGGTACAGCCCTGCAGCCTGAGCGCTGCAATCCTGAGTCTGCTAACCCAGATGAGCCATGGGTGTTCAACTGCTGTGTAGAAATACCCTGAGATTTCTGAAGAGAAAAAGTCAAAGGACAGGGAACACCAGAAAGGCAAGGAACCCACTGATCAGATAGGTGTTCCCTGGGGGAGGGTTATACTCATAGATTGAATGTAAGACCGGATGGGACCACTCTGATCATCTTGTCTGAAGTCCTGTGCAACTCAGGCCAGAAAACTTCATGGAGCCCAAAGGCTTGTGGCTAAGCTAGAGCATCTCGATAGATATATCTACTGTAGAGTTAAAGCCTTTAAGTGATGGAGAATTTACCAGACCCCTGGGAACTTGCTCCAATGGTCTATAACCCCAGTAATTGCTGCAGGGATGGGCAAAATGGTTCATTTAGTTGTTTGGGGTTTTTTTGCTCCACAGAATTTCTGCAGTAAAATTTCCTTCCCAGCAAATTGCTGTAAGTCAGAGCTGGGTTTGCTTTAAAGTCCCTCTGGAGCTTTCCATTTTGCCCCCCCTTTGACTTCAGTGACACAGGCTCTAGTCTCAGGAACCAAGACTAAATTGATGGATGTTACACTGTTTACAGCTGCTACCACTACACTAAGAGGTCCTGGACTAGAAATGGTGTTAGAGTAAATACTCATCCTTGGAATGCACTGTTTTCATGTTATGCTCGAAACTGCAATCACAACCCCATTGCTACCCAGCATGCAACTCCCGGCTTCAGTCAAGGCATCAATTTACTTTTATGACTGGATCATGAACCCATCTCCCGTGCCTGATAATTTGCTTATTCTTTCATGCTAGCGTTTGTACTTAGCTTGAAGTCATGGGCCCAATTCACAGCTGCAGTAAATGGCTGCAGCCCCATCGCCCTCTTTACAGGCTACACCCATTCACGCCAGCAGGTGAGTTGTCAGGGGAGTCTATTTCCAGGTCAATTTTCAGTTGTCACTGGTTAGAGCCATGCAGTTATTCAGGCCTCAGTGAGGGGTTGATTGGTCCTTCATGACTCTGATCATAAGATCAATGGGCAATGTAGAACTGTGCCATGCCAAGGGAAGCACCAGCAGTTGTTCTGAAAGCTTATCCTGTTACCAGAAGATTTGGTTCAATAACCCTCTACAACTATTTAAACTATTAACTAAGGTTGTGGCTCTCCCTAAAGCAATTGCCAGGAAAAGCCGCAGCTAGGTAGCTTTCCCTTAAAAGTAAACAGATACAGCCCTCCGATCAAGAATAGACAGGTAGGCTGTAAACCTTTGACAACAAAAGTAATATTTATTTAGAAATGAGTGGTTACAGTAAAAGAATAGAGATAGAGAAGGGTTACCGTATAAAGAAATGAAATGGTGCAGCAAATAAAGATGCAACACTATAATAACAATTTCAACTAACTCTACAGCATATAACTATAATAATTACTTAATGCTCTATGCCTTATAACAATAGAGCAATGAAACATTAAGTACTAAGTACTTAAAGCTAAGCATCCAGTAAGCACTGCTCCAGCAGTTATTAGAGGGTGGGGAAGATCTTACTCAGACCACAGGCATCCAGCTTTATTTACAAGTGGAATCCATACACTCCTGGATGGTAAATAAAGATGTAAATATACAGAGGCTTACTTAAAATTCCTGTGAACTGTCTTAGGGGGTCCTTCTGCTCTGTCTCAGTGGGGGGGGTTGGCTGTGAATGGCGATCTCGCCAGGCCTGCTGGGTGGAGTGGCTGCCTGCTACCACTGAGGTAAAATGGCTTCTCAGGTGGGAGAGGTAGATCGCTTGGTAGCCTCTGTGGTGGCTTCCTGCTGACTAGGTGGCAGAAGCGGTCGCTGCCGGGGGCACCCTCGGAACTCTGGGTGGGCTGCTGCTGCAATAGCTGCTTTTCAGGCAGCTCTCGGCTTTGCAAGCTTCTCCTGGGGCTTCTCAGGTGACTTTTTCTGGGCAAGCATTTTCTTCCTTGCAGGTGTCTTACAGCTTTTCCTGTCTTCCAGGTCCCTATCCTACTACAGGGTTTAGCCTGTCAGTCTTATGTACTCTTTGTTTTCCCAGGCTCAGCCAATCAGCTTCCAACTTTTCTTAGCTCCACCCTTCATAGGTAGCTCCTCCCTGTAGCAGGGTGGATCCCTGCTCCTGCCTTGCAGGGGTTAAAAGCAGCCCTGGGAAGGGGGCTGGGCCTGGAGAGAGCAGCCTGTAGGCTGGGGCCCGAAGCCTGGGCTGACTGGGGAAAGTGGGCTCAGCTGTGGCCATGCCCCAATCAGGCCCAGCAGGCCCCTATAAGAGGC
>NC_133772.1:141220431-141288471 GCF_003597395.2 Chelonoidis abingdonii | reverse complement strand
CAAAACCCCTTTGCCTGTGATGAGTGCTGATACTGCAGTCTGCCCCAGCGGCGTGGGGGCTACGACATGCTGGGCAGTAGCCGATACTTGAGCAACAGTGGGATAGTGGGGGTGGGGGTTACCCTGGAGGGGGAGACCCTGTTAAAGGGCACTGGGGTCCCAGGGAAAGAGCAAGGGCCAGCAGAGGACAGTGGATCCACCGCCTGCAGAGGCGCTCTGGGCTGGGCGACGAGCTAATTCCCAGAAGCACCAGCAGGAAGGCGCCGCCAGGGTGAGTCGCTCGTTTACACTCCTTCCATAGACTCTGTGGAGTTATCTAATGTATCTCTATATGTACTTCTGTGATGCAACCCCCATGCCTCCGATGTGCAATTACCTAGAGATGGTGCAATCCTGCTTCGGATTGCATCATGCGCATATATTCCCTATCGGGCTTCCAAATAGTTCCTTATGGGAGTTTTTCTTAGTGATTTTGGATGAACCCACTAAAGTCTTGTTATTCCTATGGAAACAGTGTCTTGCAGTTCAAGACAGTAATGTGGAGAAATGGAGAGGTCCAGAGAATGAGCACTTAAGAATGATTAAAGGTCTTGAGAACATGACTGTTGAAGGAAGGCTGAAAGAATTGGGTTTGTTTAGTTTGGAAAAGAGAAGACAGAGGGGACGAGTGTAGCAGCTTTTCAGGTATCGTAAAAGGGTGTCATCAGGAGGAGGAGAAACTGTTTCATCTTAGCCTGTAATGATAGAACAGAAGGCAATGGCGTTAACTGCAGCAAGGGAATTTAGGTTGGATCAATTAGGAAAACAAGTTCTTTAACTGTCAGGTTAGTTAGTAGTTAAACACTGGAATAAATTGCCTAGGGAGGTTGTGGAATCTCCATCTCTGGAGATATTTAAGAGTAGGTTAGATAAATGCCTATCAGGGATGGTCTAGACCAGTGGTCCCCAACCTTCTGAGCTGGCAGGCGCCAGCCGAAGGACCACTGTGGTGGTGGAGCACTCGCCGAAATGTCGCCGAAATTCAGAGGCATTTCAGCGGTGATGCCTCTCGCTGACGCTGCTTGTTGGCGACAAGCTTTGTCATCGAGAGGCTTCCCCACCAAAATGCCGCTGTGGCATTTCAGCGGGTGCTCTCCCGGGGGCCAGGATGCGGGCACATTAAGGTGCCCCCGTGGGCACCATGGCTCCCGCGGGCACTGTTTTGGGGACCCCTGGTCTGGACAGTATTTGTCCTGCCATGAGGGCAGGGGACTGGACTCGATGACCTCTCGAGGTCCCTTCCAGTCCTAGAATCTCTGAGTCTCTCTATGGGGTTTTGCGGAGTCATTTCCCCTACGAGGATGAGACAATACTGTCTCCTGATTGCATCATCCTTATACATTCATATGGGCCCATATGTGTTCCTGTGGAGTCCTTCACCACATTGCATCACCCTATAGCTGTCATTACTGGATTTTCTTAATTTCAACTACTATTAATTCCTCTTTAATTAAGGCTTTATTCTTAAAACTAATCACTGCTCTAAACATCCCAAAGGGGCCTGACACTGTCACCATTCTTTTTATGTCCAATTAAGCAAGCTATAATTTTCACGAAGTTAAGCCCCTTCCTGAGGTTTTTCTGCAGACCTTCAATGTAAAGTGTTATAAGGCAGTTCAGGCAACTGAGGCAAAATTTCTCACCACAATCCTACCATTACATGGCTTTATGGTGTGCACTGTACACATGTGCCCCTTGTCCTATGACCTGTGCTTGTCAATGAATGGTAGGGTGACCAGATGTCCCAATTTTATAGAGACAGTCCCGATTTTTGGATCTGTCTTATATAGGCCCCTTTTACCCCTGACCCCCTCTCCTGATTTTTCACATTTGCTGTCTGGTCACTCTAATGCATGGGGTGGTGTAACCATGGCTCTGCTACCGTCCCCCCTGACTGGGGCATCATATGCCCCCAGAGAAGCAGGAAGGGAGGAGTGTATGTACTCCATTGAGCATAAAGCCTGGAATTTTGCCTGGCCCTTTGGTGGGCTGTGCCCAGGGTGGGTGGAGAGGTGAAGGGCCTTGTGCCCTCTCGACACAGCCATGTAACAACTAGTGCTGCCCAGTGGAAGGGTCAGCTGGCGGGAGATATGGGCAGAGAATAGAGGGTGATTTCACCTTGTGCACATTTCCTTAGGCCAATGGCAGAGTTTAGCAGGGCAGAGGAGGAGGACCATGCCTTTTATCAGACTAGGGGATTCCCAAAACATCTAGAAATGTCTGCCGTGTCAGCCGCTTTCGAGCCGTTGTGGGAACTAGCCAGGTCACAGCAAAGCTGTTATCTATGCATGTTTGTGGAACATTTCATCACTATCTCCGGACTTAATTAATAAAGACTATGGTCATGCTTGTGAAGCTAGGAGACCAGGTGCCAGCTCTTGCCAAGGCTGTCAGCATCCTCTGAGCACTAACAAAGCCATAGGTGAAACCAGACCAGATTACCTCTCTGTTGGTATTGTTCAAAATAGGATGTTAGACTTATAAGAATGTGTTTAGTCTCTATGGAATTGTAAATTTCTGCATAAGTTAATCTCACTTGTAATATCGTTATCTCACACTATAAAGTATACATAAGGTGCATCACCCACGAAAGCTTATGCTCCAAAACATCTGTTAGTCTATAAGGTGCCACAGGACTCTTTGCTGCTTTTACAGATCCAGACTAACACGGCTACCCCTCTGATATAAGGTGATATGTAACTTTTGCTTTATAACCATAAAAATGCCTGCTCTGACTGACCCTGTGAACCTGGGCAGAAGGAGTGGTTCCCCTGCCCATCGAGAAGGACTATCAAAACTAAATAGGCCATTGTGAAACATGGTGCTACAAATACTGGGTTAATGGCCCTCTCTCACCCATGAAGGTGCTGCTTACAAGAAAGCTCATCCCATCAGCTTGAATTCTGGAAAAAGGCAATGAAAATAGCTGCCAACGAATGTGTTCATCTCTTTGCTGTTTGGACTGTCATAGGGCTGGAGTGAGGAAACAGGAGCAGAGATTCCTCATGGTCAACCTGGATTAGCCCTAACAGACCTTCAGTGCTGTCAGATGACTACAACTCTCTCCTTTTGGAACCATAGACCGTAACTCACTCATGTACACACGTTGCCTGCTTTAACCTGTAAATAACACTCAGTTCTTTTTCCTAGTTAATAAATCTTTAGTTAGTTTTGTCATGGTACAATTCCCCACTCTGAACCCCAGCGTCCAAGAGATGGGGTACCAGCATGAATTACTCTAAGCTTGACCAGCTTAGAACCTGTAGCGCTGCCACCAACCAGGAATTCCAGTGCTGGTACACTCTGGTCCCCCAAAACCTTGCCCGGGGAACCTCAAGACCCAGACCCTCTGGATCTTAACACAGGGAAAGTAAACCCTTTCCCCCACCGTTGCCTCCCCAGGCTTCCCTCCCTGGGTTCCCTGGAAGATCACTGTGATTCAAACTCTTGAATCACAAAACAGAGAAGACATCACCTTCCTCCCTCCTTCTCTTCCCCCTCCCAGACTTCTCTGAGAGAGAAAAGTAGCCTCTCTCCTCCCCTTCCCTCCTTTCTTCCCACCAATTCCCTGGTGAATCCAGACCCCGTCCCTGGGGTCTCTCACCAGAATAAAAAAACAATCAGGTTCTTAAACAAGAACATTTTTAATTAAGAGAGAAAAACAGTAAAAAATTATCTTTGTAAATTTAGGATGGATTAGGTACAGGGTTTTTAGCTATAGGCACTGGGAATACCCTCCCAGCCTAAGTATTCAAGTACAAATTAAAATCCTTTCAGCAAAAATACAAATTTGAACTCCTTCCAGCCAATGCACATTTGCAAATAAAGAAAACAAACAAAACCTAACTCGCTTTATTTATTTAGTACTTACTATTTTGAACTTATAAGAGCCTGTATCAGGGAGATGGAGAGAAACCTGTGGTTGCACGTCTGGTCCCTCTGAGCCTCCAGAGTGAACAACAACCAAACACTAACAGCACACACACAAACTTCCCTCCCTCAAGATTTGAAAGTATCCTGTCCCCTGATTGGTCCTCTGTTCAGGTGACAGCCAGGCTTACTGAACTTGTTAACCATTTACAGTCAAAGAGATATAAAGTACTTCTGTGCTATTAACTTTTCTTATCTGTTTATGACAAGTTTATTATAGGATTGGCTCAAACATTGTCTTTGGTGTGAGATGAGGTACAAATTAACCTGGGGTAAATGACTCATCTCTGGACTGGATCTTTTGTGATCTTTGGTGTAAGTGACCATTTATCACTAAGTCCAGCTTGCCTGGCTAGCAAGAGAGACAGGATAGCCCAAGAGGACTTTTCTGTGACTCCATGGTAAGACTTTTACAGTGCTTCAGGAGTGCACATTTATTACTGGGCTGGTGAAATCTAATTATAGAACCTACCATCAGTTTGGGGTCTCTGCCCTGCTCTATGCCAGCCTGCCCTGAGGCTGGCATTCACAGTCATGACCCACTCCAGGCAGTATGACAATGCTCATGACTTGATTTTCCAACAGTCATAACTCAACTGGCTCAGTTTCCTCCAAAACAAAGTCAATCGTATCTGCTCACTGGCTTCTGTGCTATCTTCCAAACCTCAGGCATTTGGTTTGGGTTATTTATAGGAGGTCAAATAATCAGGCTCAGTTGGAATATGTTACACATTATTAGTCAAGAGTAAGACAGCGGAATAAAGAGAGAATGGCACTACATTACCCAGCTTGACTGGAGAAGTGACTGTAGCTTGATTCATTTCTAATTAACGCTTGGGAACTCTAGTCTTTATATAGTGTGTCTTCGACAAAGGAATTTCCTTTCCCATAACATTCCTTGAAAAGTATCTTAGCTTACTTAATTAATAAACTAATGATATCTGTCTTTTTATGGTATCTCAGCATATCTAATCAATTACCTAAAAAATATCTATAACCAAGTCCTTATAATAGAAAACATGTGAAGCAATGAGTAATTCCTGTTAAACTAAACATCTCTCTCAGTGGGTCATTATCTCATCAGTTATGACATTTGCAGTAACAAGTATATCTCATCAGTCACAAGTGGTCCCTTCCCGGACATCTGGACACATACTCTGAGTCAATAAGATCATGATTATAATATTATAGACATTCCACCATTAGTTCCCACATTACATTTAACCTAACTACAGCGTTCCTAGAATCATAGATACATATACTAGAATAATAGACACAAAACACTTTGGTTCATGCACAAAGAATCATGGGGTTGTATACACAAAGAGTCATGGGGAGTTTGATTCATTTACTAACAGCTTTATTGCAAATGGGACAAGTTTTACTTTTTTAGCCTCTCACAGTGGGCTATGGGTTTGGGCGGACCAGGAATATACAAAACATAAACCCTAAAGGTAAAGTTTCACAATGTTACCAAGGGCCAATAATAGGGTTTTGGCATGAAACTCTTGTGCAGCCTTAACTATCGAACTATCATCGCTTTAATGTGTTTGTAGTTTTCTTATCTGTCTTTGTGCAGCTGTTACAGGAATATAAACATGTTCTCTGGCCACACAACTGCAGATCTTCATGACTTGGATTCATTCATCTTCATCAACACAGTATCCCAGTCACATCACAAGGTACCAGTCTTTTGATTTTGATTAAAGTCTCTAATTCCCACTTCCCCAGCTTTGTTCAAATGCAACCACTGGGGGAAAAATACCCAACCAATTTTTGTACTCTAAGCCTGGAAAGTAATTAATTAGGACCTGACTGTCACTGCTCAACATCATCTTACTAAATATGAATTTCAAATGACAAAATAATTATTTCTTTCTTTAATGTCATCAAGCACAAGATTGATAATTATGCACTGAGGTGCAAATTCAATGATCAGTCTCAATATCAGAGGGAAAAAGTAACTGCCAGCAGCCAAGCTTGATTGATAGAGGATGTGAAATTCACCCTCTGAATATGCCCCCCACACCTTCTAAATGCTCTGTGTGCCTGGGTTTGGTTTGGGTGTAAGTTCAGGAGACATGCAAGTGGCCCAAATAGATGCATAATTTTCTTCCCAGGACCCCATAGCCTGTAAGCAAGTTATGAATATTCTCCCATCTACACCTGCAAGGAGAAGAGGGGGACTTCACTGCCAAAGATTGGATTGTAATATCTATGGTCTAACCTCCAGGATTTCATCCCTTAGTTTAAGTGTGGAATTAATAATTAGGGAATCCTGAGTTTTAATCGCAGCTGTGAAACTGACTATCTGTAGCTTTGGAAGCCTCAGTTTCTCCCAGCTGTAAGAGGAGGAGGATGAGGCTGCCCCTCTACCTGCACAGGCAGAGATGCTGTGAAAGAAGGCTTGAAAATGGAAATCATTTTAAAATGCGATCTTGTCAAATGTGCGTTCCGTGTGCTCTTTTATCCAGTTGGCATGCCAAAAGTTCCACAACATCATTGACTTTATATGCATGGGGCACAATATTTTTAAAGATGCATGTTCAACAAGATGGTTCTGCGGGGACCTGTGCTGTGTCCTATTCCCACCTAGCATGGTTCAGGGCTTTCAGGTGGTGAGGAGCCTTCCTTTGGTCTTTTTAAAAAAACTCAGCAAATTTCATTAAAAAAAAGTCCCTTGTTTTTGGAGAATGTTAGGATTGCATGGCTTAAGCAGATAGAGGCCAGGGTTAAGGCTGTGTGGTGTGTTGTGATAGTTTCCCATTGTGTGATCACTTAACACAATTTAATTTAACATAAGAACGGCTGTACCGGGTCAGACCAAAGGTCCATCTAGCCCAGTATCTGTCTACCGACAGTGGCCAATGCCAGGTGCACCAGAGGGAGTGAACCCAACAGGCAATGATCAAGTGATCTCCCTCCTGCCATCTATCTCCAGCCTCTGACAAACAGAGGCTAGGGACACCATTCCTTACCCATCCTGGCTAATAGCCATTTATGGACTTCACCACCATGAATTTATCCAGTTCTCTTTTAAACACTGTTATAATCCTAGCCTTCACAACCTCCTCAGGTAAGGAGTTCCCCAAGTTGACTGTGAGCTGTGTGAAGAACTTCCTTTTATTTGTTTTAAATATGCTGCCTATTAATTTCATTTGGTAACCCCTAGTTGTGCTGAATTCAAATATGACAATTAAAAAACTGATTGGCTACTGTTTCTAAGATATTTAAGTTTTTACATTTTATGTCTATGTATATTGTGTAGATAGTAGAGTTTTAATCATAAATTGTAAACCTAGGTCTTTTCATGTGTTTATGGTTGCTTTACATGATAATATTTCACCTGTCCTGTTTATGTAACACTTTAAAATCAGCAAAAGGGTTATATAATAAAATTTATTATGAACAAAAGGCAAAAATACTATTATTGTACATAGTTTAGTCCTATTCAGTGTCTACTCGGCGCTTCTTGGCTTGTCTCTTGTATTCATTAAATGGAGCATCTCTTGTCACTGTCCAGCAATAGTCTGCAAGCATTGATGGGCTCCATTTGCCCTGATAGCGTTTCTCCATTGTTGCAATGTCCTGGTGAAATCGCTCGCCGTGCTCGTCGCTCACTGCTCCGCAGTTCGGTGGAAAAAAATCTAGATGAGAGTGCAAAAAATGTATCTTTAGTGACATGTTGCAACCAAGGCTTTTGTATGCCTTGAGGAGGTTTTCCACAACAACCTGTAGTTGTCTGCCTTGTTGTTTTCCGAGAAAATTTATTGCCACTAACTGGAAGGCTTTCCATGCCGTCTTTTCCTTGCCACGCAGTGCATGGTCAAATGCATCATCTCGAAGAAGTTCACGAATCTGAGGACCAACAAAGACACCTTCCTTTATCTTAGCTTCACTTAACCTTGAAATTTTCCGGGAGGTACTTGAAAGCTGCTTGTGTTTTGTCAATGGCCTTGACAAAGTTCTTCATCAGACCAGCTTGATGTGTAAGGGTGGTAACAAAAATCTTCTTGATTCAACAAGTGGTGGATGCTGAACACTTTTCCTCCAGGCTCCAATGACTGTCGGAGTGGCCAATCTTTCTTGATGTAGTGGGAATCTCTTGCACGACTATCCCATTCGCAGAGAAAACAGCAGTACTTTGTGTATCCAGTCTGCAGACCAAGCAAGAGAGCAACAACCTTCAAATCGCCACAAGCTGCCACTGATGTTGGTCATAGTTTATGCACCTCAAAAGTTGTTTCATGTTGTCATAGGTTTCCTTCATATGGACTGCTGCTGACCAACTGGATTGATGGCAAAATTGCCATTATGCAGCAAAACAGCTTTAAGACTCGTCTTCGATGAATCAATGAACAGTCTCCACTCATCTGGATTGTGAACGATGTTGAGGGCTGCCATCACCACCATCGATGTTGTTGCAGGCTACAAGATCACCTTCCATGAAGAAGAATGGGACAAGATCCTTTTGACGGTCACGGAACATGGAACCCTAACATCACCTGCCAGGAGATTTCCACTGCTGTAGTCTGGAGCCCAACAGCTAGACTAGAGCCAAATCAACAATTTTAAGCATCATTTTTGTTCCAGTGACCCAGAATTAGTAAAGTTTGACTGTCATTTATTTCTCAGAAGCATTTTGGCTGTAGAGCAGTGTTATTCTTTTTTGAGGTGAGGAGACCAAATCTGTACACAGTATTCAAGATGTGGGCATGTACCATGGATTTATATAAGGGCAATAATATATTCTCAGTCTTATTCTCTATCCTTTTTGAATGATTCCTAACATCCTGTTTGCTTTTTTGACTGCCTCTGCACACTGCGTGGATCTCTTCAGAGAAAGCTATCCACGATGACTTCCAAGATCTTTTTTCCTGATTAGTTGTAGCTAAATTAGCCCCATCATGTATATTGTATGTATAGTTGGGTTTTATTTTTGATCAATGTGCATTACTTTACATTTATCCACATGGAAATTTGATTTGCCATTTTTATTGCCCAATCACTTAGTTTTGTGAGATTCTTTGAAGTTCTTCACAATCTGCTTTGGTCTTAACTATCTTGAGCAGTTTAGTATCATCTGCAAACTTGCCACCTCACTGTTTACCCCTTTTCCAGATCATTTATGAATAAAATTGAATAGGATTGGTCCTAGGACTGACCCTTGGGAACACCACTAGTTACCCTCTCCATTCTGAGAATTTACCATTAATTCCTACCTTTGTTCCCTGTCTTTTAACCAGTTCTCAATCCATGAAAGGACCTTCCCTTTTATCCCATGACAGCTTAATTTATGTAAAGAGCCTTTGGTGAGAGACCTTGTCAAAGGCTTTCTGGAAATCTAAGTACACTATGTCCACTGGATCCCCCTTGTCCACATGTTTTGTTGACCCCTTCAAAGAACTCTAATAGATTAGTAAGACACGATTTCCCTTTACAGAAACCATGTTGACTATTGCTCAACAGTTTATGTTTTTCTATGTGTCTGACAATTTTATTCTTAACTATTGTTTCAACTAATTTGCCCAAGGTACCGACGTTAGACTTACCGGTCTGTAATTGCCGGGATCACCTCTAGAGCCCTTTTTAAATATTGGCGTTACATTAGCTAACTTCCAGTCATTGGGTACAGAAGCTGATTTAAAGGACAGGTTACAAACCTTAGTTAATAGTTCCGCAATTCACATTTGAGTTCTTTCAGAACTCTTGGGTGAATGCCATCTGGTCCCGGTGACTTGTTAATGTTGAGTTTATTAATTAATTCCAAAACCTCCTCTAGTGACACTTCAATCTGTGACAGTTCCTCAGATTTGTCACCTACAAAAGCCAGCTCAGGTTTGGGAATTTCCCTAACATCCTCAGCCATGAAGACTGAAACAAAGAATCGATTTAGTTTCTCCGCAATGACTTTATCGTCTTTAAGTGCTCCTTTTGTATTTTGATCGTCAAGGGACCCCACTGGTTGTTTAGCAGGCTTTCTCCTTCTGATGTACTTAAAAAAATTTTATTACCACTTTGGAATTTTTGGCTAGCCGTTCTTCAAACTCCTCTTTGGCTTTTCTTATTACACTCTTGCACTTAATTTGGGAGTGTTTATGCTCCTTCTATTTGCCTCACTAGGATTTGACTTCCACTTTTAAAAGGAAGTCTTTTTATCTCTCACTGCTTCTTTTACGTGTTTACATTGAAGTTGGGCCTTTATTATGGTGTCTTTAAAAAGTGCCCATACAGCTTGCACAGATTTCACTTTAGGCACTGTACCTTTGAACTTTTGTTTAACTAACCCCTCATTTTTGTATAGTTCCCCCTTTTGAAATTAAATGCCACAGTGTTGGGCTGTTGAGTTGTTCTTCCCACCACAGGAATGTTAAATGTTATTATATTATGGTCACTATTTGCAAGCGGTCCTGCTATAATTACCTCTTGGACCAGCTCCTGCGCTCCACTCAGGATTAGATCTAGAGTTGCCTCTCCCCTTGTGGGTTCCCATACCAGCTGCTTCATGAAACAGTCATTTAAAGTATCGAGAAATTTTATCTCTGCATTTTGTCCTGAAGTGAAATGTTCCCCTTTCTCCCCAACCAACTTGTAAGGGTCATCGGGTGTCGTGAGGAGGGATCTGCAGGATATGCAGTATGCTCTGGCCTAGGCAAGTGCTGCCCTGGTGGGATTTAGCAGCTCCCAAAGTACCTGGAGTTAGCTGTCCATGGAAGGAAACATCCTCCAGGTGAGAGTCTTTGCTGTTGGCTTGATTGGAGCAGGAGCAGACCTGTCCTATTATAAACACCAAGGCCCTGATTTAGCCACGTACCCTAGCACATGTGTAAGACCGATTCAGAGCAGCGAGCCCTAAAATTGAGTCAGGGCCCTGTCACAGGGGAGCTGAGCCCTGTAAGCAGACCAGGCCTAGCTCCCTGGTGTCAGAGCAGGTGGGGCCAACTGAGCTAATTAACAGGGGCCTTGCTACACCTGGGGCTCTCCAGACCCGTAGGAGGGTAAGAAGAGGAAGAGTAACTGGGGCAGGCTGTGCCTGGGGAGAGGGCTCTGTCATAAACAGATAGCTAAGGGTTAATGTTTCTTTTACCTGTAAAGGGTTAACAAAGGAACCAAACACCTGACAGAGGACCAATCAGGAAACCGGATTTTTCAAAGCTCAGGGAGGGAATTTTTGGGGTGTGTGTCCTTTGTCTGTGTTCTGTCTGTGCTCTCTCGGCTATGAGAGTGATCTCTATCTCCAGGCTTTTCTAATCTTCTGTTTCCAAGTGTAAGTACAAATGCAGAAAAACAATAGGCTCAGTCCTAGGTTGGAGACCCTGAGGCAAAGGGATAGGTGATTAAAAGGCTTGTCCTGAAACTGCAGCCTTAGAAAGGGAACAGAGCTGGTTGGGCTGGGGAGGCTGCCAGAAGTAAGCTTCTCAGAGACTCCTGGTAGAGGTGGCCATGAAACCACAGGGCACAGGGTTAGTTAAAGGACTGTTTTTTTTGCACAATAAACCTGAAAGGAGGCTAGATGTGGCAGCATATGCTTGGAAGTTGGGGAGAAGCCATGGCCTGTGAGAGGGCCCAATCACTCATGTACCACCTTATCCAAAGTGAACATAAGAACAGCCATACTGGATCAGACCAAAGGTCCATCTATCCCAGCATCCTGTCTTCCAACAGTGGCCAATGCCAGGTGCCCCGGACAGAAGGAACAGAACAGGTAATCGTAAAATAATCTATCCCCTTTTGCCCATTCCCGGCTTCTGGCAAACAGAGGCTAGGGACACCATCCCTGCTCATCTTGGCTAATAGCCATTGATAGATTTCTATACTTTCCAGGTTGACCCGCCTTGGCATTCAGCCATCAGATCAGTGAGTGGGTGTGCCTCAGTTTCCCCTTCAACACAACAGATAATGTTTACACCGGCCACTCTACTGTGATAGGCCTTGAGTCTGTTTACATGTACCAATTGGGGTACCGCACCATCCAGGGGCTTTTTAACTTTATAAGTGTCCTCATTTGCCACTTCCACCTCTTCAAAAGGGCCTGTGACAAGGGGAGCCGGGGCTCAACCCTCCCTGTGGAGGAGGGGAGCCACACTGGCCTCGTCCTGTTCTCGCTGGGTCTTGTCCCTCGGGTCCGCAGTCCACTGTCCGGGTGTTCGGTCCCTGTGGAGCGGACTGGGACGCAGCAAAGTCAGTAGGGGCCCCGCCTTGGATATAGGCGGGCACCAAACGAATGGTCCGCTACACTCTGGCCCCTTTGGGGCGGGGCAGAGCAGCAACCAAGTCAATAGAGGCCCAGCCCTTGGTTCGGGTGAGGCACCAAACACAGTGCAATAGGCTCTGGCCCTTTGGGGCTGGGCAGAGCAGTAACAAAGTCAATGGGGGCCCAGCCCTTGGGTCGGCTGGGCACCACACACAGTACAATAGGCCTGGCCTTTTGGGGCAAGGCAGAGCGGTAAACAACAGTCATGGGGGCCCACCTTGGGTCGGGCGGGGCAGCCAAAAAAACACAGTACACGATAGGCTCTGGCCTGTGGGCAGGCAGAGCGGTAACAAAGTCAAGTAGGGGCCCAAGCCCTGGGTCGGGTGGGGCACCAAAAACAGTAACTAGGCCCTGGCCCTGCTGGGCAGGGCAGAGAGGTAACAAAGTCTAAGAGGGGCCCAGCCCTGGGCTCGACGGGGCCACCAACACAGTACAATTAGGCTGCCTGGCCTGTGGGCAGGGCAAGCGGTAAACAAAGTCAATGGGACAGGCCCAGCATGGGTCGGGCGGGGCACCAAACACAATGTACAATAGGCTCTGGCCCTTTGGGGGCGGGCAGAGCGGTAAACAAAGTCAATGGGGGCCCCAGCCCTTGGTCGGGCTGGGCACCAAACAACAGTACAGATAGGGCCTCTGGCCCTTTGGGGCCGGGCAGCAGCGGTAACAAAGTCAAAAGAGGGGGCCCAGCCTTGGGTCCGGGCGGGGCACAAACAAGTAAAATAGGCTCTGCCTTTGGGGCGGCAGACGCAGTGAACGGGGTCACACTGGCCTCGTCAGGTTAAGCGAGGGGGATTCAGCCACCTCCGCTACGGGTGCAGAGGGGAAACAGCAGACCCACCCACTCCTCTGCCGTTCCAGCCCCGGGGCCCTGGTAAGCAGCTGTCGCCCGTCTATGTGGAGTCAGTGCGGGATCCGGTCCGAAACACACTGAACAGAGTTGATCGGGGGGATCCAGACCGAAACACACGATCATTGCTCGGTCCTTCCCTGCGGCCCTGACTGTAGTCAGCCCGCCCCCAAGGGCACCTCCATTCCCCCTTCGCCTCTACCTGGTCGCAAGGTGTCGTCCACCCTCCGCGGCTCCTGCCCAGTCTGGGCTAGGTAGTATTCGGGTTGCATCTCTGGGTAGCTGGGCCAGTCTGGTCCGAAAGGCTCCTCCAGGCTGTGTTGGGGCTGGGCAGCTCTTGGTAGTTCCAGCAGCTCTATGTGGGTCGTTGGTTTCGCTCCGACCACGCTCCGCGTTTCCTGGCTCGGATGGCTCTGGCGTAGCCCCTTTGTTGCTCCGTATGGTGGCCTCCGTGGGTAACTGTACTCGACCCAGTCAGACGATTCAGGGGTCTCGGTTTGATCTTCCACCTCTTCTTTGCGCCTCTGGCCTCCAACGTACTTTCCCCCATCCCTCTTCCTTGGTCACGCTCGGTCATCTTCTTGCAAGCACTGGACGCACACAACTGAAGCGACGCACTTTGTCCTCATCGCCTATGTGCCGTTCGGCCTCGGTTTGTCGCTATTGTAGAGTAACACCTCCGGGACGCTTTCTTAGGCACACGCTTCCCTCCTCCGGCCTGCTCGCGTAGGCATTGCGCAGTTTCTTCTTGCAGGGTGCCCAGCGAGGAGCGGCTCTCTCGCAGTGGTTTCACACAGCATCTTCACTCTTGCTTAGTCAGCGCGGCAAGTGAGTCTGGTTTATTCGTGAGAATATCATAATGCCCTGCTGGCTCCGTATTGGAGGATGGGAGCCACACCGCCAGCACGCTAAGCAGTTCCCAGGCCCCACTCATGCGACTTGTAGCGCTGGTATGGAGTTCTTATCAGCGAGTGCTCTCTGAACGCTTGTATTTGGCAGGGCCCAAGCTATCTTGAATGCACATATCTCTTATCGTAAACTGTAGATTGTTTATTGATGTGTATGTTGTTATCATATGAGCGTTACACGCGCATTATGTGCTAGCTGCGTACTATTTTGTGTCAAAAGATTCGCTATGCAAATACTTTTACTATAAGCACATATGCTGACATATTGCTGGAGTACAATCTGAGTGCTCCAACGCATAGGGGGTATTTACTAAACTTTATAGGGACTATCTTTAATGTGTGAAGGGAGCACACAGATATGCTCGATTGTGAGACCCAGAGGTGGCGCACGCAGACTGGAAGCCTTTGATGTGAAAATATTGACATTTTAGTGGTAGGGCAGAGGAGTTGGCACTCATACTGTCCATGTTCAATAAACTTGTGAGTAGGGCGCACGGCGACTCTCCAGCGAAGGAGTTGAAAAGACTATTATCTACAGCTTACACACCGCTTCTCCGCAGACGCTGCCTGGCCTGGTCCAGCTCTGCCAGCCAAGGCTGCCCCCGTGGTGCTCTTCCGCGCACAACCCCAGGCCTGCTCCCTCGCCTTTGCGGTGTTGCCAGCTGCCGCCCTAACAGTCAATTTCTACGTTACCCTCGATGGGCAGCCCCACCTCACTTTGCCGCCCTTTATGCCCTTCACCTGTAGCAGCCTTACTGTGCATTAATCTGGCATGCCATTTTGCACCAACCCCTTGTTACGTCTTGTTTATTTAGTCTTCTCCACCCCGGCGGCGGAGGACGCGCGCGATCTAAACCCTTAGGTCCCATGGTGTTTGTGCACACTGGAAATTTCATATATGCCCTTCGCTTTCTTTTAACTAATTTAAATTTGCACCAAGCTTAACAATTTATTGTTTCGGTCTCTCCCAATCCTAGTTGTTAAATGTATTTTTTTTATTGTCTTTCCTGCTGCCACAGTTCTTCTCAAATGCTCTTTTATTATGCGTCTGTGTTTGTTTTCCTCGGAAGTTGCACACTTTTTTTCATTCTTTGTTTGTCATTTGTAGACATTGCCTCGTGCTTCTCTTTATATTCTTTTGCAAAGTTTTGAATGAAAGGGTTCCAAGTTTTATTGACAGTACTTGTGTCAACTGATCATTAAAATGTTTTAAAATTCCAGTAACCAGGTCTCTTTGTAAACATCTGCTTTCTACATAAATTTCCTTTTAAAGGTTTAATACTGGCTTTCTACTTAGCAAGTGAATCAGCAACTTCTGCATTTCACTAGTTATGACAATGAAAACTCAGTTCTCTTTTCTGTTAATCAATTCACATACAAAAACATGACCTTAGAAGGATTTTCAAGCTTGTGCTTCTGAGTCATTAGGCATTAACTCCTTGATGAAAGTGATTTTTTGTTGCCTGGTAGTATCGTGACTAAGTATGGCCATCAGTGAAAAATATAATTAAAAGGACACTGGGAGTGATATGCTATCATGTTAAAATCTGAGCATGTTCTGGGCTAGAGCTCCAGATGCTGAGCAGACTTGATTTGAGGGGATGCCTTGTGCTTATAGTTATTTTATTTTCTTCTCTTCAAACCTGATTTCTAATGGAAAGCATTTTGAATTCCTGTGTGATAATGTTAAAGCAGTGAGGTTATGGGAGAAGGTTTGTAGTCTATATTCATCAAATGAATCGTGGAGATGCGAATCCTATTAAGATGATTGGTTTATTCTTTGTATGTTTGCCCCTGTTATCATTGAGGTAGAGATTTACCACTGGAGTTGTGTAATTGATGTAACTATGTGTATGATATGACATCTGAACTTAGGTTAATAAGATGGGTACACGTGCTTCTCCTAAGATTTATTAACTCGCTTAGAAGATAGAGCTGCCACACCCAACATATAGCATTTTTGGGCAAACTTTCTGGCCAAACTTTCCTGGGGTGATCCACCCTTGGGTTAAACAAGGAATAACCTGGGATCCCGTGTCAACTCTGAATCTTAAAGAGCGGATTCACTCCCCTTCTCTCTCCCAGACTTTCCGAGAGGAGACCGTATTTAACACGAGAGAAATCAGGCTTCTCCTCCGTTCTCCTTCCTCCACTACTTCCCTGGTGGAGTGCAGACTCCTCCCTTGGGTTTACAAGATTAACAAATAATTCAGGTTTTAAAAGAAAGCTTTTATAAAAGAAGAAAAAAGTAATAGTTGTCTCTGTAAAATAATATGGAAATGTTACAGGGTCTTCAGCTATAGATATAGGGAAATCTCCCCACGCAAATCAATTGCAGAACAGAGCTACAATTCCAGCAAATACATTTGGCCATAAAGAAACAACAACAAAAAAATTAAGCTTTCTAGTGGTACATACTAAATTGAAGAAAGCAAGATGGAGCGTCTGTATAGTTGGTGTTTAGATCTGAGAAAGAAAAAAATCAGAAAGCAAACCAAAAAGATTCCTCCACTGAGATTTGAAAGTATTTGTTCCGATTGGTCTCTGGTCGGTGTTGCCAGTTTTGGCTTGTTAACCTTTGCTATCTGTTTATGATATGTACTTAGCTCTGGGGTTGGCCAGGGAGGCTTCTCCTACCGGAGATTCCGCTTCCGTATTGTAGGACTGTGTGTTCTAGGGGTGACAGTGGTACTAGACTCCAAAGCAAGTTGGGGCATGAGGGTAGTTGGCTGCATGTGGGTTTGGGGCTGTATGTAACTCCAGAAAGTGTGATAGCATATCAGATCTCCTTATGTAACTGTGGAACCATACTAGATTTGCAGTTTCATCGTTTTCCCCTTGGTGCAGTTGAAGTGGAAGCCCTAAAACGCGCAGTTCATTTACGTGATATTAAGCCAATATAAGCTGGTCTGACCTGCAGGAATAGGGCAGCCTCAAAGCTGTTCTGATAGTTGGTATGCTACAACAGCATCCATCAGTGAAGCTGAGAGGCAATACTCAGTTGCACTGTGGAGACACTGGTTGTGCCACTGGTGATTCCCACAACAGGGAATCTTAGCTAGGGATTGATGGTTTCCAGCCTCTGTTTGCCAGAGTTGGCAACAAAGGGGCAGAAATGCCAGGGAATAGCATGTGTTGTCTTAGGCACAATGCTCCTGATGCTCAACAAGAAATAGTTATCCCCCCTTGCCTGAAAATTTAGAGGAAGGAATGAAACGTCTGTCTCAGTTGTGCTATTGAACCAATCAAAGAGGTAACTCAGGAGCCCATTTGTCTTAGTTATGTTATGCTGTCCAATAGCTCTGCCCAAGTGTTTGTATTCTGTGTGAGGTAAACGATCAACTTAGGTGTGGTCAGTAAGGCGATTATTATAATATAGAACTAGCAAGGCTAATATGCATTAAGTCGTAATGTTGTGGTTAGGGTGACAATGTACTGATTTTATAGGGAGGTCGATATTTGGGCTTTTTTCTTTATATGGCTCTGTTCTTTACTCGTCCCAATTTTTTCACACTTGGCTGCTGGACGGCAATATGTGGTTCGAACTCTTTTTTTCTTATTTTTTTACTAGAGTATAGTATGATACTGGAGTGTTTTGGAATATGTTGCATATCTCCTGTCTTATGATACTCCCTCCAATGTTTAAATTATGTGGTAGGCTGGGCATTTGATTCCCCCCTTGTTTCTCTCCATTTGAAAATATACACTTTATAATTTGTTTTAAAAACAAAAGTGCATCGGTTATTTTTGTGTATATTAAGACTATGTAAGATTGAAGAAATAATACACGTTTTAAATATGCAATTTTTTTACATTAACTAGAAGTTTTATTTGTAATACTATGTTTCAGGTCTAATTAGTGCGGATTTGTTCTAGGATGCTAGTTTATATTAAGGCATACATAAACAACGCCCATAAAATAACAATTTAGAATATTTTGAAATTGAAAAGATGTTTAAATCATTGGGATTTGTTAATACTGATGAGATTGAATTTTGAGCATATTGGTCTTTTCTGTACTGAAATGAGGTAAGAGCCACTGGGAAAAAATGATGCTGTTAATGTTGTGAAATGTGCAAATTATGACTGCAGGAGTGTTTTTAAGTTCAGAACAAGAGTACTGACTTATTGTTCAACTTTAGCGGTAGCTCCTGGAGGTATATTTACGTTCTAATTGAAAGTATATTTACTCTTTTTACCCTTGAATTTTTTTTTTGTTTTTAATTCCAGTCTGATTACTTTGCAGCAAGATGGTTAGTCTTCTGAGTCTTCTTCTCTGCCATTCGGATGCTGATAGGGTTGCTTTAAAACTGTCTCAAGGTAGTCATGCAATGAACTTCTTTTCAGATGCTTTATTTTCTCCAGTGGCTAAACTTCAGAACCTCATAGAGTTCTCCTCATTAACTCTGATGGGATTTTTTTACATTTCTCTCAGTCTGTTTCAAGTCACCTACTGACCGCTGCTTTGCGAGTCAACTGAAGAGTTATATGTGTTAAAACCTTATCTGGGTAAGGCTTTTTTATTGCTTTATGAAGTTTATGGATTTAATTTCAATAATCCTCCCGGAGCATTTCTGTGTAACGACTTTACTATATGAGAGTACCAAACTACTAGTTAATTGGATCTTTCCATTGATTTAATAGACTTTGGATAGGTCCGTTCTGTACAGGCAAGAGGTCAGTGTTGATGGCAGATGTTATGTTATAGTCAGAGGAGCAGATGGAGTGTGCCTAGTTTTAATTCTGTTTTTTTTTGGCATGTGAGCACTATTACAGTTTGAAGAAGTATTGGCATTGTTGTTTAGGTTTGGAATGAAGTTCTTTTGGGGGGAATGTTTGTATTCAGCAAGGATAATTGTTCCTTAATTTTTACTAGGTTTCTCCCCAGTATTGTCCCACTGTTTAAAAATCTGAGTCAGCATAAAATAGGTGATTTAAATAAATATTTGTTGGGGTTTTTCATTTGTCATCTGTTTGGGCTTTAGAGTATTCAATTCAGTTTTCAGGCTCTTCATACAGAAGGCTGTAAGTTACTTTAAAAAAATGAAGCTGAAATTTTACATAAATATTTATCTCTAGGGAAATTTATGAATCACCAATAATATTACCTCACGTAAAATCAGGAGCGACAACATTGCAATTCTTGAGGCAGTTTGCTGTCTGGAGATTCTGATTAGGGGAATACATTCTACTGACCATATGTTCAACAGCCCAAAAATATTTTTAAAAGCGATAACATAAGACTCTGTGCTAGATTCCCAGGGCTTATTGTGTCTAACTGCCCTTTGGTTTCTTTTAACTTTTGGGAAAGGTTTATGCTCATATGGCTCTTGAACATTAGCCTTAAAACCAGAGCAAGCCACAAAAGCAGGGTAAAACATGGAGAAGCTTATCTTGCTGACCAACTGGTATATGTGCTCAGAGAAAGTCTACACGGAAAAATGGTCATCCTCCACTTGGGGGGAGGGTTGGAGCGGCCCCCCAAAAGGGGGGCACAAGTTTGGGTAGAGGGGCATTTGAGTAACTCAAGAAAAGAGCAGGCCAAAGGGCAGCTAAGAAGAGCTGTGAGAGAGAGAAAGAAAGAAAAAAACTGTGGGAACCAGAATTTGGTGTGTAGACAGTCGACTATGGGAGGAGCTGAGGAGCATGGAAGGGGGGGGAATGAAGCAGTGTCAGATCAGAGCCAAAAGAGTCAGCTGGACGTAGAATCAGGAGTCAAGATGAGGGTTAGGAGAAAGAGTGAGTGCAGGATCAGGCCGAAGTTTAATACCAGATGTCAGTCTTGTGGGTTTGGGGGCAATTGGCAGAAAGAATCCAGACAATTACAAATTCAGAAGCAGGACAGTCATGGCTAGCAGGATCACATTGTGCCTGGAACTTCTAGGGTATGCCCCGTGAGCTTATTAGGAATTCAGAGCAATTGGGATAAGTAAGCTGTTAGTCAATCACTCAAGGTGGAACTTCTGTGAGCTCAGTCCTGCGTGAGAGGGAGACAGGAATAGTGTGCCGGATGGCAGATGGGTGGTTGGTTCTGGGAGCTCAGACTGGGCTAATTCAATAATTCTACAGGTAGTTTGAATCAGCGGATGAGGTCTGGGTTGCCATATGATAGGTAGTAAGTAATCAGTGTTGAAGGTGAGGAATATCTGGAAGTAGTCAGATGGGGCGGAATGGGACCAGTGGGGGAGGTTTGTTCTGGAGGGAAGAGCTGGGCAGGCAGGGAGTGGGCTGGATGCCTGGGGGCAGAATTTGGGGGCGGGCAGAGTTGACGTATTATAAAGCAAAGCTTGTAGTGCTGCTGCATCTTCTGTGGCAGCGAGGCCAAATCTTGCATTGCCTTTCTGACTCACTACTGTTTTATAGGGGTCTCAGCTGGGCGCTAATGGATATCAGGGTTCAATCAGCACTAAGTACCAATGTGAACTCCTTCAGGAGGAAAAACCTTAGCCACTGGGGCTACCAAGTTAATGCGTCCAGTCAATACAGGTAAGCATCTGCTTGTGGTTAGTGGGGACCAGATATGCAGACACGGATCAGTCACTCAAGATCTAAGGATATGTATAATATTGGGAGTATATTTATCTCCTAGACGGAAGGGACTTGAAGTCATTGAAGTCAGCCACTGCTTCACTACCAGGGCAAGTTACTGATTTTTTGCCCTAGATCCAAAGTGCCCAAGGATAACTCAAATCCTGGGTTAGCAGACCAATGCTCAAATCCATTGAAGCTATCCTCCCAAAGGGAGGGATACTGGATACTTTTCGGATACTACTGGATCCTTTCTGGTCAATACGTCAACATGAGGGTTAACGTAATCACATCAGTTCTGTTTGAACAAGCCTGGGAGAATATGGCAGAATTCTACTGAAACATACTTCCTTCAGTTCAGAAGAGTTGATGAACATAGTGAACCTCAGAGCAACAGGGTCGCTGTGTGTATCATAAACAGGATTTGATGATGATTGAGCATGGAGCAGAATGGAGTTTTAGCTCATAATCTTGCATCCTGTCATTGGTCTAGGCACAAGGAAGTTCCTCTAGCGTGGTCGTAGTTAATGAACTGTTGCTCTTTAAAGAGATGGTGTATATGTCTTTAAGTTATTTGTGATGGCTGTGGAGTTGATGTATGAATGAAGTCATCCAGGTGGGCACCCCATTGCCTAGCATGTTTTGAGTCCAAGCCGAGTTCTTTCTTCTTGATGCCCGGTAATTGGAAAGCTTAGAGTCAGTCCGCTCATGCTACTCCCGTTACAAGCTGACCTCAAGGGCGGCCCACAACTTTGGGCACTGAAGGCAGGGAGCTCAACTATGCATCCATGCCGCGTCATTGGGCCAAACTTTGAAAGGTCTCAATGCTGCCTTCTTCTGTCTGTCCTCTCAGGTGCTGGTCTCTACTCCCAATAAGAGAACTAACAACTTAGTGATTGTTCAAAATTTTAAGTAAACTAATTTCAAATGCTGAAACAGAAAAGTAACTTTTCTTGTCTGCAATAGTAACACGGCATTCATTGTTTGATAATCAAGTGGGTGCTTTTCCAAGCAGTTGAAAGATTGAACTACTTCTGGTCCACAGTCTGGAACAGTCTATCTTATTGAGATGGTTGCATGCATACCTTTCGTGTGTCTGTGGAGCATAGATCTGTTTTTATTAACTATTGGGAAGCTCTTTTCCAACGGAACTGTTACACGAAGGGTTGATGTATGCACAGAACATTCTGAAGAGGGTGGATCTTATTTGTACCTTATTTTCAGAACGCCTTTGTAGTGATCTGCGAAATTGTATTTGAAAGGTTTCAGTTCATCATCCTAAATCATCGCATCAAATTTGTGCATTCATCATGTGTACTAATGTCTTAGTGCCTGCATTGCGGTATAGGTCTTTTCTTCAGGTATAGGAGGGAGTTTTGGAATATATACAGAAAATATTTGCTTGTTTTTGACTGCTGAAACGTTTCTTCGCCTGCTGTATGAACATTAGCACTGGTTAAGATTCACTTTGAATTGTTTGGGTTCCTTATGGATATCAGTGCTGATAAAAATGGTTCTTGTCTTTGGGCGCTCTTGTGTCTTGAATGGGTGGGAAATATTTCAAGTGAGTTTGCTACCTTCTGTCACTGTAGCCGTTAAATCCCTCCGCTGACCGGTAAGACATAAGTATGATTTGCTTTGTCCCGTGTTCCTTGTCAGATATACAGGTAACTGGTTCCTGCTACAAATTTATTAAACAGTATGTAGCTACAACACTAGCCCAAGAACTTTGAAGTTACGTTGTTTCGGTGATCTTTTCCCTTGTATGTTCTCTGACAGTTTATGTCATCGTTATCTCCATAATGGCAATATATATCTAGCTTCCATTATGTGTTTGCTAGGCTTATGCTCACCCCACTTTCCATCATGTGGCACCCCCCAGTGTTTAGTGTCAGAGAGAATGTTTCCAGATTTGCTCAATTTCTATTGATGAATTGATGCGAGAAAATACATAGAATGCTTTGAATTACATTAAAAAATTCAGCCCTCACTTAGTTGCTCTCGCTGGCTGCTGAGCTCCATCTGAAGGCCGGCGCCCGGCTTTTATACCTCCGGGTCGCCGCCTGACCCTTTGAGGGGCGGGGCTTCCGCCCGGAAGTTCCACCCTGGGGGAAGATGGACGGGGCTCAACCCTCCCTGTGGAGGAGGGGAGCCACACCGCCTCGCTACAGGGCCCGTCCGAGGAGTTTTGCATCTTGAACTTTTTGGCAGGGCCAAGTACTATGACCAAATCTCCTATGTCAAAAGTGCATTTACAAGTATTTTTATCATACCACGCCTTTTGCTTGGCCTGACTACTGTGGAGGTTGTTTTGTACAATCGCCATCATATCTTTCAACTCCCTCCTGAACCTCTGGACATACTCAGTCATGGGTTCACCTTTCCTTTGGGGGGGACACAAGAGTGTCTGACCCAGAGGGGACCCCAGAGAGGGAAGCCCAGATGGAAGGTGAGTGGGGGCCAGAGAGTCCGCCCACCTTTTGTAGGGAGGGACTCTCCCAGGAAGAGGGTGAAAAGTCTACATTTAAGCTTTCAGCCCCCTCTCCTGTGGATCAGGTTTTAAGGGAAACCTGGGGGTCAAGTCTTCTGGAGGAGGGGGTCCATCTAGCTGACCTGTTGGGAACAGAAAGGGGAGTGTCCAAAGGGGGTCCAGAGAACTCCATTGAAAGATGTTGTTCTTGCTACAGTTGTAAGAGATAAAACTCTCTCTCCAAGACAGGGGCAGGGAAGCATTTGCATGGGTGGAACCTCACCAGGGAGTGGGGTCCAGCCCCGAGAAATTCCAGAGGGAGGAGCCGAGGGCAGGCATGGTTGTAGTACACCCCTTCCTGGCCAAAGACCCAACCACATGCCTGAATTAAAAGCCTTCCCCAAAGAGGCAGAACAATCTGCATCAGTGTGTCTACCAGAGGGCACAGAGAAATGGGAAAATGGGATAGACGGTAAACAAGTCAAATTGAGTGAACAAAGCCTGTCCACTGTAGATTTGCTGTTAACCTTGTGTCTTTTGCTAATTCACCTATGGGATAAAACAAAAGAATTTATACTGGTGGTAAACCCTTTAAAGATGTGGGACATACCTGATTTGTGGAAGAAGCTGTTGTACATGCTAGGGATGGTGATGAGACAGCCTCACCAGCATGTTACTTTTCAGCCCATACCTGTAAAAAGCAGCAAAAGCATAACAGGCCCATGCTGCTGTGTAGAAGGGGAAACTGAGGCACACCACCTCATGGCTTTGGTGGCTAAATGCCAAGACACCTCCACTTTAACAAGTGGTTCCAAGTAGTAACAAACAGAGCAAAGTAAGTCACCAAGCAAAAGAAAATAAAATGCGCAAATCTATGTCTAATCAAACTAAATACAGATAAGTTCCTCACCAATTTCAGAATGCTCCCTTTTACAGGCTAATCTCCTTTTAGCCTGAGTCCAGCAATCACTTATACCCCTTGCACACTGTTCCAATTTCCTTTCAGTATCCTGGGGGGGGGGGGTGGAGAGGCTCCTTCTTTAGCCAGCTGAAGATGACATGGAAGGGTCTCCCTGGGATTTAAATAGACTCTCTCTTGTGGTTGGAGACCCCCTCCTCACCCTGTGTAGAATCCAGTCACAAAATGGAGATTTGGAATCACATGGGCAAGTCACCTGCCCATGCATGAGTCACGACTTGCAGGGAGCAGCCATTACCCACATGCTACCTTGAATGTCCTCAGGTAGACTTCTTATGTGGATTGGAGTCTTCTAAGCCCTATTGTTTGTTAAATGCTTCCTGATTGAGCACATTCCTTTCCCAAGAAGTGACCAAATGTTCTAACTAAGGCTACTTAGAAATCAAGCAATTAGAAAACCAATGTTCATAATGCTGAACACACAAATGGTGCTTGCATCCAACTAGGATGAACATAACCAGTAGATCATAACCTTTACATAGATATGTTATATGGCATATGTAGCAAAACTCCATTCCAGTTCCATCAGACGTACATTTATAAGCACCCCCCATAAAGCCTTATGGGGTACACTGTCACATACCCCTCATAATTTTTGTTGCCCTTTTCTGAACCCTTTCCAATATATCTTTTTTGAGATGGGGTCAAGGGCAGCTCTAGACACCAGCACAGCAAGCCCGTGCTTGGGGCAGCCCATTTACAGGGGCGGCAGGGATCCAGCATGGGAGCTGAGAACCAACAGGGGGCTCTGGGAGCTGTAGTTCCCTGGTTAGCTCCCTGCCTATAGAGCCAGGCCTGGAGCAGGGAAAGAACTACATTTCCCAGCATTCCCTTGGCCACTACCAACACGAAAGGAAGGGGAAGGGAGTGAGGTAGCTGACAGCTCATCCTGCAGCCTGCTGTGAATGGAGAGCTGCACTGTGAAGGGTGGGGAGACCATAGTTCAACATTCAAAAAATAGGATACGCCCTGGGGAGGGACAGTAGCCCCACCCTGCCATCATCCACTCCTTCTCACTGCCCCACAGAAACCCCAACCCATCCAGCCCCCCTGTCCCCTGATCACCCCCTCCCGGGACCCCTGCCCCTAACTGCCCCCCAGGACCCCACCCCCTACCTAACGCCCCCGCTCGCCTCCTCACCCCCGTTGCTTCCCTTCTCCCCCAACCTCCCTCTGCCGCTCAGCTTCTCACCCGCCCTGCTCACTGTGAACTGCCCCCTCTGGGAGACCCCCTACCTGTCCCCTGGACCCAACCCCTCCCAACTTCCCCCCAGGACCTCACCCCCCTACCTGTCCCCTGAAAAACCCCTGGGACTCCCATGCCTATCCAACCACTGCCTGTCCCCAACTGCCCCCCAAACACCTGACCCATCCAAATCCCCCTGCTCCCTATCCCTTGACTGACCCCCTGGAACCACCTACTCCTTCTCCAACCGCCTAGCCCCCTTACCGTGCACCTCAGACCAGCATGTCTGGCTCCGTGCAGCGCCAGACACACTGCTGCATACGTGTTGCCGTTCTCCCCTGTGGAGCCCACAGCTGCTCCCCCCACCCCACACACATACTCAGCACCTGCCTTCCAAATTTGAACACCTCAAAATTCAGGAGTGCTCAAGCTCAGTTTGGGCAGCTGTTACTTCATTGCTACCAAATAAAATATACTGATCCACTGTAACTTGCTGTAGGAAAAGTAGGATAAAATTGAGCAAGAAATGCTTCCCAGTGGTTATTAGCACTGGAATTGCTATTTTCAACAGCCATTGCCTTTTTGTGTTTGTTTGTTTAAAAGGAAGACAGTGATACTGGCAAATTCCCCAGAGAAAGAAAGAGTGGAATAAAAGAATAATAAAGGCACCTCAACTTTTCCTCATTTATGAAGGACAGTCTTATAATATGCATCCAGATATCCTCCAACCACACAAGCTGAAAATTGTTCCACTTTACTGCAGTTCTGTAACCATACGGGAACCAATCTTGTCTGTACACATCCAAAATTCCTGCTGAATGACCCACCCTGGGAGTGAGTTACCAGTGACACAGGGCTGGGACAGCAGGAGGGTGCAAGTATGGGGGGAGCCCAGGGCTGGGGCGGCAGGAGGTGTGTGGGTGGGGGGACAATGGTGGGGGGAGCCCAGAGCTGGGGCGGCAGGGGGGTGGGTGCGGAGGAAGAGCCCAGGGCTGGAGCTGCAGTGGGGTGCAGCAAGAAGCCCAGGACTGGGACAGGGGGTAGCCAACATTTTTTTTGCTTGGGACAGCAAAAAACCTAGAGCCAGCCCTGCATGGGGTGACCACGTCTGGCCGCAGTATTCAAGACATGTGCATAACATGGATTTATATAGAGGCAATATGATCTTTTCTCAGGAAAAGGAGAAAGTTAGGCAATCCCATTACTGCTGGAAGGGTTTGGAACTATTAGGGCTTTCTGAAGTCAGAGTGTGAGACTGTGAATTAGATAAACTCTCAAGTACAATGTGTGGTAAAGCAGTTCTGTGCTGTAACAATTATTCATATTTCTATTTACTCAAAGGCACTGGGGAACATGACTAGTTTGGTGATGGGTTTTTGTGCCGTTTCCCATTTATTTTCCTTCCCAGGGTAGGTGATGAGTAGATTTCACTCCTCCAGGGCACTAAATTGACCCTTTTGACGGTTCATAAAGACCTAGCAACTCAGTCTTAATAAAAATAGTCTCAGTCGACTCCACATGCTTTCATTAGAGCTGCAGCAGCTATTTGGGAGAATTGTGAACTCTAGCAAACAAGTCACTTCCAGCTGAAGAACTTTGACTTGTAAACTCCCTGCTGCTTACCTTTTAAATTTATGTCCAGCAGAGAGACCACTACTGCTGACATTGAGCACTCTGCTCCAGACCCTCCACTTCTCCTCTGAAGCAGTCAGTAGAAATCAGAGTAATGGAGTGAAAACAAGCAGCGTGACCTTGAATGCCAAAGGACAGATGAAGCCATATTTTAAGGCTCTACGATAGTGTTATTAAATCTGGGAGGGACTGTAATCAGGGTTAGAAATGGTGTGAGTGAGGTTGGATTCTGCCCCTGCAAAAGGGAAAAAGAGAGATAAATATTTAAACTAAATATTGATTTTAAAATATGCATTTTTTTTCCTGCACTCCTGCCTCAGATCAGGCATATGTTAAGCTCCCTTTAAGCATGTGTGAATTTGGTGAGCCCAGTGCAGTTATCTTTTTAGAAGAGAGTTTACTCATCAGGTGAAATGTATCAAATTCTCCCCTAGGAGTTATCGATCCTTTACTTTGGGAGTACTATTTTAAGCAGATTTCTTCTAATAAGTGACAGCATACTGGAAATGATCATGTGTCTTCCTTCCTGGCTTCGTGCCATTGGTATAATTAAAAAGGTTTCATATACTGGGGTGAGGCGGTGGGAGAGGCTAATCTGTAAAAAATGGTTAGGTCATTTTTCATCCATTCATCCTTCTTGGTTTGAAGAGAACACTTCTCTACATGTTTCTGGTTGTTGGGTTTCAAGTATTGGCCACAGTTAACGAGAAAAGGAACAACTTTGCATATCAGAGTTAATAGTAATCTAGGTATAATCCTCCACCTTAAAAGGAAGGCTGCCCTTGTCAGAAGCTGATACAAATGTAGCTCTGAGCATGATGTGGTGAATACTGGATTAGTAATAAATTAAATTCACTTTCACAAAAGGAGCTGATGACAGGATTTCCGTAAGTTGTTATAACTGACACTAGACCTGCTGCTTTAACACACATGAACTGTTTTTTAGCTGCTGAGCTGAAAACCAGTGTTGGCAGACAAAAAAGAGCCACTTTTATTTCAAGTTTATAACTAAACATTAATTATGAGACAGATTTTAAAATTACCTGGGGGAACCTTTTATGAAAGGCCTCGCGAAAAGCACTGTGAAATGATACTTAATTAATTAAACCACCAATAGTTACACAGTCAGACTGAAATCCTACTCACCTCGCTCAGTTAAGCTGTAGTGGGGAAGCCAATCAGATTACTCATATTAGTAATGTGAATGGGGTTTGGCTCTTTGTACTAGTCACTTCAGATCAATGCTCTTACTTCTAATAGTTGTTCTCTTCTCTTGCTTTCAGTTCCAGCCTGCCTGGTAATTCAGCTAACCCCTCCTGAGCACTACTGGTTCGGTCACAGGCCCGCTCACTAGCACTAAATGAGAATGCTTCTGCCTGGAAAGTCACTTCCATGCGCTTCTCTGCCTGCTGCAAGGCGCTGCTGTTGGATTCTGGCAATCCAACCTTGGTTTGCACTGCAGTTGCTGAGCACTGGAGAGGCAGCATGCTCACACCTGCTGACTAAGGCCACTTCTCATATCTCTCTCGGCATCCCCTTCTCAAGCCCATGCTCTGATCATGGCTCACAGACGTGAAGCTGGGCAGAAGGTAGGATCTTGGGCGGGACGGGGTGTGTGCTGGGATCCATAGGTAGCAGCCCACAAGGGAAGAGCCAAGCCCCTTTGTATTTGCTTTCCTGGGGGCCTGTCTCCTGTCTGTGATGGCCTGGGAGGGGGGGATCGTTCCTCGCCCTGGTTTGCCCTTTGTCAGTTAAGGAGTCTAGAACTTGCAGATATTGGGTTGTGTGAAAACCAATATCCATTACTGCTACAAGGTTGGAAAGAGTCACGAGGCGAGTAAACTCGGATCTCTTCCTTCCCAGACTGCATGGATGATTAAAATGGGGCCAGAAACCAGTTTCTGCAATGCTTCTGGTACCTCCTTGTGACTGGAGCACCTTAGCATGTGCTTGAGCCCTAGCAGCAACACTTGTCATCACTGCTTGTCTTTTTAGCTTCTCCCAAAGGAAGAGCCATTAAATCCAGGGAACGTAGTTTTAAAATGCAATCCAGTAGAATTACTCAGTCAGGTACTATGCAGGGTGAAGGTGGAGGACTCCGCTCTGTAATGCTTTACCAGTGGGTGTAGATATGTTTTTAAGACCAGTGTTTTGGAAGCCATTTTGAAATGGACTGGTCAATAAAGCAGAGGTTATTCAGGGGATTATAATTTAGAAAAATGTCCAAAGATAGAATTCAGTGACTTCTTGTGTATGTGTCACTGCCTGTGAACCTTAAACATGAGTCAATTTAGTCTGATTTGCCATTGCAATGAGAGGAAAGTCCTTTTATTTCTCAGGAGGAGAGCTGCAGTCACAAGAGATCCATGCAGCTTTCACAGATTTATTTAGGTCAAAATCTATTGAAAAATTTAATATTACAACCAGTCAGAAACACTTCTAAAGAGGAATGAGATAGAATAGACACAGCATTACTTTGTTGAAATACAGGCACGACCAAACAATCCTATGGGAATATATCTTCTGCAAGGTACAACCTTGGGCTTTTAACAGAAGATTTAAAACAAAAATGGGGACACATCTGAAATAAATGTTACCTGGATTTAATTTGACTTGCTTTAGAAGAAACAATGAAAGGTTGTTCATGTTTGATGTCTCAAGGATGAAAAACATCATAAGGGAAATCTTAAGATTAGAAATCCGCAGGAAATGTAATTAAAGCAAACTCTGGAGAAATATTCAAGAGGAGATAAACTTGTGATATGGAAAACAAATCCAGACAGATGAGGATTCTACAGAGGATTGTAACAAAATCAGCAATTAGCAAAGCAAGGTGAGGCTCGTATTGACGCATTCAACAGAACTCTGCCTCCGTGACACCGACCTGGCCTGAATTGGTGATCACGAATAGTCAGTCTAGCAACCAGTAAAATTCTGCATTCTCTGCCCGCCTGCACAAAGCAAGAGAAGAGATAAAGAGTTTGCTACCTGCTTCTGCCAGTTCCCTTGTTGGGAGCTGCAGGGTGGCTCTCCTTGTCTGGAAAAGTGTTGTAGACTCCTTATCCTGTGCTTGTTTTAATAACTTACTAGGCAAGTCTGTCACTTTTCCAGAAGTGACTAGTCTTTTTTGGGGTTCCCAGCTTGAGACATCTTAAAGGTACCTGAATGATGCTCAACAATCTCTGAAAATCAGATTCCTCTTAAGCGATCTCACTTGGGCACAAAAAATCACTCTCCTCTTTTGACAACTGAGACTGTCACGTCTCCCTTTTCCTAGATTGATTAAAAATGTGTAATGTGCATTACTCAAATCTGTGTTGTGCATGATGGAGGTGTTACAAGCAGGGTAGACTGTTTATAAAATATAGCCATAGCATGAGACCTGTTAAAATGCGTATGTTCCATCAGACTTTAGTAGCCAACCCATAAACCCAATAGTTAAATCCAAAAGTTGCTTTATTTGGTTGCTAAAGTTGCTGAGACACATTCTAGACATTACCAAGCATTTCAGATTTTATCATAATCAATACCACGAGCTACATCAGAGCCTAGAATGTCTGCATTGCCTGTCAACTGTGGTGAACATTTTAGGCTGGAGAGACTTTCTGCCAGCATATATTTATCAGTACTGGTTTTTTTGCCTATTGCATTGTGAGTTTTATTTGTAACTCTGATACTTAATTTCCTCTGTAGATCAGCATAAAGACAGATCTTCCTGTTCCAGTGTGTGGCTATTTCACTCCTGCTCTGTGAACCCCAATTTTCCGGGAGCAGAATCTCCTAGACTAGTGGTGCCCAAACTTTTCTGCTCATACCCCCTCTTACCTGTAATGGAATGTGTTAGCGGCTAGGGCCGGGCTGGAGCTGGGGGCAAATCGGGACTGGGTGGCACTCCCTCCGTGTCCCCTGTTGGGGCAGGTCTGAGCCCTGCTGTGCCCCCCGGGGTGTTCCTCCCTGTGTCCCACAGTTTAAGGACCACTGTCCTTGATGGCCCTTGGCTCTGGATTTTCCAGTAGTGTGCACCATGTCTGTGTACTGGGAGAAGTGGGGTGGGGTCCAGCTGTTAGAAGGGTGGCTCTGAGGACAACCTGACTGGGAGAAGGGAAGGTATTTTGGAAGGTATAAATGTGTTGTAGCCAATCGAAATCTTGCCCGGTTTGTTAAGAGCTGTACCTAGTGAAGGATGAGGAGGCGGGGCTAGTTGCGGAGAAGGTGCAGCTATTAATATTACTATTTTTACTATCACGAAGACTCTGCTCAGCCTGACTTTGCTCAGGCTTCTGGAACCTGAGGCATACTTAGTGGTCTGACGTGGGCCTTCCCAGAGGTATTCTCTGACCGTCACTACAACCTCCCCTTTTTAGCATGGTTAGACCTGTGTTAGTGACTTGGGAGCTGGGGCCCTAACCATCAAATTCATTCTGATAGCTTGGACTAGCCCTTGGTCTGACTACGTCTTGCTGTATGTCGTGAAAATGGCCAGAAAAGGGTTCTTCAGCTGCAGCAAAGTACTTCCAGTGAACTGCTCCTGTTCTGTGGCCACAACTTTTATCGCATGAGTCAAAGGGATTGTCTAAACAGAGATGTTAGGGGGCAGTAAGCTAGCTGCTAGGGAGTGAATTGGAAGCTCCCTATCTACTCCGTGTTAGAATTGGAACAAAGTCTACACATGGGCTGCCTATTGGACTGTATCCTTTTAAATTGATTCCAGAAGGATTTTTACAAATCCGCAGCCTTCTCTCTGCCATGAAACTGACTTAAGAACTTTATTCATGTCTGTATGTATAATGATCACTAACCATAGCAACTTTCTCTTCCTTTTTTTATTAATAAATCCTAGATTTAGTTAATCAGGATTGGCTGTAAGCATGAATTTGGGTGGGGTATTCATTGAACCAGCAGGTAATATGTCCGATCTCTTACAATTGGTAGAACCTTATATATGGTGAATAAGGTTTTTAGTAACCCTCACTATATGAGACTTGGCTGTCTGGTGGGAGCCAAGGGCTGGATTGCTTGAAGGGCAGTGTTGTTTAAACTTCTAAGTAACCAGTGAGGCACTACAGAAGCTGTTTGGTTACTGGCTTGGTGAAATCTAATTATAGAATAAACCACCAGTTCTGGGGATTATCTGCCCTATTCCATGTCATTTGCCCTGACTTTTATGCTCCTTTACTTGTACTCACTTAAAATGTCTTTGTAGATTGTTTTTATTGTTTAATCTAATCTAGTGTGTTTACACTGTATGGTCTGGGGAAACTCCATTTGGGGTGGCAAGTGATGTGCATATTATTTCTATTAAAGAAATAATTCCCCAGGAGAGGGCTGGGCAGTACTGGATGGACATTCCTGGGGGTGTGCTGGGGTCACCCTGAAATATAACCCAGGCTGGTTACAGCTAGTGTGTAACCCGAGTGTGGCTGGCAGGCAGCAGTTTCTCTTTTCTCGTCTAGAAGGCTGACTTTGAGCTGCCCAGGTAGGAGCTACTTCAGCAAGGCATCACAAGCCACCTGACATTGCAGGCAGAGGTCACACAGCTATTCGTTAATCTGGATTGTTCCCTGGTATGCTACACACCCACCCAAGCTAGCTTTGGTACTGGTAGACTTGAAGCAAAAGCAGCATGGGCTTCAGTGCAGGCTAGCTGCCTGAGAGAGTACCCAGGGTTCCTGGTGTTATTGTATGTCAGCATGAACTGCAGTCACAACCCACCACTGCAGTACAGACTTGCCTTAAGCCTTCACTCATTGATTAAACTCCCTCAGGAGGGGATGGCACTTACATGTCTTGTCTCTTCTCTCTTCCTCCTCATCTCTTGGACTGAAAACGAAAACAAATTAGCTTTAACAAGTCTAGTCTAATAGCTTATTCCACTCTCCTTTTTCTCTCTGCATGTTTGCTCTTTTACAAATATCTTTTTATAACTTGTGAACTGTTAGTGGTGGTCTTCATGTCATGGCCTCTCTACTCTACTTGATCCAAAATTCTGTGGGAAGCCAGTATGGAGGACAGGTCTGATGTGTTTGAGGTACCTTGTGTGGTTGAGGAGACATGCTGCAGTGGTCTGTGCTAGTTGGAGTTTCCCAAAGCTGTTTCCTGCCTAGGTATACTGCATTGCTATTGTCCAGGCAGGAAGTAATGAAGTCACGTGTTACTGAGGCAAGGTCTTCATCCACCAGGATGGAAAGGAGTTTCCTAGCCAAGTGGAGTTGATAACAGAGTCCATCAGTATTGCTTTCTACATGAGAACTCAAAATTGGTGAGAAATCCAATAGTAGTCCTAGACTATAGACTGTTTTATCCAAGTCTGGGTGTGTTCCTTCAACCAAAGAGGACTCCACCATGGTTGCAAACTATTCAAAATACCATCCTTTGCCCACAGGTACTACCTCTATATTGGGGTTAGCTTCAGTTAGCTGTTCTTCATCCATGAGCTAATCTCCACCAAAAACTGGGCCATCTTGGTTGTAGTGGTGTGCTCGCATGTGGTGAAGAATTGGTAGTTGTCTGCATATTACTGGCAGTTGAGTCCAGGCCACTTGACCGGGACAGGTGAGAGAATTGCTCCTTGTGGAACTCGGCAAGTGAGGGATCTAGTGGTGGAGGTGGAGTTTCCCTTCCCATCTCATTTGGGTGCATCCCTCCAGGAAGGACTCCAACCATTTTAGCACATAACTCAGGCCCCTGCCACCTTTCAGGTGAGACAGCAGTATCTCATGGTCAGCAGTGTCAGATGCTGCAAAGAGATCTAAAAAAATAAGAATATTAGTCTGTCTTCTATCCATTGACAGAAGATCCTCCGTCCATGCCACTAGAGCAATTTTCTGTTGTGCCGAGCCTGCAGAATGAAAACCACCATCATAATTGGAGCTAAGCAGAATTCTCTGACCAGCCAGGGTGACTGAATTGTGCTCTAACCCAGACGTGTGGTAGGAGGTGCTTTCGTGGGGTAGTGTGGAGAACCACGTGGAGATGTTATCACCTGTGCTCTCACATGGATGATCGGAACTATCATCTGAATGGCTATCACTTGGCCCCTCTTGGGACCATTTTCTAAAATATGCTTAGAAATCAGAACCTAGACAAAGAATAAAACTGTTGGAAATTCCAGACTGACTGGGTCTCACTCACTGCTTCTGTCTGGAATAGACCCAAACTGGAATTCAGTGGGGTTGCACATCAGGGTAGAATTTGGTCCTTGTAGCTTTGGGACCTAATGTCTCATTTCCCATGAGTGTGGGATGACTGTCCAGTAGGGACTGAGCCCAGGGACCCTTTCTCTGACAGCACAAGTCTCTAAAACTTGAGCTAAAGCAAGTCCTGAGCCAGGAAAACATGTAGTTAAGTGCTTCCCTGAATAGAGAAGCTTTTCTAAACTGGATTTGTTCCCTAACTGGGAGCTGTGACAGACTCCCTAACATCTCACATGAACCAGCGGCTACATTCTGAGCTGAACCTTGTTATGCTGTGGGAATAGGGTATCACTTCTAGTGGAGAGGAGGGCAGAATTTGGCTCTAAGATAATATTGTCATAAGCACCTAAACCCCATTGTATGTCAGTGAAGAGGTAGGCGCTTAGGCATTCTTCAAAATGTTATCCTCAATGTACCAGCCTCCCTCCCCTTTTTCTCCAGGTAGTGTCACCGCTAATACAACCAGCTTTGTTTCTCCTCTGTCCTTTATTTCCAGTATACATACAGGCCCCACCATCAGGATTCAATGAGGAAGGAAACTCTGCCTCTGTGATCCTACTGTCTGCATTAGCTCACCTCTCAGCAGCTCCGAGTGCTCCTCTGTGATTCTTAGGTAGGCTGGATATCTTTATATATAGAATTTTTGGCCTGAAGCAGTGCTAAGGGTATTCAGCACGTTAGATTTCATGGTTGTGATTCACTGTTAGCCTGATTTGCCCAGCTCTGGATGAGCCAACACTGGATTGCTGGCCAGAGTTGTGTGTCTGCTGGCAAAGAGTGCGTTAGCACTGCAGCTAGCTCTAGTGAATAGGAAAGTGCAGCAGGAAAAAAGAGTAAACAAGTGGTTTAGGAATGTATTATAAAACTATCTGACGCCTAAACCTGCAGATAAACTGTTACCCCAGAATTTGACAGTGCAGTGAGCAGTTTTGTATGTTCAGCCACTGCCAACTGAAACTCAAACATCACATAGCTAGGAAAAGCTTAGACCCTGAGAAGTAAGGCTCCCTAGCAGCACATTTGCTATCAGAATGGGAGGATGGGATAAGAAGTGACAGTATTGTGAGAATAGAAGGGACGTTGGGATGGCCAGCCGTGATCTCAAGTGCCTCTGACACTATTGCCACGTACATTTTCTTGTTATGACAAGAAATGTTTTACTAAGATAATGAATAGTTTTGCTGAAAATAGAGAATTGGTGATCCACGGGGATTCCTACGGTGACCCACTCAGAGTCACTATAGGTTATGTGCTTTGTTTGAAGTTTGCTATAAAACGTTAAGCAAAAGAATTTGCTTTGGAGCAGTCTGAGGAAGCTTTCTTTGGGCAAAGATCTGACAGCTACGTTCCCCAGCAGCTAGACGGAGGGCAGGGCCTGCTGAAACTTGGCCACTGATCCCTTGTAACTACCTCTTAACTTTAGGTCAATATAAATGTTTTGAAATGCTGTAAATCTACACCAACAGCGTGTGTGCGCGCGTGTGTGCGCGTGTGTGTGCGCGTGTGTGCGCATTCTGGTTTGTATCAATTATATATCAGATGGATGAGCTGTGCCCCCATTGGTTTATTCCTGACACTGCCTGGAGGAAAACAGTGAAGTTACCAAGGCTTTGGGTTCTGAAAACCCTGGGTAACAAACAGCAGAAGGAAGAACTGCAGAAGGAATACACAATCATAAATCAGCAGCCTCTTCCTCTATGTAGGAGGCCTAGACTTTTATTTTAAAATAATACCAAGAAAGGCTTTTCAGTAGGGACATGGAGCTGGTATATGTAAATTTTGAAAGAAGCGATATGGAGACTTATGCTTAATACAGATGCGCGCTGTGTTTCTGCAGGACTCTATAGTAATGGTCCAGACACTGAAGTAACATAATTGTAATCTGCAATTCTTTCAACTATGTCTGCAGCATAGTGTGGTAGGTATTCAAATAAGGACTGGGCTTGTCATTATCTGAACTATATGTGCAGATTCGAAGATGCCAAGGATAGAAGGGACCCCTGTGAGTCAGCAAGCTTCTCAACCAGCTCTTTTAAAACTCTTAGATGCAGACTATTTTGACCTGCTGATTTTAAAAAAGTCTGAGTTTAGTTGCTTCTGTTTAACATTTTATACTGACACTAGTGGAATGGAAAGAGTGTTATCACTATATGATGAGACTGTATCAATGACTATTAGCCAGGATGGGCAGGAATGTTGTCCGTAGCCTCTGTTTGCCAGAAGCTGGAAATGTGTGACATGGGATGGATCACTTGATTACCTGTTCTGTTCATTCCCTCTGGGGCACATGACATTGGCTACCCTCAGAAGACGGGATACTGGACTAGACAGACCTTTTGTCTGAGCCATTATGGCCTTTCTTATGTTCTCACAAACACAGAACATAAATACTCAGTGAACACTTCTGCCTTTTGTGCATTATTATTGGTAATTCTATTTACACCAAATAATAAGCCAATACCATTGTCAATATTTTTTTAGTTTCTTGTGTAGCTTAAATAAATCTCGTTGTTGTTGTTGTCGTTAACTCTGCTGGACGTAGTTTTCCTTGTGTCCCTTGGTTTCCCTTATCATTATTTTTACAATTCCTAACCCTGATCTATGTTCATGACTATCAGCTTTCTATTTCTTATGCATGTGTGATATATAAAATATACATCTGCCTTCGCTTGTCTTTTTAGCCAGGTGGATGGTTGTGCTGGTTAAAAATCCTTCCTCAATTTGTGGCTTTTTAGTAAGGTGTAGAATGATTCCCAAATATCATTCACGTTTTTCTGATTAAATTCTTCTTGATTTGGCTTATAATTGTTTTCAGCTTCATGAAACTGGCCTTATCAAAGCACTGTGTGTATATATACTGTTCTGGTCTGGACTTTCCTTTCCTTGCACATTATGAATGTGATCACTTGTACCTAAGCTACCATTATTTTTAAGTTCTTTGATCAGTTTCCCTTCATATAGAATTCCCCAGTGTTAGCTGCAACACTCTTTGAGTTAGGAAATTGTCATTATGTTTACAAATTCCAAAGATGCTTTAGTACTGATAGCATGAGACTTTCAGCATGTGTCTCAAATCGGAATCCCCCTGATCATGCAGTTTTTCTTCAAGTGATTGCTCATATCCATTCCAGTTAGGTGTGCTCGCCGCACGTGCACATTCATCGGAAGATTTTTACCCTAGCAACTTCGGTGGGCCGGCAGGTCGCCCCCTGGAGTCTCGCCGCTATGGCGCGCGATATATACCCCTGCCGACCCATCCGCTCCTCAGTTCCTTCTTTCCGCCGTGTCAGTCGTTGGAACTGTGGAGCGCGGCATAGCTGTCCTCCACGTCCCTAGCTTCTCCTTGTTCATTGTTCTACTGGTTGTACATAGTTATCATTAGAGTATAGAATATTTAGTTTTATAGTTGTTTCTACTTGTTGTACATAGTTTAGCGGGCTTGGGCTCTAGCCCTCCCCCGTGCCCGGTGCCGGGCCCATGCCCAGTTCGCCGGGATTCAAACCGTGCTCGGCCTGTAAAAAGCCGATGCCCACGAGCGATCCCCACGACTCCTGCTTGAAGTGCCTCGCGTAATCTCACATTTCCGAGAAGTGCCGCATTTGCAAGGCCTTTAAGCCGCGAACCAAGAAGGAGAGGGATCAGTGCTTAAAGACTCTCCTTATGGAGGCAGCCCTTAACCCTCCATCCTCGGCACCGGGCACCGACACCGCTCCAGCATCGGACTGCGCCGGTCCCGTGAAAATGCCTCGGCACCGGCCTTCCCCAGCACCGGGTCCAGACAAAAGGCCTTCGGCATCCTCTACTCCGGCAAAGTAGGCTCGTGCGGAGTGCCCGGCACCGGCTCCTACCGCGGCACTGATGCCAGTGATTCCGTTGACTCCGGGCTCGAGAGGTCCGTCTACTCCGGTCCTTCACAGCTCCCCATTAAGAACCAGGGTCGAGCTGACGGTCCCCTCTACGTCAGAGACATTCTCCTCGGCCAGGGACCTCATCGCAACGACCGAGTCTGCGCTGCCTCAATCCCCGGTGCCATCGGTGCGGGTTCTGCTTTCTAAAGGCAAGCCTGCAGCCATGAGACCTCCCTCCCGGGCTTTGCCGAGCCGGCACCGATCTCCATTGCAGTCCCGGCACCGTTCCCGGTCTCGTGGGAGGTCTCGATCGAGGCGCCGCTCGCAGTCCCGGCACCGCTCACCGCGGCGGTACTGGTCGTACTCACGGCACAGGTCCACCTCATGCCCGTCCCAGTACTCTCGGCACTGCTTGGGCTCGAGCCGTTGCTACCGGCACCGAGACTCAAGAAGCCGCTCCTACCGTCGACATTCCAGATCCTGGTCGACCTCCCGGCACCGAGCTGGTGGCAGGTCCTGGTCTCGATCACGGCGCTGCTATGATTCCCGGTACCGGTCTCTGGCACTGAGGAGGTCTCCACCATGAGGAGCGAGGGACCCTTATCAGTCTCGTTTGGCTCCTCCCTGGCCGTCCCGCCAGCCATCTGTGTCCTCCCAGGCAGATAGCGCGTACGCCCCTGACACTGACGTGCCTGCTGCCTTGTTCCAGGAACCCCAACCTCAGGAACATGGACCGCAGCAGTGGGGATTCTGGACACCTTGGGCGTACCATCAAGACCAAGGCTCTCAGCCGGTTCCCACGCGTTCCAGTGTCTCTGAACACAGGGCTCCAGAGGCCACGATTTCACGTCCTCCTCCCCCTTCTACGGAGGAAAGGTTGTCTCAGCCTCGGGAACCTGAGCTCCCTACTGAGTCGGATGCAGTCCTCCAGGCAGAGCCTCCTGCAGATCCACTCCTACCGAGTCTCTCCTCATCATCCTCCCCGGATGAGGCAGTGGCTGGAACAACATCGACCAGCCCCTCTTCGCTTGACCTCAGGGCACACCAGGACCTCCTCAGGCGCGTGGCGCAAAACATGATCCTACAGGCCGAGGAGGTCTCTGAAATTGAGGATCCGGTAGTGGACATTTTGTCGGCGGACGCGCCCACTAGATTCGCCCTCCCATTTATCAGGACCATTCAGGCCAATGCCACTACCATCTGGCAGTCTCCAGCCTCCATTCCTCCCGCTGCACGCGGGGTGGAGCGTAAGTACACGGTGCCCTCAAAAGAGTATGAATACCTATATGTTCATCCTCCCCTGTGTTCCCTCATCGTCCAATCTGTGAACGAGAGGGAGTGCCATGGTCAGCAGGCCCCAGCCCCGAAATCGAAAGAAGCAAGGCGCATGGACCTGCTCGGCCGAAAGGTCTACCCTGCAGGCGCCATCCAGCTTCGCGTGGCCAACCAGCAGGCCCTCCTTAGCCGCTACATTTACAACACCTGGTCAGCAGCAGACAAATTTAAGGAGTTGCTTCCACAAGAGGGACGTCAAGAGTTCTCCGCGATCCTTGATGAAGGCAAGAAGGTCGCGAGAACTTCCCTGCAGGCCTCCCTGGATGCCGCAGACTCAGCCGTCTGGACTCTGGCTTCTGGAGTCACCATGCGCCGCATCTCGTGGTTACAGGTCTCTGGCCTCCCCCCGGAGCTCCAATATACCATCTAGGATCTCCCATTTGAAGGCCAGGGCCTGTTCTCTGACAAGACTGACCCTAGGCTGCAAAGCCTAAAAGACAATAGGGTCATTATGCGCTCGTTGGGGATGCATACGCCCATAACCCAGCACAGGCTCTTCCGGCCTCAGCAACAGCACCGCCCTTACCCCCAACCTCGGCAGAGGCAGGACTTTGCCAGACGGCGAAACAGGAATGGCCGCCGTAGGCAATCAGGCAACCAAGGAGTACAAAATCAGAACTCCTCCAAGCCTTCGTCCGACCCGAAACCTTCATTTTGAAGGTGTGCTTGAGGGCGATCTACCAGTTTCCTTGGCAGATCCGTCCGCTCCCTTTTCCAACCGTCTTTCGTTTTTCCTCCCTGCGTGGTCCCAGCTAACATTGGACTGCTGGGTCTTGCGCACGTTGGAGTTTGGTTACCATCTGCAGTTTGTTTCAAGCCCCCCCTCCCTCGTCCCTCTTCAGGGATCCCTCTCACGAGCAACTCCTCCTGCAGGAGGTTCAAGCACTCGTCGTCAAAGGAGCCATAGAGGAGGTTCCAGACAGCGAGCGGGGCAAGGGTTTTTATTCCCGCTATTTCCTGATCCCAAAGCCAAGGGAGGTCTCAGGCCTATCCTCAACCTGCAAGAACTCAACAGATACCTGGTAAAATTGAAGTTCCGTATGATATCCTTGGGGACCATCATCCCATCCCTGGATCCTGGAGACTGGTACGCCGCCCTCAACATGCAAGATGCCTTCTTCCATATAGCCATCTTCCCGCCCCACAGGAGGTTCCTTCGGTTTGTGGTCAACCGCTGACACTTTCAATTTGCGGTCCTCCCGTTCGGCCTCTCTACAGCCCTGAGAGTGTTCACCAAGTGTATGGCTGTAGTCGTCGCCCACCTTTGCCGCAGTCGCATACACGTATTTCCATACCTCGACGATTGGCTTATCCGGGGATCCTCAGAGGCGCAAGTCCACCGACACGTCCGCATTGTCAAGAGCCTTTTCTTGAGCCTAGGCCTAATGCTCAATGTGGAAAAGTCAACACTAATCCCCACTCAGAGGATAGAGTTTATCGGCGCCATCCTGGACTCCACTCTGGCCAAAGCCGCTCTTCCGCTATCGAGGTTCCAAACCATGACAGCCATCATACGAAGGCTGCAGACAGTGCCCTTGACCTCAGTACGCACTTTCCTTACTCTCTTGGGCCACATGGCAGCCTGCACATTTGTAACGGGCTATGCAAGGCTCCGCCTAAGACCCCTCCAGTCCTGGCTCATTGCACATTACCGTCCGGCCAGACATCCTTTGGACATGATTGTCACTGTTCCCCAAGACGTCTTGGGGTCCCTCCAGTGGTGGCTGGATCAGTCCGTCGTGTGTGCAGGGCTTCCATTCCATCTGCCCCAGCCCTCGCTTTCCCTGACAACGGATGCGTCCGCCCTGGGCTGGGGGGCTCAGCTCGGGGCCCTGCGGACTCAAGACCTGTGGTCACCTTGCGAGCTAGCCCTCCACATCAACATCCAGGAGTTGAGGGCAGTCTGCCTTGCTTGTCAGGCGTTCCGTCAACACCTGCAAGGCTGTTATGTCTCGGTATTCACCGACAACACAACGACCATGTATTATATAAACAAGCAGGGTGGCACGAGGTCTTCTCCCCTGTGTCAGGAGGCCTTGAGGCTCTGGGACTTCTGCATAGCCCACTCCATTCACGTCATCGTGTCCTTTCTCCCAGGGGTTCGGAACACGCTGGCGGATCATCTCAGCAGATCCTTCCTTTCCCACGAGTGGTCCCTTCGCCCGGTCGTCGCCCTTTCGCTCTTCCGGAGGTGAGGATGTCCCCGGATGGACCTCTTCGCGTCCCGCGGGAACAGGAAATGCCAGATGTTCTGCTCCTTTCAAGGTCTCGAGCCGGGTTCGGTAGCGGACGCCTTCCTTATACCGTGGACGACGCACCTGTTCTATGCCTTCTCACCGTTTCCGCTCGTCCACAAGGTCCTTCTGAAGGTGCGCAGGGACAGGACCCACTTGATCATGATAGCTCCAGCGTGGCCCCGGCAGCATTGGTACTCCATGTTCCTGGACCTGTTCGTAGCCGACCCTGTCCCCTTGCCTCTTCACCTGGACCTGATCACTCAGGATCACGGCAAGCTCCATCACCCAGACCTTCAGTCGCTACACCTCACGGCGTGGTTCCTGAGTGGCTGACCCAGTCAGAAATGCGTTGCTCTACCCCAGTGCGACAGGTGCTCCTGGGAAGCAGGAAGCCTTCAACTAGAGCGACGTATTTGGCCAAATGGAAACGTTTCACGTGCTGGTGCACGGAACGAAACTTCTCCCCCACCGAGGTCTCCATTTCTAATATCCTTGACTACCTTTGGTCCCTCAAACAACAGGGCCTAGCGGTATCATCTCTAAGAGTTCATTTGGCGGCCATCTCCACCTTTCACCCAGGGGGGGACGGCCGCTCGGTGTTTTCTCACACAATGGTGGTCAGGATCCTTAAGGGTCTGGAACGCCCCATCCCCAAATTCGCCTCCCCGCCCCCACCTGGGACCTGAACCTGGTTTTGGCCTGGCTCATGTCCCCTCCGTTTGAACTGTTGGCAACTTGCTGCCTTCTCTACCTCTCCTGGAAGACCGCGTTCCTGGTGGCCTTCACCTCCGCAAGGTGGGTGTCGGAGCTCCGGGCCCTCACGGTAGATCCTCCGTATACTGTGTTCAACAGGGACAAGGTGCAGCTGAGACCGCACCCAGCCTTTCTCCCCAAGAGTGGTATTGGCCTTCCACGTCAACCAGGAGATCTTTCTACCTGTCTTCTTCCCAAACCCCATTCGTCTCGCAGGGCAACAGTTACACTCTTCGATGTCCGTCGGCGCTCGCTTTTTATATAGAGCGAACTAAGCCATTTCGCAAAACCCCCCAACTCTTCGTTGCGGTAGCTGAACGCGTCAAAGCGTTGCCCATCTTATCTCAGAGGATCTCCTCGTGGGTTACGTCCTGCATCCAGACCTGTTATGACTTGGCTCATCCCCTCCGGGCATGTGACGGCACACTCTACCAGGGCTCAAGCCTCGTTGGCGGCTTCCTGCCCAGTGCCCATCCAGGAAATCTGTCGGGCAGCGACCTGGTCCTCCGTCCTACCTTCGCTTCCCACTGTGCCCTGGTCCAGCAGTCCAGAGATGACGCAGCCTTCGGCTCTGCCGTGCTACACGCTGCGACATCTCACTCTGACCCACCGCTAGGTAAGGCTTGGGAATCACCTAACTGGAATGGATATGAGCAAGCACTCGAAGAAGAAAAGGCGGTTACTCACCTGTAACTGTTGTTCTTCGAGATGTGTTGCTCATATTCATTCCACACTCGCCCTCCTTCCCCACTGTCGGAGTAGCCAGCGAGAAGGAACTGAGGAGCGGATGGGTCGGCAGGGGTATATATCGCGCGCCATAGCGGCGCCACTCCAGGGGGCGACCTGCCGGCCCACCGGAGTTGCTAGGGTAAAAATCTTCTGACGAATGTGCACGCGCGGCTAGCACACCTAACTGGAATGGATATGAGCAACACATCTCGAAGAACAACAGTTACAAAAGTGAGTAACCGTCTTTTTTTTTCTTTGCACGTTATAGATAGGTTTGTAATGAGTCAGACATCCTGTTCCTCGGTGTGATCTGGTGCTCTGTAGCAACCACCACCTACTACCTCATCTTGTGCTTTATCTGTTAGGACATTGATCTGTAAGGGTTCAGGATCATTTTCTTCCAGGTTATCAGTGATTCAGAAACAGGAAATGCCATTTTGGACATAAAGTGCCCTTTCCCCACCCTGTTTTCCCCCTTGATCCTTCCCAAATAGGTTATATCCATTCGTTTTTTAACATTGCAGTTGTGCGAATCATCCCACCAGGTTTCAGTAATGCCAACTAGATTGAATTTATGTTTATAAATTAGCAATTCCAATTCCTCTTGTTTGTTACCCAGGCTCCTAGCATTGGTTTAGAGGCCATTCAAGAATTTCTCTTCATATCCTTTTGCTCCTTGATTAATTTTGTTCTCAACATCTTGATTTTTGTGCTTATCTGCCCTCTGTTTACCCTCCCCTTTGGTTACTAGTTTAATTCCTTCCTTGCTACGGTAGCCAGCCTGTCCCCTAGGAGATTGGTCCCTTTTCTCCTGAGGTGGCGGCTATCCAAAATATAAACCTCCCTTTCCCCACAAAGGGTGGACCAATGTTCCATAAAAATTGCATCTCCAACAAGGATTGTCTGTCTTCCTTGGATGGCTGGAGAATTTTTGTGGGCTACCTTAATGTTTTGTTTTTTTCCTTACGAGTTAGGCTAAGCTGCCATCCATGTGTGTTCCATACATCTCTCCATTCCCTTGGTCCTGCTGGTTCTAGGGAGCAGGGCCACCCAGAGGATTCAGGGGACCTGGTGCAAAGCAATTTTGGGGGCCCCTTCCATTAAAAAAAAATTGCAATCCTATAGAATATTATATTCTTGTGGGGGCACCTGCAGGACCCGGGGCCTCGGGCAAATTGCCGCACTTGCCCTCCCCTCTGGTTGGCCCTGCTATGGAGGTATCCTCCACCAGGTTGAGGACTTGCTATTGATTTTTGTAACTTCTGGCTATGTGGAATTCCATCTGATCCTCTTCTCTCTGGTGGCCAGAGGCTGCCCATTCTCATCTGTCTCCAGCTGTGTATAAGGTGTCTGTGAGTTCCTACCTATGGTGGCTATGAACCACCAGGCCTCCTCCTGACTCCCTTTCTCTCCAAGTCCTTGGTGGCCAGCTCCATTCTCTTCTGAACCAGGGTTACCAATGTTTCCTGATCTGGCTGTCTAGGAGCTCCTCAGCTTCTCTGATTCTCAGTAGCATCTCTATGTGCCATTGCGGTCCAAGAATCTTCTCCACAGCACAGTCACCAATTGGAACTTCATGCACAGGAAGTCCCTTCTCTCTTCAGTCAGGAAAGAGAACACAGCACATCCACTGCAGTTCACCACTGCTGTTCTGTCACAGGCCAGCCTGATGTCACACGTAACACTGCACTGGAAGGGAAACCTCTCATGCTCCCCTCAAAACTCCTCTATTTGCTGCTCTGAGTTTGCCTAGGAAACAAATTTTTATACCACGTCTCCCTGCTTAGCTCAGATCAGCTCTGCCCCTCACCACCAGGGAGTGATTAACCACTTCAGATAGCTTGGCTAGAGCCTTGTGATCTTCAGCAAGGCACTGATCAGAGCTCCAAAATTGGGTAATTGCATGCAAAAATGGGGCTGCAGGTGCAAGCAGAATGATTTGCTTTGAAAGGATAGGTGCCGCCCTTTAGAACCCAATGGAGTGAATGTATCCCTACCTGCCTACTTGCACATTTCCTGCGCACAAAAGGGCTTTAAACATATTCTCTTCAGATGAGAGCTAGTGTGAGTACGTCTATGTGAGCCGAGACTCACACCCTAGCTTGATATAGACATCCTTAGAATGTAAACGGCTATCCCTGCTGGAAACTCGTTTGTGCTGCCTGCCTTGTTCAATGCCAAGGAAATCCAGGTACACATGTATCTCCCATGGTGTCACTGACACCCTCCTCCACACCCTGCAGCAGTTCACCCGAGCCAGCCAGCCGACAAGTGTGCAAATTTCACCCTGGCTCCCGCTGCCCAGTTACTGTTTGGAGAGTGACCCCAACTCCCTCCAAGTCCCGATTTTCCCCAAAACTGTTTCTCTGCAGAGTCCAGCCCTCCCCAGGAATGCAGAGATGTTTGTTGCCCCTTTATAGGAGAAAATAGCCTGCAACTCTTGAACTGAGCCGGGCTTTGCCAAACACTAATTTCAATCAGCGTTGTGTTGTGCTGGTTTAGATGAAAAGTAAAACAAGAGTGCTGAACAACGTTTGTGAAACCAATTATAAAGAGATAGGGTTACAAGCAAACCAAAGTAAAAATGCACTAAAACCTGCTTTAAATCTCTCCTGCGCAGAAGTGTTTCTCACCAAGTCTCTCTCCCAGCATAACTTGCCAGGACCCTTCACAAAACTCCAGGTGTTCAAGACATTTGTCTCTCTGGGTGAAAGATAACTGAGGGGTTTGCTCCTCCTCTTTATGGTCCAGCGAGTCCTTGATATGTATTGTCTTGAACACTGTAGTGGGGCAATTGCCCCACTCCAGCAGAACAGAATTAAAAGCAGCCTTGGAGCGGGCTGCAACTGGGAGAAAAGGTGTGAAAGCAGCTGAGGGAGTAGTTGATCACAGGTGTGGCCAGCTCAGTCAGGGCCCAGCTGGTCCTGAAAAGGGGGTTGGAGGGCCAGGAGCAGGAGGAGTCTCACTCTAGCCCTGGAGTGGGAAGGGCCTGGCTGCCTGAGAGAAGGTACCTGAAGCAGAGCAGTGCTAGGGAAGGGTAAAGGGAGCTGGGGAGCTCCAGCCTGGTAAACCCACAGGCTGCAGGCCTTGTGCAAGGCCTAAAGAAGGTACTGGGGCAGCCTGGGGATAGGCAAAGGCAGCAGGTCCTACCCCCTTGCCAGTAATGAGTGGCTATTAGACTGCAGTCTGCCCCAGTGAGCGGGGGCTAGATGATGACTGGCAGTAGCCACTGGGGCAAGGTGGGCTTAAAGGGTTGGGGGTTCCCCTGGGAGGGGAGACCCAGAGAGTGGGGGCAGTGCGGTGGAGCAGCACCCTGAAGTAAAGGGCATGGGGCCTGAGGCAGGTGAGACACCAGCCAGCAGAGGGTGCTCTGAGGCTGGAAAAGAGCTAATTCCCAGATGACCAGCAGGAGGTGCTGTGCTGGTAACACATTCCCATGTCCTGCTGGGCACAAACACCATGCTGTATTGCATAGACTCTGGGCTCTTTTGTGCTGCTAGGTTGCTACAACGCCAATGATCTCTCCTTCCAACCGCCAATACAATGAATAGCTCATTGACTTCGGCTATACCTCGTTTGAGGTGTTGGCCTCTTTCCTTTAGAGAAACCCTGTTCGTTCACTCCCCCGACACACCTGGTTTAAACACCTTTCATTCACATTTCCTACTCACTGATCGAGTTCTTTTGTGGGTTGACAGACCTCACTCAGGAATAGGAATGAGTTGTTAGTTTTCCAATGATACAATACGTGCCACTGTTGGTAAACCCATGACAGCGTGCCATCTGCCACTGGGGTGCTCGCTGGGTCACAGATCGTACCAAAGCTGCTTCAGGGGATGGGGAGAAATGGCAGTGCTATCCATTCCACTCCAATGTGAGATCAAAAATGGGTTTGTGGCTCTGGTACTGGCCTGATGGATGGGCTCTGAGTTCAATTCCCAGCTTTGGCAAGTCACTTCACTGACTGTGCACCTCACTTCCATGTTGCCAAAATGGGGGTGGTGGTGGTGGTTTCTCTTCCCCCACATTAGGTTGTCAGGTCTCTGGGGCAGGGACTGTGTTGCTGACACAAAAATCCCAGTTATAGATCACTCTACCTTCCATAAACCATAACATGGACCTTTACACATTCTTACTGTGTTTCTACATTGCCTTGCATGATGTGGGGAGCTCTCTCTGTTGCATCCTCTAACTGCTACTGTGATATAAATACTGGTGATCTGGAGCCTCATTTCTCTTAAGATGATGGGCATTGGTGGTAGGTTTAGAGGACCATATAATTAATTCTTTCCCCTCACAGAGGTGTAGGAGACGGGCAGATATACGATAGTGCTACCCAAAATGTTAAAAAATCTTGCGATGAGCCCCCAAGATCAGGAGATTAACAAAAAGTTCTTTTTCTATTTTTTGTCTTTGTGTCCTTATGTTCACTTCAGTCACATTCACTTTTTTCCTCTCTGGAGCCAAGGAGACTAGAAATAAAGCGAGTCAAAACCTATTGCTGACAATTTTCTGTTCAAATGTAATTTTGTCAAAATTAAAACTTTGTGGGATTGTGTCTAGATTTTTTCCCATTGAAAACAAAGTGAAATATGTCTAGAAAATCTTATTTGTTTTGACTTTAGTAGAAAAGTTCTACTAAAATATTAATTGTTGAAATGTACATTTGTAAATACATTTGTCTATATAATGTATTTTAATATAAAAGTAAAAAAAATGAGTAGAAACATTGTGACAATATCTAAACAAACATTTTGATCCTATATTGAAACTTTTTAGAATTTTTAATTCATAGGAAACTTTTTTGGTTTGTTTTGATTGGGAATTAATGTTTTCTGAAGTTTCCATTTCATGGGAAAATCTGACATTAGCCAGTCGCTAGAAATGTATACCTTTTTTTTTTAATGAAAGCTGAGATTATCACATTATAATTGTCCATAGGAACTGGAAGCTTATGTAAAATATCAACTGTTGTGAGCTAGCAAGACAGTACAGGAGGTTTTGGTGATTCTACCCTTTCTCATTCAATGTGTATAAACCAGAGCCACTTTTCAAGTGAGGCACTATTTTATAAGTACTGTGCTCCAGTACGGCATGGGAAGTTTAACCTACCAGGTATTTGTTAAATCTCTAGATAAATAGTTAGGAGAAAATGCAGACCTGCTCTTCAGGCGGAGTGCAGAATGCAGAAGCTTTTAAAACTTAGAAGGAATTTGGCAACATTCCTGTAGCTGGTTTTAATATTTGACATTCAGCATCCTAGCCAGAATTAGATAGCCCACGATGAGCCAAAAGCGAAAAGCCTCACTCTACCGTCACTCACATCTAAGCAATCTTGCTCTAGGCAGAGAAGTTGCACAGGAGGGAAGGATTTGGTTAAAGTTTGTTTTCCTCCAAATATTCCTGTGGGCTTGGCTGTCTCTTCCACAGTGTGAAACTTGCGCCATCTGGAAGAGGTGAAGGACATCCCCATGCATTTGCATATGCTTGTTATAGCTCTCTGTTGGGGTAATTAAATATTTATTGAACACTTTAGCACTTTTAAGTTGTTTTGCTGTCTCTGTAAGCAAGGATAAAAGCAAAAACTCAGACTCATGTTGTGTTCTGTCACTTTCATATCCCCATCATCTGTGGGTTTTTTCTTGTGAAGGGAGGGGAAAGCCCTGAGCTCCCTGTTTATCTCGTAGTGTTGACAATGTCTTGCCTATGAGGAAATTAGCTCTTCAAAATACTCAGGCAGCGTGCAGAGCATTACGAGTTGCCAGTAAATATGTAATAAATATGACAACAGTGCGGGAAGTATTCTTGGAATGGAATCCTTGGACAAACATGTCCCCTGAATTGCTCACAAGAACTCACCTGTGGGAACTCATCCCAGTGCAGAGACTCAGCAAGTCTATGCAAAACTCTCACATCTCACTTAAGATCTTAGGCCTTGATCCTGCCAAGGCTCTTGTATGTGCTTAACATTTAGCATGCAAGTTGTCCCACTGAGTTCAGCCTTCCAGTGCCACACACAGTCATTGTTCACGGAACCTGGTCATTTGTGGTAACATGATGTGCATGTTGCCTGCTAAAGTCACTAACTTTCTTGTAGCCATTATGTTCTGAATCAGTTGATTATGAGTCACAGCTGAGTGCTCGAAAATACTAATGCTTTGCTGAAAAACTGAGCTCTGTCCACAAACATTTAATGAATCCTTTGGTCTTTTCCTGTGATGTCAACCCAAGTTTTAATGTTGGCTTCAGTGGAAGTAGGATCTCCTCTAGTGCCTGACTTTCATTTATACTAAGGCAACTTTGCACAGCCAATTCAATCTCAATAATGTCTAGTCCTGATGTAAACCGAAGACCTCTCGATTTGGAGTGGGGTATATGTTTTCTTATCCCTTCACTGAATATTTAGTCAATGAATAGTATTGTTGGCCCACAGTCAGGAGAGACTTGTGCAGTAAGAATTGTGACTGGATGGCACTAGTGAAATACTATACAATAAAAAGCTCACTGTCAGATAACCGGAATCAGGTGAACCCTGTGAAAATCAGGTGGACCATTCTACAGTTAAGTCACATTACGTAGGAAATGCCATATTGCATCAGAGCAGTGGTTCATCTTGTCCAGTCATTGAGAGCAGTCAGAGGAAGAAGCCCTGCAATGGGCAGTTATGGGGTAGCCTACCCCCTAGGGAAGCTTCCTCCTGATTTCCAGCAGTCAGCAGCTGGATCATTCCCTGAAGCAGGAGGGTTTACAGCCCATTAAAAACATTATTTCTTTTAAAGTGGCAACTAATCTAGTGCTGGATGATCTCATCCATACACCAAAATCTGGTATTTTCCTTATCTGTCCCCATTATGTGAGGGCAGAATTTGACCCTGAAAATGTTGTTAGGAAAACAGAGTAGCTTGGAAATGAAGCTACTTGAGTCACACAGTAAACACTTGCTAGCAGTGCAGGTCAGGCTGACTCGCAGATTCATTGTTGACTTGATACTTTGGACACAGCTTCTTTGCAGCCTCCTGAAATTCAAGCATGGTACACGTGCACAGAGACTGACCAGACAGCCATCTTTGGAGGAGTACCTGTACTTCTGTCCTGCAGATCAGGAAGTAATTCCGGTGCTCTATTCAAGAGCAGCACCAAGTGCTGTCTGGTTTGGTTGGCAGCAAGCGCTTCACCTTACTTCCCCGTAAGATGGAGCCCCCTTCTATGAAGAGCTAAGTACTGTACACAGATGCCCAATCAGAGTGTTTGCTCCTCTGAATGTGTTGCAACAACACAGCCATTTGTCGTCTACAGAAATCTGCAAAAAGGTCCCATCTGACAACACATTGGGAATGGCTAGCATGGTCCACGGTGATGTTATCTGAATGGATAGCGAGAGGTAAACACTCCATGCTCTGGAAGGAATATGGCATTAAAAATTGGTGGCGTGGTAAATAGTGATGGAGACTTGCAGAGATCAATGTGGATCACTTTTGATTGGCTGGTGATGAGATTTTTATCTTGGAGTTCTCTGGCCTGTGAGACTAGATGATCACAATGGTCCCTTATAGCCTGGGCTTGTTTGGACAATGTGTGTTTGAATGCTGCCAAATGCAAGGCTGCACATCAAGGAACAAAGACTGTAGGCTACAATTATCGGAGAGGTGACTGTTCTGGAATACAGGGACACTGACAATGATTTGGAGGCTGTAGTAGATAGCTAACTGAACATGGACTCCTAGGACCCAGGGTGATGCAGTAGCTAAGAGGAATGGTGATTAACTTTAGAATTATAAGCAGGGGACTACCGAGTAGGAGTTAGAGATGATATTACCTCTCCATGGCTTTAGCGAGACCATTACTGGGTACTGTGTCCAGATCTGATGTCCACACTGTAAAAAGAATATCAAAAAATTAGCACAGGGTCTGAAAAGAGCTACAGGAATAATCTGAAAAACCTACCTTTATTTAGTCAATCCATGAAGATTAAGAGGTGACTTGATCATAGTCAACAAATATCTACATGGATAAGAGTTTTCTGGCAGTAGAGAGTTTTAATCTAGAAGAAAAAGGCAGGGCAAGATCCTATGGCTGGGCACACCTCCTATGGCTTTGGAAAACCCCCAGAGCATCCTATGTCTGCTTGCAGGATTGGGAGAGCAGGGGTTAGGTCTTGACAAATTGATCTATGGCTAATCTAGATAACTTCCTACAAAATTCCTACCCCCTTCTTATTCTAGGAGCATTATAGTTTCATATGTATTGGCAGCGGTACTTAAGCACTACCTATCCTATTAAAAATACAGGAGAAATCATAGTTTTAGTTTAATGGTGGGATTATAAATGGATTTTTTACAATGTTAGTATTGTGTGGATAAAAATACTGCTTAGTCAGATTGGTGACAAACCGTACTGCTGAATAATTTTGCAACTGTAATGCCAATAAACTGTTATGAATCTTTAATGTTTACACAGACGGCTCTATTAAAAGGATATTAGTGCAGGTTCACTTTCTGCTAGTCAGAGGAAGGAATGCATGCCATTAGAAAGAACTCTCATTTTGAATGTAATATTGTCATTAAATTGCTGTAAAATTAAAATAGGACTCCCTTAGGATTTTAAAGAGATTATATGTCAGATTGAAGATATTGTAATGAATAAAGCCTGCATCTGGTTAGCTAATATCAGCAGGTTGGTTTCTATTTTCAGGGAAGACTTTGTGCTGTGTGTGTAACAACGAAACAGATAATAGGCTATCTAGAATGAGAGAAATTTATTTACAAATGTGCCCTTTCTTTAAAAAAGCTACGAGCTATTGAGCAAGGGAAAATTCTGCACAGAACCATGGGATTAGAAGGGACTGCAAGGATCATATAGTCTAACCTCTGCCAAGATGCAGGATTTGTTGTTTAAACAATCCAAGACAGATGGCTCCAGCCTTCTTTGGAAAACCTGCAGTGAAGAAGCTTTTACAAGCTCCCTGGGTGTCTGTTCCATCATCCTACTGTTCCTACAGTTGTTTTTTTCCTGAGATTTAATCAAAATCTGCTGTGCTGTAGTTTGAACCCATTGCCTCTTGTCCTGCCTGCTGTGGCAAGAGAACAACTTTTCTCCATCTTTTTGATGGCAGCTTTGCAAGTATCTGAAGGCCTCTCAATCTCTTCTTTTCCAAACTAAACATAGCCAGTTCCTTTAGCCTTTGTTCACATGGCTTGCATTTATCCTTTTGATCATCTTTGTCACTCACCTCCAGTTCCTTTCCAGTTTCCCTACATCTTTTCTGTACAGTGGTGACCAAAATTGAACACAGCTCTCTGGCTGAGGCCGAACCAGCATGGAGTATAGCACTACTATCACCTCCTGTGACTTCCATGCTATGCCTCTGTTAATGCAACGTGAAATTGCATTTGCTTATTTTGCAACAGCATCACATTGCTGACTCATGTTGAGGTTGTGATCCACCACAACTCCCAGATCCTCCTCAGCAGTGCTGCTGCCAAGCCAGTTATCCCCCATCCTATATTTGTGCATTTGATTTTTCTTAAGTGTAGCACCTCACGTTTGTCTTTGTTCAATTTCATTTTGTTGGCTATAGCTCAGTTCTCCAATTTATCAAGATCTCTCTGGATTTTTAGCTCTGTCCTCCCATTTGCTAGCTGTGCTTCAGATCGGCAGCAAGAATTTCCCTGCAGTTCCTCCAAAAGGCTACTGTCCTGCTTTATGTTCCCCATGCCAGATTCTAAGAAGAGGATGCATTTGGCTGGTGGGACAGAGTGGACTGTGTGGGCAATGTAAGTGAGGGACAGGCAGCAGAGTGGGGGAATTCTATAGGGAAGTGAAGAGCAGGGTGGAAGAGGGGTGCAGGGCCCAACAGAAAGGAAGTTCTGCTCATGACTCAGCAATGTGTCCGAGCCTCACTCTGCAAATGCTTCTGCACCTGCTGCATCTTAGTTCCCTCTGGGGGATGTCCATATGTAGGATCGGGCTCTTGCGTTGCAGTGTGCCTTTGGGGAAACATCTTTCCCGCCTTGCTCCCTTTATCACCCAGGGGAGTTCTGTCCCTTTCTTCAGTGCCAGCAGGACAGGCCTATCTCCCCACCTCTCGTCACTGAAAAGGGAGTCCTCTTGGTCCTACCTGGGTAGAGCACAAAAGGAGCCATATAAGTGCAAAGTATTAGCACGGTTGGTGGTTGATTCTCCAGGGCTGTTCATTTGTTACTTTTTCATGGTCAATACATTGACCAAAAGAAAACAGGGAAAGGGGTAGGTAGTAAAAACTTTCCTAAGACTTCTTTGTGCTATAATTTTCTGGGAGTGCACTGGACTGATTGTATAAACATAGTCCTAGAAATGGCTTGATTTTTGCTTTTTGGAAAGTGTGCCTACAGCAGGTGAGTAATTTTTTTCTATTTAAAAAAGCAAACAATTAATTTATTTTTATCTCAGTTGAGCACACTTGCTGTATAGCTTCAGAGAGGTATGTCAGAACTTCAGCTGGACACGGCATATGCATTAGAACTAAAGGATAAATTCATCCATGTTGTTACTCATGCCAACATCGCTGTCGACATGAAAGGAACCCAAGGTAGGCCAGACAATAACAGCTAAACAGGAATACAAATGTTCCACATTAAGGAAAATCCAGATGTTTGGCAAAGAGTTAAATGAACTGTTATCTTGTGGCCACAAAATGGTGAAGTATTTTGGAATGGTACCACACGTACGAAAATGGTCTTGGTTTGGCATGTGTTTATTTTCATATGAAAATTGTGCCAAGTTGTACCATTTTTCACATCTCCAGACTCTGTATGATTCCCTGTTGTGAAGTGTTCACATCATACTCTGACGTTCTGCTCTCAGAATTCTTCACTTGAAAATACAGAATTGCCAAATCATAATTTTAATCTTCTACTAACAGAGAAGATGGCCTTGTAGTTAAAGCATTGGCTTGACCTAAAGGGTTCTAGTTCCATTTATTCCACAGAACCTCTGTGTGACTTGCCCAACTTAGACACAACATCTATGCCTCAGTTTTCCATGAAGAATAATCCTCCTTCCTTACACACATGTTCTGTCTTGTCTAGTCAGATTGACGCAGCTTCCTGAAGCTACAATGTTAATGAGTTGTTGCTGCTGATGCCCTACTCCAGCGTCAGTGTGGGTGGGATTTGAGTTGTTTTTGTGTAGAAGTGTTAATGTTGACCCAAAATGCTCTTGACCCAGTTTATTTACCTGTGGAAAATGTCTGTGTTGACAAAACTTCATTTTTTTTCCCAATGAGTCTTTTTTTCTGTTTGAAAACTTTCAGCCAGTGGAAATTAGGAAAAGATGCTGGAGTTGTCATAAGCTTGCGTGGATGTCCACAGCACTTTGAAAGGGGCTCAGTGCATTCCTGTTGGGCTGCAGCCACCTGAGAAGAAAGGGTATTTGGGTGCAACTAAGAAAGGATTTTGAGTGCTCTGAAAAGGCAAGTCCGGGGTGTGGTTCAGGCTACTCGGGTGGAGTTTTCAAATGCAGTCACAGAATCCTAGAATATCAGCGTTGGAAGGGACCTCAGGAGGTATCTATTCCAACCCCCTGCTCAAAGCAGGACCAATCCCCAACTAAATCATCCTAGCCAGGGCTTCGTCAAGTCGGGCCTTAAAAACCTCTAAGGAAGGAGATTCCACCACCTCCCTCCATTCCAGTGCTTCACCACTCTCCTAGTGAAAATGTTTTTCCTAATGTCCAACCTAGACCTCCCCCACTGCAACCTGATACCATTGCTCCTTGTTCTGTCATCTGCCACCACTGAGAACAGTCTAGATCCATCCTCTTTGGAACCCCCTTTCAGGCTCCCTGTGTTCCCAGACAGGTGCTGCTGACCTAGGAGCATCAGGGGCACCACTACGTCAGCAAACGACACATAGAGGTACTTGGGAACCAGCCAGTCATTGGTGGTTCTGCATTTCACACATCTCTGAATCCCACACCTACCATTAAAACCCAGAAACCCTGCAGGAGAGGATGAGTCAGTGCTTCAGCCAGGGAGCTCTGGGGCTTGTAGTGTGGGGCAGAACTGGGGGCAGGAGAGCACTGAGGGATGGGGAGGCAAAAGGGGACTCAGGAGGGAAGAGAATCTGTTTTCAGAGAGGCACTGCAAGAGGATATGACTGCTGCACAAGACTTCAGTGTACATGAATGGCATGAGGTACAGGAGGGGAAGGGGGAAAGCCACAGGAGGAGGCTGAACAGAGCTCTCAGGTGGCGCATGGTAGATGTCTGCCTCATGCATCTTGTTCACATATCCAGGGTCAAACTGATCACCAGACTTGAGTTGGGAAAATAATTTTCCCACCGGGTCAGATTGGCAGGGACCTTCGGGGATGGGGTGTGCGTGTGTGTGTGTGTGTGTGTGTATGTATGTAGAGGAGGTGGTTTCCAAGACATGAAGGTGCCCCAGAATTATTAAATACAGAATAACAAATTCCTAAATAGAGTTAATTATTGGCCAAGGACCAGTGTCCTGCACCTTGGAATTTTTATCTTCAACAAAGAATGCATCTGAATTCTAAAAAATAGTTAATATATGAATGAATCCACTATATATAGAGAGAACTAAAAGTATTACTATTTATTACCAGGCGGAGCTATATCCTCTCACCGTGTGTCACACCACCATAGCACCGGGTCACTTCCAAGGGCCACAGGGTGCACATCAGCAATTGGCTGCCGCCCGCTGGCTTGAGGGCTTCCTGAAGGAGTGAGTGTCACAGCAATGGGTGCTGTACCTGGGGCAAGACTTCTCTGAGCAATGGATGGGATACATCTACCAATGGGGGCTCCTGAGGAAACCTACGTTCTCTGAACAGACCACCCTGTCTGAGCAGCCAGGAGGCTGCTCGCACCAGCTTGGGCCGTTACAAGTGCTAAGTGTAGTATTTAGCCCAATTTACCGGAGTGTCTCCATGAGTCTTAGTATCAGATTCGCAAGGGGGCCTCAGAGGGTGGGTCCCTCCAGGCTGGAGCGGAAATAGATTGGCAGTTCAGTTCAGAAGTGGAGGCAGCAGCAGTGAATAATGCATGAGTTCCCCAGAGGAGTGCATATGGAAGGAGACCTCCGAGATCACAGCACAAACCTATAAAGCAAGTCTTGTTTTACCACAGTGTCTGGAGTTAATTGGAGAGGGGTCAGAGCTAAGCTAGGAGGGTGACTTTTGAATGAACAAGTCTGCAATTACTTTGTTCTTATAATTTAAAATGGTATCAAATTCAACAGTGGAATTACAGCCTCATTAATTTACACCATTTGGTGGGGAGGGGGAATGAGATGATTGATTTTTTTCTATGTAGGTGACTTGAGATCTACAGATGTAACTAGCTTTCTGATTGTCACTCGCTGATGACATAGCAGTTACAATAGGAGTACTTAAAACTGTCATTCCAGCTTCAGGGGCATTTTTGGTTCCAGCTGTATTCCTCAGTTTAAGTGCAGAGAAAATTGCTGGAATGGTTAAAAATTAGACTGAACTTTTCAAATGCATCCACTGCATATTGTAATGTCTAGTAGCGACATAGCAACTGCCCCACTTTTAAAATTCCCGTAAATGCCAAACAAAAACACACTTTGTAACTCATTTTCTCCAGTAAACAGGTACTTAAAGAGAGGGGACCACAACAATTTGAGTTCTTGAAAATCTCCACTGCAGCTATTTCGCTTAAGTTTGAAAAGCTTGTGCACCTTGGACAAAACCAGTTTACTGCCTCCTCTGTTCACAAGAGTGATCCAGGAGTCTCATTCAATCATCCGAGCCCTGAATGAGGATCCCATATGTCACTAACAAAGCTGAAGGTTGATTCTAGACAATGAAGGTTTGTCGTCAGGGGTGGGGTGTCACTGACCATTGGCTGCTCTGAGAATTAGATCCTCCCAGGTCTGACACCCCCTTCCATCACTCGTTGGCAAGCCCCGCAGTGCCTGCAACACTCTGACTCGGAGTGCTCTCTCTTTGTGGCTTGGCCCTCCAGCCAGTTCACCATGGGTATGTCTACACTGCGGTTAGGCACCGAGGGTTGCCTGTGACAGCTGACTCAGGCTCACTGGGCTCAGGCTAAGGGGCTGTTTAGTTGAGGTGTAGATGTTCAGGTTGGGCTGCAGCCTGAACTGTGGGACCCTCCCAAGTGGCAGTGTCTTAAGGCCTAGGCTCTAGCCCAAGCCTGAATGTCAACATGGCAATGAAACAGCCGCTTGGCCTGAGCCCATGAGCCTCAGTCAGCTGGCATGGGGCAGCCCGGGTTTTTAATTCCGGTGTCAACATCCATGTAGTGTTTCCCCTTCTGGGGGTGTGTCAGAGTCTCTCCATACAAACTGTCTCAAACAGCCTTCCCCTTCTCTACCTAGACAGTGCCACTTCCCCAGTGGCTAGTAAGGGAACCTGAGCTCATCCTGCACTCTGGGTCCCAGGTCAGGGACCCTAGAATCAGCTGCCAAGATCTGCAATATCTTAAATTCTGCTCTTATTTCCCCGAGTCTTTTCCTTCTCCACCACTGAGGCTTCTGCTTCGCCATCCTTCCGGATAAACCCTTCCTCCAGGGCTTGTATCCTGGGGTTTCTACTCTTCCTCCCTGGTTTCCTCCTTTCCCTCTCCAATGCCCAGAGAATGGCTGCAGGCTCCCTCTCTGCAGCCCTGTTTTGCTGCCAACCTCCTGCCTTTATCCCAGCCCTGCCTGTGCTCTCCTAGCTGGGCTCCATCATCAGTCCAGGGTTACCCCTTAACCTCCTCTTTGTTAAGCTAAATATATTGAGTTCTTATAGAGATAGACTTAAAGGAAGGTTTTCTAATCCTTTCATTGTTTCCCCTGGCTCTTCTCCTGAGCCACCTTCAGTTTATCAACATCCTTTTTCAACACCAGAACATTAGTTCAGCAGCAGCTGCACCAGTGCCAAATAGACTCCTACTTGAGATTCCCTGGTTTATGCATTCAAGGACTGAATTAACTCTTTGGCCACAGCGTTGCACTGGGTGTTCCTATTCAGATGGTTATCCACCGTGACCCCCAAATCTTTCTTGGAATCACTGCTCCTTAGGATAGAGTCCCCAATCCTGAAAATGTGGCCCACATTCTTTGAACCTAGATATGTACATTTGGTCACATTAAATGTTTGCTTGCATTCAGCCTACTGTCTGATCCAGATTGCTCTGTAGCAGTGACCTGTTCTCTTCATTGCTTACCTCCCACAACTGTCATCAGCAAACTTTATCCACTATGACTTTTTTTTTCCTTCCAGCTCACTGACAAAAATGTTATAGTGTAGGGCCAAGAACCAATCCCTACAGGTCTGTGATGGGGTGCATCTCACCACTGCAGCACCTCCTGCTGGCTGTCCGGGGAATTAGCACTGCACCCTCTTCTGACTGCGTCTTGTCCGCTGTCACCTCTGGTCAGGATACCAAGTTAAATGACTTACAGAAATCTAAGTATATTACATCAGCACTGTTAGCTTTATCATCCAAACTTGTAATCTCATAAAAAATCGGGTTCGTTTGATAGGATCTATTGGTCAAGGGCCAGAGCAGCTAGACCCAGCTGCTGGCCTGCTTCATGACTCTCTTCACTGCTGAGAATCAGTGATCCCAGCTGCACTGCCTTGGAACTGAGGGAGTGGCCACAGCCCTGCTTGTGAGCCTGGACCCCACAGCAGTTCACAGCTGCTCAACGTGTACCATGCCCACGGCTCTGCTTGCCCTTGCTCCTGATCCCCTCTGGCTTTGGCTTTGATCCCTGGCTCTGGCTTATGATTCTGGTTGATCCTTTGGCTCTGGCATTTGGCTTTAGTTCCTCCGGTACTGAACTGCTGCTTGTTTCCTGGGCTCTCAACATGAATCAGCAATGTAACGCTATTGCCAAGAAAGCAAATGCAATTTTGGGCTGTGTTAACAGACATACTGCAGACAGTACTGCTCTGCTAGGCACTGGTTAGGTCTCAGCGGGAGTACTGTGTCCAGTTTTGGTCACCAATGTACTGCAAGGCTGTAGAGAAACTGGAAAAGATCCAGAGGCAAGCAACAAAAATGACCAAAGGGATGGAATGCAAGCCATATAAGCAGAGGTTGAAGGAACTGAGTTTGTTTAGTTTGGAAAAGAGGAGATTAATGGGGGACATGATAGCAGCCTTCAGATACTTGAAAGGCTGCCATAGAGATGGAGAAAAGTTGTTCTCTTTTGTCACAGAGGGCAGGACAAGAAGCAATGGGTTCAAACTACAGCACAGCAGATTTAGATTTAATCTAAAGGAAGAACACTTCCTAGCTGTAAGAACAGTAGGACAATGGAACAGACACCTAGGGAGGTCATGGAAGCTCCTTCTTCACTGGAGGTTTTCAAAAGGACACTGGAGCCACCTGTCTGGGATGGTTTAGATGCAACAAATCCTGCATCTTGGCAGGAGTTAGACTAGATGACCCCTGTGGTCCCTTCTAGTTCTATGATTCTGCCCACCCTGGATCCAGCTCCAACAGATAGGCCGAACTCTCTCTTCAACCACTAGGCCTGACTGTCCACAGCCCAGTCATCTGTTATTTCCAATAAACCCATGTTGATTGGCATTGTTATCCTCCTTGATTTTATTTTTTTAACTGAGTCACATATTAGCTGTTCCATTATCTTGCCTGGGATGGACATCAGAGTGACAGGCCTATAATTACCTAGGTCATCCCATTTACCGTTCTTAAACATTGGCGCAACGTTAGCTTCCTTCCAGTCCTCTGCAACTTCCCCAGTGCTCCAAGACTGACTGAAAAATCAACATTGAGGGTTCAGTAAGCTCATTACCCAGCTCTCTGAAAACTTGAATGCAAGTTATCTGGGCCTGCTGATTTTAAAAATGTCCAACTTTAGTAGCTGCTCTTTAACATCCTCCTGAGATATGACTGGAATTGAAAGTGTTGTCATGTGACATGACTGCATTGTCTGGCTCTTTCCCAATTAAAGAGCAGAAATATTTATTGAACACTTCAGTCTTCTCTGCATTACTATTGATTCTACCATTTCCCTGCTATTTATATGCACTTGTAGAGATTAATAGGTTGAGCTGTACAGTACATATACTTTAATGAACTCAGTGCATATTTGACGATGGAATTAAATGGTAGTCTTCTGAGTAGAAGGTTTAAGGATAGTTTAAATGATTCTTTCCCTGTGGAAAAAATTGAAACCATTTGTGAGGCAAGAGAACAATAACTTGCTTTCTTTTTAATGAGTGAAAGAGAACTGTAGTTGGTACGAGCTGGTTTCTTGAGAACTGATGGGCAGAGTATTGCACTTGCATTTTTAATGAGCCACAAGAAGAAGTTTTCCCTCTCCTTCTTTCCTTCCTTCCTTCCTTCCTTTTTTTTAGTATTTCAGGCCCTGATTCAGAAACGTAGATAAGCAAATGCTTCTAAACCCTGCTTATGCCCATCTGTGTTCACAACAGTCCTTCATAAATAGTTAAGTCCCAGGAAGTTAATGGCACTTCAGCAGAACTTAAAGTAGAGCGTGGACCTTTTCTGAATGGGAACGGACTAAAGTAGGTGCCTAATGTTAGGAATGTGCTTTGCTGAATTGGGGCACTAAGATTACACTAAATAATAGACTTTACCTTTCTCTGCTTTTTCATCCATGTGAAGTGTTAGCACTGGGAAACCTGCGTGATTCAACATTGATAAGGTTTTAAAAAGTTATTAAATGAGGGAATAAGAATCCTTCTAAACTGATTTCTTTAAAAACAAAATCATTCACTGAAATATTTCAGAAGTGTTACAGAAAGATAATTAAAAGTGTGATATTTTATACTGAAATATTTTCACTGCATCTGGTGTTTTTTATTATTATTATTATTTATTTGCCTGCTTTGGTTGTGGATATTGAATAATGTTGATTGTATTGACCAAAGGAAGTGATCATTGATTGATTCTTTCTGAAGAGGGCAGTATACACATTGCATCTGTAAAGATCTCCCTGGAAACTTCAGCAGGCATTAAGAAGAACCTCTGGACTATGTCTGGCAGGGGAGAAATCTCTGGGCAGCAGCCGCCATGGATATTGTCTTCAAGGGAGGAACTGAAAGGTTTTCCTGAAGAACTCCACTCACGACATTGGCTCTGAGGAAGCAGCAGACAACTTGTGAAGAGAGCTGAGTTTGCAGAATGCACCGCAAAGGGATTAATTAACATGAGCAATTTCCTTTTGTCTCTGTCCCTCATAGCAACTGGTAACGGGAAGGAAGAGGCATTTTCACTTGGAGACAAGTGGAATTAATTTTAGCTGATAAATGCTGTAGTCGCAAGTAACTTTTTAGGCCCTAGTCATGGTCATTAATGAGCTAATGTGAGGCTTTTGGATGCAGTCCAGCATATAGTCCAATGTTAAGCATGCGAGTATATTCCTGGTGAAGTCAATAGGACAGTGTATGTGCTTAAGGTTAGGCGTGTGCTTAAGTCGCTTGCTGGCTCAGGGCCTTGGTCTGCTGATACTTGGGTAACTTCACTGGGCCCACTCACAAGTCGGGGTAACACGTGTAATGGCTTGGCAAGGGAGGCCCTTGGTGTTCGGGTGTCTCCCAGCAGCGTGGTATCCCAGTACAGACGGGAATGGAACAGTCACTGAACTTTCCACAGCAATATCCCATCCTCACGATCCCCTCCTGTTGCTAGCTAACTAAATACTTGAGGCCTGATGTTACCCTCTAGGTCTGCATGTGGGCGACGTGCCAGGCAGCGACCACTCTCTCTTGTGCAGAGGAGGGGCTGAGCCGCTTCTGAGGGAGGGCTCTGAGCCATTGCATCCATACGGTAGGATAGAGCAGGCCAAGGGGAGGCTGAGGCTGCCCTCTGGCCCTGTGGAGCTCTCTACTCAGCCCAGCTGCTGACTGGGAGGCCCTGTCAGTGTGGCAAAGCCCATCCTCAATGGAAGATTGGGGGGAACCTTGGGAGCCATCTTCCCCATGGGTTTCCCTGTGCAAGGGAGTGAGGGGGGGGCTGCGTTATTACTGAACTGGTGAAGTGACCTGTTGACAGCAAAGTAGCCTGATGCCTAGCTGAGTGCTCTGGTTGTGGGGAAGTGAACTGAGAACTCATCAATGCATTGATCTATCAGTGGTGGCCAATTGCGTGTGTGTCAGGGGTTGGGGAAGAAGATAATTTTAAAAGAGCAAGTGAGTTTTGGTGGGCTTACCCACATGGTAATATCTGAATTGTGTTATCCAAGACACCTCGGTACTCCCTACACTCCCAGAATATAACAGCAGCATGCCTTGCATTTTGCAGAACACAAAATTCTATTATTCCCTTCAGATAATAAAAAAAAATCTTTTCCAACTGGGTCCTTATCTATTTTCCCCACTTCTTAATCTGTTTTGATCCTTTTGCTCTCTAAGTGAAGCAAGTATCCACACTTTCTTTCTTAACCTACAGGTAGAAGGCATACTCATTAAATGCAGCTCATGGCTGCTTTTGTAAGGCATGCTGCATGCTACAGATTGCAGAATCAAAGTCTCACTTGCATTATGATTTTACTTATCATTCCCATGTTTCTGGGAAGACTATATTTGAGCTACTTCATTTTAATGCATGGAAAAATACATCTTTTGTTACTAATAATGCTCTTATTTGGGATTAGCATTTATTTTTATCTTGGATTCTGTATACTGTATATGCCTTTCAACATTATTAGTCAGTGTCAAACATCCTGGGTCTGAATCTGATCTGGTTTCACACTGGTGTAATACTATGGAGTTTCGCCACTCAACTCATGGTTTCCACAGGTATCACTGGAAGCAGAATCCTTTGTATCTTACTGGTACTTTTTAATCTTGGTTTTTGTATGTCTGTCTAGTTAAACAAACACTCAAGACTGAAAGATAAACCCTTATTACTAGGAGAGAAGCTTTCTGGTGAGCAGGAAACCTCTGATCGCAGAGGGCTTTTTCAGCCAGCAGGCAAAGGCCCAACAATGCCAAGGCCTGGAAGTTGAAACTAGACAAGTTGAGACTGGCAAGACAGGGCACATGGTTACAGTATTGGTGATGAGGCGTTGGATCAGCTAACCCAACAGATGTGGTGGAGTCTCCATTACTTCAAGTCTGGATTTTTCAAAGGAGATGAAGGGAGTTAGGAACTCAATTCCTATCAGAGCTGAATGAGGCAGGGTACCTAACTTCCCTTGCCTCTTTGAAAATCTCAGCCTAAATGAAAATTGGATGTCTTTGTAAAAGAGATGCGCTAGTTAACCATAAGTTATTGGACTTGGTACAGAAATCACTGGGTCCATGGCCTGTTTGATCATCAGTATAGTCCCTGATGGCCCTACAATGACTGGATCCATAAGTAGCTGTCAACATAAAGGTACCTGTAACGTTCACTGTAGAACAAATCTCATTAAACAAACAGGTGCTCTTTTAACACTTTGAATACATGGGTTCTGTATCACATGACCTAGTCATTGCATGCATCCTGACCACTCTGCTTCTCTGTCTAGGAGGAGAATGACAGGCTGGCTTTCCTTCCACCTCTGAGCTGTACATTGATGTGCAATACATCTATAAGTTGATGGGTTTTTAATCCTTTGTAACACTTTTGGCAGTGACTCCCTGTTTGTGTGGAGTCTCACCAATGGTGTGCAAGTTTTCATGTGCTTTGTGTGAACAGTTATGGTGTCAAAATTGCCAGTAATGTGAAATGTGAGGATGCAAGGAGGCATAATGGTGCAAAAGCAGCAGCAATCCGAGGGCAAAATGACGTACCATTCTTGTTGCATGGATCATATAGTGCTAATTTAAGATGCAAAGCCTGTTTTCTGAGTTTGCTGATGTCTACATAGTGTGCAGTACCTCAGTAACAGTTAGCTAACATGGATATGTGAGATCATTTAAATTGCCTGAAAACTTCATTTACCATTAGCAAAAGAGAATTTGAAGAGCAAGCCAAGCTTTAGACTGAAATTCAGACTGTCCTGTACTTGAAATTCTTTTTGTGGATGATTGACTATAATTCTGGAATTTTAAATTTTGCCAAATTAAAGGAAATCATGCAAATAAGGCATTCCCTGATAGGCAGGTAGACAGCTTTCAATTATAGTCCTCAGCTCAGGATAAGTCATGCTTGCTTTTATATGTAAATCCTAATTATTTCTTTTAAAAGAAACCATCTGCTAGAGGTACATCTACTGTCTGTTGGGATTCGCGCACCTTCTTACAGATTCAGTTGATGTGTTGCTGTGTTTACACTCAAACACTTTCTTTAGGTGAAATATGCTTGGTTATGCAATGAATACCATTCCCATCATCATTGAATTCGTACTGGTTCTGGTAACAAGAATCATCCAGATGCTACTGTACTTGATGGTCAATCCTCCTTGTAGTCAAGTATCGGAGGGGTAGCCGTGTTAGTCTGGATCTGCAAAAGAGTCCTGTGGCACCTTATAGACTAACAGACATATTGGAACATAATCCTCCATGTACTTCCTCAATTTTTTTGAAAAAGATGCATACTTAAACAAGTGGCACTGTAGTTCCTTACCAGTGGACCAGACCCCAGAACTACAACAGTAGTTGGGTTGTTGTAAGCTAATGCTGAAGAACTGAAGTATGCTGGCACTTCTGGGTAAGGGAGGCTTGAATAGGCCACACCAAATGGTCCCATCTCTTCAGCACTCTTCAGTTTTGCAGTTTTCAAAGCACTTTCTCAGCATCGCCTATTAAAATAACAAAGGAGCTGCCAAATTCCAGGTTATGCTCTCAGAAGATTCTGCCTCTGAGAACTTCTTCCCTATTATTTCCAATGGAGCACGGCTTTAACTCTCTGCCCTGTGTAGTATTGAGGGGCAATAAGTTCCTTGCAGACAGATGATACTGATATGGTCATGTGTGGCTAAGGCACTAATGATGCTGCATTTGGCTGCTGGCAGGCCCTCAACATTAATCTGAAGAATTTGAAGCACTGGTCCAATGCCTTGAAAGTCACAGGATGGTGATACGTTGGGGTTGCAGTCAGATGGCACGTGACCAAGACTGGTCGCCGAATTTCATCCACTGATTGGATCACTAGCTTCCCTGACCCGACTGGGTATTGACGGGGAGCATGACATGAACACTGATCCATTGCCCCCAGTGTCTTGCAGGTCGAACAGACAGGGGTCAGGAAAGGATACAGCACCTGTGATAAAGTCCTGGCTTTGACCTCTTTATCGAAAAAGCTTTTCAACAAAATCTAAAGGTGGGAGCCATCTTCCTGGATTTGACTACTGCTTATGAGATGGTTTGGTGCACAGATCTTTTGTTTAAACTCTCTCAAGTTGCCCTGCATTGGATGGTTGAAGTAGCAGAGCTTTTTCTGCAAAAGAGGCAGTTTAATGTACATATGAGCAACCGCTGTATATCTTGTGTCAGATCATGGCCTTCCTCAAGTTCTTTCACTGATACGGTTCAGTGTGTACATCAGTGACCTGCCAGCTACACTCTCGCACAAGCTTATCTATGCTGGCAACATCTACTGCAGCTACCAAGCTCAGTCCTTCCCAGAAACTGAATGATATGAAGCAGTAGCAGGGTGGTTCCCTGCTCCTGCCCTGAAGGGCTGAAAACAGTCCAGGAGAGGGCTGTGGCTGGGGCAAGAAGCCTGGGCTGATTGGGGAAAGCAGGCCCAGCTGTGGCCATGTCCCAGTCAGGCCCGGCTGGCCCCTATAAAAGGCTGTGAGCCAGAATCTCAAACATTCTCCCTCTGCCTATAGAGGGAGAAGGGCCTGGCTGCAGGGAGCTAGAGACAAAGTACCTGAGTGGAGCAGGGCTGGGGAAAGGCAGAGGAGCTGGGGAGCTCCAGCCTGGAAAGTCCCAGGCTGCGGCCTAGCATTGGGCTAATAGGTACTGGGGGTTTCAGTGGGCATCCCAGGGGTAGGCCAAGGCAGCAGGTCCAAACCCTCCATGCCAGTGATGAGTGGCTGATACTGCAGTCTGCCCCAGGGCATGGGGCTAGACAATGACTGGCAGTAGCCTTATACTGAGGTGAGGTGGGAATAGTAGGTGGGGGTTCCCCTGGGGAGGGGAAACCCAGAGAGAAAGGGGTTATGCCAGGGGGCAGCACCCCATTAAAAAGGGCACTGGGTCCAGGGAGGGACATGGGGGCCAGAGGACAGGCAGATCACTGGCCTACAGAGGGTGCTCCGGCCGCTGGAATGAGCTAATTCCCTAAGAGACCAGGGGTGAGTCCACTCGTCTATAGAAGTTCATGGCAGATTATTGTAGTCAATGGTGCTTGCAGCCAAGCTTTTCCAATATGGTGTCTAATGCATTTCATCTCTCCACGTGGCTGCTGCTGATGTCATCAAATGGCTGGGCACATTGCCAAGCTCTCAACATATGCACAATCTTAGCTTGCTGTCACCTTTCACCCCAGAAGTGGCTGCAACACAACACTTGCTGTTGCCCCTGGTAGGCTGTGAGAGGTCAGACTTTAGAATGGCAGTCTGTGTAGACATTCTCTTAAGGCATTTTAGAAGTTTATGAAACACTGTTTCTCTCCCTTTGGGCCTGCACGGGTGGGCTCATGATGCAAAGGCAGATGGGATTTATAGGTGTAAATTGTTGTATAAAACAGCACCAGTAAATTTATAAAAAAACTTCTCCCATATGGGCACAGAGGAGCCTAAACCACTTAGGCCTTGTTGCTTCACTCTGTGTCAAACCTAAATGCTTATAAAAATCTGGGCCTAAATTTAAATTGACATGGGACTTAACTGCTTTTGAAAAATTGTCCAGTTTTGGGCCTCCCACTACAGACAGGATGTGGACAAATTGGAGAGAGTTAAGTGGAGGGCAACAAAAATGATTAGGGGGCTGGAGCACATGACTTATAAGGAGAGGATGAGGGAACTGGGCTTGTTTCGTCTGCAGAAGAGAAGAATGAGGGGGGATTTGATAGCTGCTTTCAACTAACTGAAGGGAGTTCCAAAGAAGATGGAGCTCGGCTGTTCCCACTGGTGGCAGATGACAAAACAAGGAGTAATGGTCTCAAGTTGCAGTGAGGCAGGTTTAGGTTGGATATTAGGAAAAACTTTTTCACTAGGAGGGTGTTGAAGCACTGGACTGGGTTACCCAAGGAGGTGGTGGAATCTCCATCCTTAGAGGTTTTTAAGGTCAGGCTTGACAAAGCCCTGGCTGGGATGATTTAGATGGGGTTGGTCCTGCTTTGAGCAGGGGGTGGACTAAATGACTTCTGAAGTCCCTTCCAACCCTGATATTCTATGATTTAGTGGATCTCTCCAGTCAGACAGTAGTGGCAACCAGTCTTCTGTTGTAATATCTTATATACTATATACCATATATAGCTTATAATGTTATTCTCATTCAAGGACACTATACAATATTCACTAGTGTTTTCCCTGCACTTAACGGTATGTTGACGGCTATATGCTGGGTTACCACTGCTCTAGCAAGTCAGCACTGCTAGCATGGAAGCACCACCTGTAGGTCTCTGATGTCTGAGGGGCATTGCATCCGCAAGCAGCCCCCATGGAGAGCAGCAGGGACCCTTAATAAAACCTGCTTATCCTTTCTACTGATGGAAGAGGAGGGGTCCCTAGACAGTCATTTGAATATTCATCTGATCCCGAATGAATAATATCTGATGTAGTGTGTTAACATTGGATTTCAACTTTGCCATAATATACAGTTTAAAAAAAATCTTCACTAACAAACCCGTACCAAAACAAACCACACCACTGCACACACAATTCACTCCCTGGAGGGAGAGGATAAGAGAGAGAATGAACCACACATGACAGGAATTAGTCTTAAGATAGACTTATAGACTTTAAGGTCAGAAGGGATCATTATGATCTTCTAGTCTGAGCTCCTGCACATTGGAGGTGAATGCCTGGCTGAGAAGATGGTGTCGCCAGGAGGGTTTTGGTTTCCTTGACCATGGGATGCTATTCGAGGAAGGACTGCTAGGCAGAGATGGGGTTCACCTTTCAAGGAGGGGAAAGACCCTATTTGCACACAGGCTGGCTAACCTAGTGAAGAGGGCTTTAAACTAGGTTCGACGGGGACAAGTGAGCAAAGCCCACAGGTAAGGGGGAACATGAAGACCTGGGAGATGGGTCGGAAATAAGAGGGAGCGTGGGCTATAAGGGCAGAGAGAAAGGAGAGTCAGGGCAAAACTGGGAGGCAAGATCA